>NC_090441.1:62428548-62741548 GCF_031143425.1 Pleurodeles waltl | reverse complement strand
CCAGCAAGCCGTCCCCTCTCCCATGCTCCTACTCTTTTTGCTTCCATGATGGTATTTTTATACACATGCCTAGCCATTTGGATCAGCTGTCTGTTTTGTTGCTTTATGGGAACAGTAAGTGCTGCCCTACTCTTCTACACTGCTTGTTATACCAAGAGGGGGGCTTTGCATCCTTGCTACCTGCTTGTTCTCCACAAAAATGGTATCTTAATCTTGAGAACAACTGGTTATGCAAGATGCTAATATTGCCCAAGGTCACCCATTTTTCAAGTGACAAATCCAGCGAAAACAAACCCCCTACGCCATCGGCTACTAGTTTATGAACCTCCCGGACTGACTCGTTTGACTTTGATATTATTCTCCATTTAACTCTGTGCCTGGTATTAATCATTCTCCATATTCTATCAAAAGGTTCATTACAGTTAGAGGAGTCAATAAGACTAGTACTCTGGGGGCAGTTGAATGTATGGCTGCCCTGTCTACCTGAGATTGTTCTGCCAGTACATGCGTGTAGGCCCTGGTTCAGAGTAAGTGCATTCAGATGGACTGCCAATGGGGACCATACATTGTCTTTTTCATGTATATGGGTATCATTGTTAGCATCAAGGGGTTCATACTTTCAATTAAAATCCCCCACCACAAATTTTGTCACCCTAACAGGTAGTGCTGCAGGGGATTCTGTTTTATTTCCCATGGGTCTGTAGTACACATTATATATACTGTGGACAATATTGTGTGGAAAAGACAAACTAATGCCCAATATAGGTGAGCCCAACTTGATTTCCTTGTTCGTACAGGGTACAGTAGTATTAACCCATAACGTTAGACCCCTCCCCTCCGATGGCCTGCCTTTTCCAAATGTTGTAGCGTCTTATCTGAAGTTAGCAAAATCTGCACGAAACAGAGGTTTTAGTGACCATGTCTCTTGAAAGAGACAAATGTCATGCTTGTGAACAAACTCCCACTATTCTTGTTGCACAGCGGCGGCCCGCGGCGTCTCCTGACTGGGCCGCGAGGGAAGCCGCGGCCCGTGTCAAAGGTTGCGGAGCCCGCGGCGGCCCATTTCTCTGGCCGCGCGCTGTTGTCTGGATGCGGCGAGGCCGGAGGCCCAGAATTGGGCCTCGGTCCTCACCGCGCACGGCGCGCGGCGAGGGTATTGTTGTGGGGTGTCTGCACCCCCCCCAGCGTCACTTACCGGTACACGCTTTCATGGCCTTCCTTTTCCTCCTGCATGGTTTTTGAGCCATGCCTTCTCCTTCCCAGCATGCCTTGCACCTCCCTTTTTCCCTGCATGCATCTGTACTATGGTATATTTTCCTATCTCTTGCTATACCCCTTCCCAATCCAAAATGGTGGTGTTACTTCTTCCTGTCCATCACTTCCTGTCTAGGGGTATATAAGGGGAATCATTTCTTCTTCTCATTGCGTTGCAACACTTCTGCTGTGGTGGTCACGCTCCGGCTGGTCTTCGCTTGGACGCCAGTTGTTCCTGTTCTGTCTTCAGCCTTCCAGTATTTCCAGGATCCTGAGTTCTAATTCCTTGTGTCCTCCTTCTGTTCCAGGGAGTTCCTGTTGGAGGTTTTTTCCCCTTGGGGTTTTCCCTCTGGGACTCCTTCTGGAGGGCATGGACTGTGGTGGCGTACTATTGTCAGCAGCACCGGGGCTACCAGAAGGGGTCGCCCCTACCTCGATCAGAGCAGGACTTGCAGGAACCGGGGCCGCACACCATCCCTCTCCGATACAGACGGTAAGCCCAGGGTGAATCGTGACAGATTGCAACACCCAAAACTTCAGTCGCTGACCGAAACCATGGAGAATCCTGTGATGAGTAAGGAACCAACAAGTCAAACCTTGCTCCTGACTATCCAACGACAAGCCCTAGCCTCTAGAGCCACTGATGTCCCTACTATCTCTGCAACCACACCTCGCTTCTCTGGGGATCCTAACAAATTGTGAGAATTCCTAGATGCCTTGACAGTCTATTTCGCATTCCGTCCTTCACAGTTCATGCAAGACAAAACTAAGGTTGGATATTTGATCAGCGCTCTATCTGGCCCGGCCTTAGCCTGGGCAACCCCCTTGGTGACAGGCAATGATCCCAGCCTGTTTAACTATTCAGCCTTTATCGCTTCCTTTAAGCAAATGTTTGAGCGTTCTGGACTTGAATCTTCGGCAGACGAAGCTCTATGCGATATTCAACAAGGAAGTCAGGATGTTCTACAATACATCACACGGTTTAGACAATTGGCAGCTGAGACTTCTTGGGTGGAGCGTACCTTGGTGACCCTGTTTCGCAGGGGTCTTCGGGATGACATCAAAGATGAACTAGTGCACTCCGCCAGAGTGGAGAATCTCAAGGGTTTAATGGATTTGACACTTGCAATAGAATATTGTCTAAATGAGAGAAGAGTGGAGAAGAAAAAGAATCGTATACCATCACAATCAGTGACCTCCCACGCCATTCCTCATCGTTCCGAGGAGACTCGTTCTGAACCTAAAGGACATACTGATGAGGAGCCTATGCAAATTGATATGGCACGAGGGCCATTATCAACTAGTGAGCGTGAAAACAGGCGACGAAAAGGACTTTGCCTTTCCTGTGGTGCTTCTGGTCATCTACTTTGTACCTGTCCCATCCGTCCAGCCAAGCCCTTGAGAAACGCCAGCTCCCGTCCTCTGTGAGAAGGGTGAGGACGGGATATTCCGAGATACCTTCCATCTGTTCCTCCAGAGAAGAAATAACTGCTCTTTTCCTCTTACTCGCCACATTACAATTAACAGATGGCCGTGAAGAAAGAGCACAGGCCTTGTTGGATTGTGGAGCCAGTGGTATCTATCTAGACGAAACCTGGGCCATGGAAAGACAGATTCCTCAGATACCCAAGGACGTACCAGAGCAAGTCCACACAGTGGATGGTTCCCTCCTAGCCTCGGGACCTGTCAGGCATACCACTCCTATGTTATGTCTGCATTTCGGGAAACATCAAAAAAATATTTCCTTCGACTTCATATCCTCACCGCATCACGTAATGATTCTGGGGATTCCATGGCTAACCCGGCATAATCCCTACATTAATTGGGAAACTAGAACCATTTTTCTTTCCTCCCACTTTTGCCAACAGCATTGTTATTTAGCAGGAACATATTGGTCCCCGAAGAGTATCTTACTAACACCACCTAAAGTGGGATGTTCCATCAACGTTCTACAAGGAGTACCCAGACATTATCTGGAATATGCAGATGTATTCCAGAAACCAGAAAGGCCAGTACTGTCACCTCATAGGGAATACGATTGCGCCATTCCTCTGGAATCAGATGCTGTGGTTCCTTTTGGGCGAATGTATTCTCTAACCGAGCCTGAGAAAAAGATCCTCAAGGAATATCTAGAGGAAAATGTACAAAGTGGTCTGATTGCCCCTTCCTCTTCACCTGCAGGGGCTCCCCTCTTTTTCGTACCAAAGAAGACGAAAGACTTACGTCCTTGTATAGACTTTCGCGGACTGAATAAAATCACTACTAAGGACCGCTACCCTCTGCCTCTTATTAAAGATATCTTAGAAGCCATCAGAGGGGCTAAGAAATTCACCAAGTTAGATCTTAGGGGGGCATACCATCTTTTAAGGATAAAAGAAGGTGATGAAAGGAAGACCGTCTTCAGAACACCTTTCAGCCATTATGAATATCGGGTGATGCCTTTTGGACTAACCAATGCTCCCTCCATCTTTCAGAGATTTATGGATGCTATTTTTTCTGATCTTCTACACCAGACAGTGGTCGTCTATCTGGATGACATTCTGATATTCTCTGTTCACCCAGAACAACACACTAAACATGTACTCCAAGTATTAGAAAGGCTTAGACAACATCATCTATTCTGCAAGCCAGAAAAATGCGAATTTGACCAAACTGAAGTAAAATACTTGGGGTATTGCATCAACCAAGTAGGTGTTGCCATGGATTCAGACAAGATCCAAGCCAATCTGGATTGGCCATCCCCCTCCTCCATCAAGGAAACTCAGTGTTTTTTAGGATTGGCCAATTTTTATCGTCAGTTTATAGCCCACTTTGCCCAGTGAACCAGTTATATTACACAAACCCTTAAGAAAGAAAATCTACGGAAGCGTTTTTGTTGGACCCAAGACGCCAAATTCGTCTTTCAAGAGTTCAAAAAGCCTTCATTCAAGCTCCCATTCTGCGGCATCCAGACACCACCCAACAGTTTATTGTCGTCACAGACGCCTCAGAAAGAGCAAATGGGGCTGCTTTGCTACAAAAAACAAGATGATGATGGTCTAGAGCACCCCGTATTCTATCTTTCACACATACTATCCGACTCCGAACGTAACTATTCGGTGTCAGAACGAGAACTACTCGCCTTGAAGACAGCTTGTACTGAATGGAGACACTTTCTGATGGGAACAAAAGAACCTTTTGAGGCACGGACAGATCATCGGAATTTACAGTGTTTGAGAAGCTTTTAGTGCCAAAATAGTTGGCAGGCTCAATGGGCTTTCTTTTTTAGTCAATACGATTTTTACATCACATATATCCCTGGTTCCCAAAATATTTTGGCAGATGCCCTATCTCGCCACTATCCTGAGTGTAGTGATTCTCCTGTGCAAAACCTATTTGAAAATAATAAGATCATTGGGTTGGTACAATCATTCCTAGACAAAGTTAAAACTGAATATTCCAACCTTGAAACAACTGAGATGAACAATTTACGATCACAGCTTCATAAAAATCAGGAATACTACTATCACAAAAAGGCTTTGTTCCTACCTACTAAGATAGTCCAAACATAGGCCCTACGAATGTGCCACGATTCTCCCATCGCAGGTCATCGTGGTATGAAGGCTACCCAAGAGCTCCTGCTTCACTCTTTTTGGTGGCCCACACTTAAAACAGACACTAAAAACTATGTGACTTCTTGTCCCACCTGTGCACAAGTCAAAACACCTCGCAATAAACCAGTAGGATTACTCCGTCCTTTACCTGTCCCACCAGGTCCGTGGCACACTATATTCACTGATTTTATGTGCTCTTTGCCTCCTTCGGTTGGGAATCGGGTAATAATTGTAATGATTGACTCCTTCACGAAAATGGCACATTTCACGGCATTAAGGAAACTACCTACGGCTAAAGAACTAAGTCAAATCTTTATTCAGGAGATCTTTCGGCTTCATGGCCTGCCACAAGTCATTATCTCAGACTGGGGTCCCCAATAAATCTCCTGTTTTTGGAGACAATTTTGTAAGACACTAAGAATAGAGGTGGCTTTATCATCTGGTTTCCATCCCCAAACGAATGGACAGACAGAACGGCTGAATCAAGGCCTTGAACAATACTTACGTAGTTTTTGTAATGCTATGCAGAGTAACTGGTCTACGTACCTACCACTTGCTGAATTCTCATACAACAATTCGGTACACAGTGCCTCGAAAGTCTCTCCTTTCTATTGTTCTTATGGATTCCATCCAAAAGCCTTTCCTATTCCTCTGAAAGAAACATCCACTCTCCCTGCCATTACCTCATATGTCCGGTAACTACGGGGTATCCATTGTGTCATACATTCAAATCTTTTAGCCACTAAGACACGCATGAAAAGAATGGCTGGTAAGAAACGTTGTGAGGCCCCGCATTATCAGATCAACGATAAGGTCTGGCTTTCCTCTAAATTCCTACCTCTTCGACTAACCCAAAATAAATTCAAACCTCGGTATTATGGTCCATTCCTGATCCTTCAAAAGATCAACCCTGTTTTTGTTCGTCTTCGCTTGCCTCAGACTTGGAAAATAAATCCTGTATTCCATGTATCTCAGCTTAAACCCTATGTCCCTGATCCTTTTCGCAGACAATTCACCTGTCCTCCTCCTCAATTGATTGATAACGTGCCTGAATACGAGGTCCAGGAAATCTGTGACTCTCGGGTCTTCCGTGGTTGTCTCCAATACCTCATTCATTGGAAGGGCTACCCTATGAGTGAATGCTCCTGGGAAGATGCACCTTCGGTTCATGCCCCTCTTCTGATCAGTCGTTTTTTCCATCTTTTCCCTCACAAACCTGGGGCCTCGGGGGGGGACCTACTGTTGCGCCGCGGCGGCCCACGGCGTCTCCCGGCCGGGCCGAGGGGGAAGCCGTGGCCCGTGTCAAAGGTCGCGAGGCCCATGGCAGCTCTTTTCTCGCAGGTATTGTTGTGGGGTTTCTGCGTCCTCCCCCCCTAGCATTACTTACCGGTACACGCTTTCAGGACCTTCCTTTTCCTTCTGCATGGTTTTTGAGCCATGCCTTCTCCTTCCCTGCATGCTTGGAACCTCCCTTTTTCCCTGCATGCATCTGTTCCCTTGGTACTATGGTATATTTTCCTATCTCTTGCTATAGCCCCTTCCCAATCCAAAATGGTGGTGTTACTTCTTCCTGTACATCACTTCCTGTCTAGGGGTATATAAGGGGAATCATTTCTTCTTCTCATTGCGTTGCAACACTTCTGCTGTGGTGGTCACGCTCCGGCTGGTCTTCACTTGGACGCCAGTTGTTCCTGTTCTGTCTTCAGCCTTCCAGTATTTACAGGATCCTGAGTTCTAATTCCTTCTGTCCTCCTTCTGTTCCAGGGAGTTCCTGTTGGAGGTTTTTTCCCCTTGGGGTTTTTCCTCTGGGACTCCTTCTGGAGGGCACGGACTGTGGTGGCGTACTATTGTTAGCAGCACCGTGGCTACCGGAAGGGGTCGCCCCTACCTCGGTCAGAGCAGGACTTGCAGGAACTGGGGCCGCACACCATCCCTCTCCGATACAGACGGTAAGCCCAGGGTGAATCGTGACAATTCTGGGCAGATCAATTTAGACAAAAGCACTGCAACATCTCAAGGTATTAGTTTGGTGATGAGAGATAAGGGTCAGATGTCAAAAGGTGCATCAGTGCCTGGCAAGGGGGTGTACCCCTACTCTCTACCACTTCAGGAGGCAGGGAATGGATGGCATTGTCCATGGAAGATCTAAGCTTTACTTGTTGACTACGGTTAAAAATGTCATCTTTGGATTGAAATCCTGCCATTAATGGAACTGTTCTATGGCCATATTCAGGCATGCTTATAGGTGGAAGATCACAGAAAATCCCCAGTTCAGAAGGTAGGTAAGCATTGGCAACTTCATACTTAGGGGGAATATTTACAAGAAAGTGGCACATCATAGATGCCCCCCCCTTACTGGTACCTCATGACACCATGGTTGCACTGTATTTACAATATGGCACACTATGACGGTCATTAGCACAATAGCATCAACATTTTGTATGCTATTGTGGTGCTTTTAGGATTAGCATGAAACATTTTGACGTTAGTGCAGCAAAGCACACGGAGACCCATTGATTATAATGGGCGTATCTTTTTAACGCCCTTGTGAGAGTGGGCATTAAAAAATGACTGAAAAAATGGTGCAGTGAAATTGTAATTGCAAATTACACTGCATCATTTTGTATGGTCTCCTTTCGCCCGAAGGCCCCTCTTGCATACATTATGCCTGACGCAGGCATAATGTGGTGCAACGGTTTACAAAGTGGTAAGCATTGTGGCATTTTGTAAATATGGTGCGGTAGAAAAGCCAACTTATTGCCGCTTTAGCATTAAAAAATGACGCTATGGTGATGCTAAGGTGGCGCAAGGGACTTGCAAATATGCCTATTAGTTTGACAACAGTTAGTAGAGGCGTGCCTAACTCTGTCACCAGAATAAGCCGTATCAATCTGTCAACCACTCTAAAGACCCCCTGGAAATGGAAACCTCTATTGTTTCCCTCCATTACCTTATTACATTTAATAAGTGCTAACTTTCATTTGGGAGCAAGGAGGAATGTCAAGTTTGGTGTATTAAGAATTGTACTTTAAAGTCCTCATGTTTTAAGTTAAATTCTGAAAATGCTGCTTTTAGAAGTTTGACATTTTCATATTCTAACCATTTGGTGCCTGCATCCTGTGTCACATGACTAGATGTAGATGGCAGTTGGACTTTGTGTTTTGCTCCCAGACAGTGAGGCAAAGGGAGGATAGGTGTTGGCAGAATGGACCATCTCTGACTTTGTTTGGAGGGAGGAGCCGTCACCTACCACAAGCCACAGCAGGAGGAGACTAACAATACTCTTGACACTTGTCTTTTGTGTCCCCAGACCAGCTGGATCCAGCGCTGGGAGGCAAGAAATTCCAAGAACCTCTGGTGATGGAAACTTCCAGAATCCTCTCCTACTTCAAAGTTGGCACCCTACAAATATTGGACCCTCAGACTCTACTCTTAGGACTGCTGTGCTGCTCTGCAAGAGGTACTACTACTCTGTTGCCCTGCTTCCCTGCTGCTGAGTGAAAAGGACTGGACCTGCCTCTTGATCCTAGGACCACCAGGGTGACTCCAAGGGCTAGCTGGCGTGTCTCCTGATCAGAGCGTCAGGGACAGAAAAGGCTCCAATCACCTTGAACCTAGCACCTGGACTCTCTCTTCTCTGATCCTTGCCTCCCGAATGGTTCCACCACAGTCATGGACTTTTGAAAGTGGGCCTGAAGGTGCTCTGCCAGCCCAATCATGATCCTATGGTTGTAACCTACGCAGCACGCATCTCCTCAGAGCTATGCTTCGGAACTCTCGCACTGTGATGCATCCTAGTGCCAGTGCTTGCAAAGCAGCTTGCAGTCTCCTCAGACTTGGCACCTCGATTCAGGCCTTTGCATAACAAGCCTTTTGTTGATGAAAGCCTTGCCGACGATGCAGGAAGTCTCATCATGGCCCAGCTGCTTCTTGGGAGCCCCAGTGTACGGCGCATCTTTGACACAGGACTTTGCTTCACTAGCCCCTCTTCGACGGCATCCCCGACAACAGCACAGCACTCCACACTGCATCTTCCTGGGAACCACAACACATCTGCAACGCTGGACCTGGCAATGTCAGCAAACAGAATTTAAGATACTTTGCTCAGCTGGCGTAACTTGGTCCCTGTATCCATCCATGCACCTTCAAGGTCAGCCTGAACTTGACCCAGTCTGGCAGGACCAGGTTCCCACGTTTAGTTCTTTGTTCTTCTAGTCATTATTTTTACTTAAAACTTTGAGATTAAGGCCCTTATTTATACTTTTTTAATGCCACTTTGCATCATTTTTTGACGCAAAATCGTCGGAAACGTACAAAATACAATTGTATTTTGCAAGTTTGCGCCGATTTTGCGTAAAAAAATGACGCAAATGCAGCGCTAAAAAAGTATAAATATGGGCCTAAATAACTCCAGTTCTGTTGATTGCATTTTTGTCATTTTGGTCTCAAATAATATTTACATTTTACTATATTTTTCTAAATTGCTGTGAGATTTTTCTTGTGTTACTTTTCAATTTCATTACTGTTTGAAGTGCTGCATCCATACTTTAAACATTGCCTCTAAGTTAAACCTCACTGCTTTATGCCAAGCTACCAGAGGGTAAGCACAGGTTAATTTGGAATTTGCTTGTCTTTCTCCCTGACAGAAATTGTGGTGGCTGCTTGATTAGGGTTTCACCCCTCTTAACTAACAACCCAACTTCCAACTGATGCACTAACTATTTTCTTGATACGGGGGGACATAAATCACGTTTGTTTTTTCCATACATTATTGTGATTTGCTTTGTCTTCATGCCTTCTTCTATGGAGTTGTTCTATTCCAGGTATTGTCCTCCCGTTCACATGCCTGATAATCCATTTGGCCCCAACTGAGAAAATATTATTGGGAGTTAACTACACTTTACAGCTTCATTTAGAAGCATTTGCATGTGTCTGTTCCACAGTGGGAAACAAGCTTTAACAACTGTAAATACATACCGTGTGTGTGTGTTCACTAACCTCTTCAGGCTTGGTGGATGGGATACTCTGTCACAAACATGGCGGTTATCCTGTCCGCTGTATTACAAGTTCCATTATATCCTATGGAACTTGTAATACAGCAGGCAAGACGTCCGTCACGTTGTGAAAGAGTATCCCATCCGCCAAGATCGTATTCAGGCCTTTACTCTTTTTTTCTGGAAGTCAAAATTCACCAGCTGGATGAAGCTGCAGGCTGTAGCCAACGAGGCCTCCATGTGTTCAGCTACCCCTTCTATGATGAACTTTTGAACAGGAGAAGGACGGCGCAGAATCTGCCGCAAAGTCAGGCTGACCGGTGAGGCACCTTGGGCTGATTGACGAGCAGGTAGTTCTCAGTCTCCCCTTGGTTCTCAGAGTCCGTTTGGTTGAAAATGTTGTAAGTCCCAGGTTTTGGATTTGGGCTATCTGGGCACCTTTATCACGACATCACAGGGTCTAGGACTGGTGGGACACCACTTGGAGGGTCAGGACTCACCCAGTCAGGGTCTAGGTGTGGATTCAAGATGGCTGGGGCCTTACCTATCTCTGAGGCTCTGATCAGCTCTTGTAGACACTGTGGTAGTCCTGGGTTCAAGAAGAAGTGCAGGAATCAAGCAGCAGGGCAGACCTTTGGGGGCTCACAGCAGGCAGCAGAGCAGTCCCCAGTACCTCTTGGTGAAGAAAAGAAGTGTTCTGAAGTCACAGCAGACCATAGCAACAAGCAGTCTTCTGAAAGTCCTCCCACAGGTCTAGAAAGTGAAGTGAAGAGTTGGTCTGAGAGTCCTAATTTCATACCTGGTGCCTCTTTTGAAGTATGAGAAGTTTCTGGAGGTTTCCCCTTTCAGACGTGTTTGGAATTTCTTGCCTCCCTGCCTTGGTCCCAGTCTGTCTGCAGACACAATAGGCTAGTGTAAAGTTATTTGTATGAAAGCAAGGCACAGCCTTTTTAACATAGCTCTATAAAGTGTTCTCAATTTGAGGCACTAACAATGAGGGTCAGAGCTCATACTATCAAAGGTTGAAAACAAGTTTTCAAAAAAGCCAACCCTACTGAGGACAAGAACTCACTGATTCTGTTTGAAATCCCTCTGTGCATGAGAAAAACAAGGGAAAGTTTCCTTGATGGAAGGAGTGGCCTAACACACTTAGTAGTGTCATGCTTCATCATAGACAACCCCACCCACCCTCGTAGAACAATGTCACAAGGGCAGTCTGAACCATCTGGTTCGGACCTACCAGAGGGAGTTCTTTTATAAAGTTTGCTGAACAGTAAAGGGATCGAGATGCTTAACAATACCTAGTGGATTACCGGTACTTAACCTTTATTTTGGTATCCGCTGGTATGATTCAAAACCAAACAAGACGAGATGAGCTTGAGTATAATGACTCTGCTCATCTATGGATAAACCAACATGTTTCTCCCCATTTTCACGCCTATACAGGTCAAAGGCATTCATCAGGGCTGTGAATCCCTATAAAACCCAATAATAAAAAGTGTGAACTTATATGGTATAATTTCAGTTTGTGATTGGGGATAGTAACACACAGGGCCTACCTGAAGATCTGTCATTTATAAAGGACCCATAAGAAAAGGATCTCAGACCTCATGTCTGTGATGCCCCTTGTAGTCACACATTTTTCAAAGGAAACACTGCGGGATACTACCTAGATGTATTGCCTCCTCCCACCCGCTACCCTGCTTATTAAACAAAACGCATGTACCAGGTGGGCTGCCAAACCCCTCTGATCTCCCAAAACCATGTCTTTGAGTCCTGCTTCTCCTAAAATCCCCTGCAGAATCAGATCAGATACGGCCATCCTTCCGCCTCGAAACATGCTTGATTTCCTTCCAGCCACCATTCCGCTTCTGTAAAAAGTTAAAGCAGTTTTTATGTTTCTTTGTTTTAAAATAAAGTAAGCCGATTTTGGCTAAAAGCTTTATAAAACTCTGCCTGCTAATTCTTCCCAGCTGAAGCCTGAAGTCAGTGAGCACAAAACTGGGCGACCTTGATTTTAAAAGCTATCCATCCAAATCAGTGAGAAATTTTGGAACGTCATCAAGGAGGAATCCAGGAAGCTTCCTTTCCCATCAAGAAAGAGATCCATAGAAGAGCATTGCGAATTACTTTTTTTATTATGAAAGAACAATTCAAGTTTAGAGATACCAGGTCATAAAAGGATGCTAAATATTTGGGACTCTTCTATACATTGAGTGCGTATCTGCTTTTAGAAGAGGGAATAATAATAAGTGTAATTTGACCAGGAACATTCTGAAAAGTGTAATGAGCTACACCACATTACAGATGCAGCGTTGGTCGTAACCTTTGTAGCGAAAGAGGTCGATACTGGAGACCAGAGACGTTGTAGGTAGAAACAGGTTTATTTAGATTGACCCCAAGAAGCAGCTGCCACTTGCATGCCCAACATTCATCTGTCTCCAAGGTTAAATCTCAACAAAGACTCTAGAAAGGAACACACAAATTAATGGAACCAGCAGTGTGAATGCAAAACATACCCAGAACAAGCTACTTAAATTCTGCAAAGTATCCAGAAGTACATCAAATAACATATGCAGCATTTATAACAATCTTTGACCCATGTCAGCTTAACAACATGAATTTGTTGAAATCTACAAACTGTGACCAGATAATAAATTGGCTGTAAAATGTCTAAAATCCTTAATTTTACTAAGAACACTGTAACCAATATATCACAGAATTGAAATCACCTTGATCATAATCAAAGCATGTCATTAGGTTTGTTCTGCCCTGCAAGATATTTATTGTATTAATAGTTTTAGAGAGCATCTATGATTTCATGTTTGAATAAACACTTTCAAAGCTCACTACATGACCTGACATTAAAAAAAAAACTCTAGAGAAAATCGGTGTACTGGCAGAAAGGATAGGGACTGAAGTGTCAGCAAACAACTACAACATGTGGACCGAGATATATAAAATACATACAAAAATATGGGAGGCGGTCAGGAGGGTGGAAGCACAGTCATTGTTAAATGAAGGAATGGAGAAAGCAAAAGGTCTTCCAGGTCAGTAAACTCATGCAATATATGGGCCAGGCTTTCGGAATTGATGAACCAACACGTTTGCAGACAAGACGTGGGGCATGCAAGACCATTTAAAAATGCAGACCAGAGTTATCGATAAAGCATTGGGTGTATAAATGATACAATCAAAAATAATAAAGGAGATTAGATAAGCAGCAGCACCAACATTGACGGTCTTCTTTGATCACTCTGTAGAGGTCTGAGAGGTTCAGAAGGGTTGGAGAAGGGCAGGTGTGATCATATTCCAATAAATTACGTGTAGTATATGGGGACTGACAACCACCTCACATAAATGGTTTAGGGAAATAAGGGAATTGCTTATTTAGTCGAATACCTTGAAAAGAGATGACTCCCTGATGTTAGGTGATTGTATACAGCTTCACAATAATGAGACTTTCCAATGTTTTTTCTCATTTGAATAAATATAATTTGAATGGGATGCTCATTCCACAGATTGCAAATGTCTCCACGTACATACTCTCAAATGCACGGATATCAACAACTGAAGCACAAATGGATTCATTATAGTCACATTTAACCAACCAAAATGACACTCACAGAATGTAAAGTAGCTCCACAGCCATGAAAGAAATCAAGCCGTAAACAATATTGCTTAGATGTGCAAACCTACACATAATAAATCCAATTCTTCAGAACACAGAATGAATTCAGGAAAAAGCATCTGAGCTTCCTAAATTCTCAACAAAAAGTAACTCTACAGAGATGTAAGGTTGTCCAGTAAGGTTGTTTGCAACTGCTCAATTAGTCTTGAGGAGACCATGGACTAGGTTTACTAAGGGATTGCGTTGCCCATGTGTCATGCAAGGCAATGTAATCTCTTAAATCAGACTTACTAAGGGCTTGTGTTGCCCATGAGTCATGCAAGGCAATGTAATCTCCTAAATCAAATTTACTAAACCACTCAAAGCCACCTTGCATGGCTTTGCGTGGCTTAGGAAATCTAGAGTAACGCAAGGCAACGTAAGTCATTGCCTTGACTTATTCTGTGCTATGAAGGAGTTCCCTGGGTGAAGTGGGATTGTTCCTACCCATCTACCCATGGATTGTGGGGCATTCCCAGATGTACTAAGAATAGTAAAGCTGGAAAAGTGTCAAAATGCTACACCATCCCAACAGACACATTAAAAATGATGTTTATTTCTCCTCATTATTTAGTCTTTCCACTTGCTACATTCTGCAGCACACATTGAAAGAGGAAAATGCCTTGGAGGATTCTTTTTTTCTTTTTTTTGCATTAAGGTGTCCCTTCCTTCCTGCACAAAAATAATCCTGCATGTAATGCAGACACCCTTACACCATGGGTCAAGGGTTCCTGTGTTGGCACTAGGAAGCACTCAGTGCACCAGCAGAGAGAGAGCAGGAATACACCATATTTTAGTAAATATGGGGCATTCCTGTGTTCTCCACTTGACATGTTGCAACAAATGTTAGTAAATCTGCCCCCATGTTTCCAGTCCAGGGTTTTTCTCTTACATCTTGTTGTTATCGAGTTTGTAGTCCAAATAGTCCAATGGAAGCAACTGTTACCATCATTTCCAGAACACATTATCTCACACACCTAGCCGGTGCTGTAAATTATTTGGAGGCAAACAGCTAGAGGTGGTAGGAACCACATTGTGGAATAACTTGCCAGTCACCATCCTGCCCATTAACAAACTCATACAATACACAGAAGGAGACAACAGGATGCTTAAAATAAATCTAACCACTGGTAATCACTCTGTAGCACTCTAACCTGTTGTTCTTTTGCCCACCAATAGGAACAGTGAAGTCTGAGCTACCAAGCCAGGTCCTCTCTGAGCTAAGACAATCAACCCAAGGCAGCCTTCGCCCTGATTAGGACTCTTCAGTTTGGTACAGCTAAGTTTCAGTGGCACAGTGAGCAAGGGACCCTTGTCTGGGTATACCCTTGGCCACTTAGAGGGGTACATAAAACACACAAAAGGTGCTGAGAGGATGCTTGCAATAAGTCCAAACACTGCCAATCACTTGGGGTAGCATTTCAAACAATCTTTCTTTTACCCCCATGGCACTTCTGATTTGACTTGGGCATATGCAAATCAGCCTCAACCCTGCTCCAATAGGACCAGTCTAGTCCGAACTGCCAAGCCAGGCCCTTACTGAACCATAACACAAGCACCCCAAGACTAGTTTACCCTGATTGGGACTCTTCAGTCAGGTGTAACTTGGTTCTAGTGGTTTTTATTACACAAACTTAGATATTTTAAAGAAGCCTTGAGGTTTTTTTTCCTAAGGGATGATTGAGTTCAATTATGGGTTTAATTTATATGTGGATTTGATTTCATATAACTCTTTTATTTGTTTATTTATATTTTAGTTGAACATTAGAATGTCATCTAATTTACTTCCTTTAGCTTGAAGGTGAAAGTGAGTCGAAGTAATATGGATTTTGAAAGTCTGTATTAGGATCTTGCGCCTTTGACATAAGTCATCATTACGAGGTGGTCACTATTAGATTTAATAATTAATGCACCAATAAAAACCAACACCGCGATGTTTGCTATTTATTGAGTGCAACAATTATTGACTACCACAAGTTTTGGGGGAATAGCATGTGGAAGAGGGTCTTAACACATCAAAATCCTTATGTTCTGATAACTACTGGGCATTTTTCTCCTGAGAAATATTTGCAGTTTGACCAACTCCTATTTATCACAAAGCTCATAATTGCAATAAAGGCAGTAATAGGAGTTACCGTTTTGTTCAGTAGCATTCTGAGCAGTTTAAGGCATTGCATAGAGACACAATATCTTCATTTATGCTGCACAGAAGAACACCCATAGATGATATTCTAATCAGCCACATATTTGAGCCTGTTTACATATCAGGGTATACTCATGGCCTCTGGAATTAAGTGATACTGCATCCACGAGAATTTTTGCATAATTATGGATTCACCACATTTGCCAGGTAAGCCGTCATCTGGCACATAATCTGCAGATTTTAACAAGAAAATAGTTTATAGCTCAAACAGATCAAAAGTTACAAAAAATATGGTGACTCAGGTTCTTGTGCACTAGAAGGCTTTTTGCAAAGGTTGACTGGTCATCGTTCAGTTGCTAATTTTAGCAGTTGTGTGTTCAATTGGTACTAATTAAGGTTAACTCTTTTCTCCGACACTGTTACCAGGTGTAAAAATTACAAAATAATGAAGTAACACTATCACAGAATGTACTGCATAATTTGCCTTTTCTTGCCTCATAATTTAGTCAATCATGCTGCATAATTTGGTCGTCCCTCAGGACAATTCCAGTGGTCCTGGGTATAGTATAACATGTTTTCATGAGGAAAATCTTTCATGAAGCTATTGACTGGATGATCAAGACAATATGCAAAATGAGGTGGAAATGATCTTCTTAAACCTATTTCACAAGAAGATCTGAAAAGGTTAATCTGCTGTAGGATGCCAGGATAGTAAATTGGGCTGAGTGGGCTGGGCACTGTCTTTAGTACCTTGAGTTCCATCCCATTAAATGTAGTGCAGAGCGGAGACACATAATTTGGTTCCCTGAGGGTGCTCTGATCTGTTCTTAACTAAAGCTGCACTTGAGTAGGTTGACATGGTGTGCTTTTCTGTTTTTTTAAAACATTTTGTGTTACTGTATCTGTTTCAACAGCACCTACATCCAGTGGCGGCTCCTCCATTTGGGCATGGGAGAGTCGTCCCCCGTCAGCAGCAGAAGCTGCAATGGGGTGAGGAGCAGTGAGGGGAGTGCACTCCCCTCACTGAGCATGTATGTTTGGCCAGCCAAACATACATGCGCAGAGGGCTCTCTCCAGCTGGAGAGAGCCTGCACAGTCTCTCAGTCTGCCTGGCAGTGCCCTAACTGGGCGCTCCCAGCCAATATTGATGCTTTTCTGAGCAGCATCAGGATTGGCCGCAGGGCAGGCTGGGAGCCTGTGTCTGAACTGCAGGACGGAAGAGAGGAGCAGTGCGGTGAGAAGGGACGCAGAGGTAAGTTTATTTATTTTGTTTATTTTATTAAAATTCCTTTACCCTCCTGTCCCCCCACTCCCCTTGCTCCACCCCTGTAACCCTGGCGAGCCGCGACTCCCTAGGTCCTTATTTAAGAAGTTAAATCCCATTTGAAAAGAAGCCGTAGGGGTCAAACATCAAAAAAGCTCTCACAACAGAGCAAACTAAAACATACAGGAGAGGAAGAAAGGAGACGGAAAGGAGGCACGTGGGAGGCAGCAGAGGAGGGGGGACAAGGTCGGCTTCACTGACTGGTCGTCTTACACCTGATAGCATAGTCATACTTCTTGTGTGTGAGTCACACTCTTAGCAGCTGACTTCCACTCGGTATTTAAGGGCCTTACTCTGTGGATCACAACCTCACTCATTTGGAGCAGGTGTCACACCTTAGTGTCCCACACCATAATGTGCAGTCTCACTGGGTCTGAGTGTCATGTCTTGCCACACTGAGGGGCATATTTACAAGCCCCTTGCGCCTCCTTGCACCATACTAGCATCATTTATTTTAATGATATTGTGGCGTTAAGGAGGCAATTTCCTAGCGCCATATTTACAAAGTGGTGCAATGTTACAAAGTGGTGCATTGCATGCATTGCGCCACTCTGTGAACCCTTGCACCACATTATGCCTGCGTGAGGCCTAATATATGCATGGGGGCACTCCCCCACAGGCAGGCCTGAAAAACTGACGCAGTGAAATTTACAAGATTTCACTGTGCTATTTTTTCCATCATTTTAACACCTGCTTAGAGCAGGCGTTAAAATGGCGCAACCATAATAACCTATGGGAGTCTCTGTCCTTTGCTGCACTAGCATCAAAACTTTTTACGCTAGTACAGCAAAGTGCCACAATAGCATCACAAATTCTGAAGCTATTGTGCTAACGACTGTCATGGTGCACCTTATGACGAATACAGCGCAACCCTGATTGGCGGTAAGGGGATGCAAGAAAAGTGGTGTATTGGGACCGATGCGCCACTTTCTTGTAAAAATGCCCCGAGTGCGATTCTTACATCTTTAAGAGCTTTCTCATACTTAAAATAGACGAGAAAAAAACGGGATGGAAAACATCATTACCAAGCCACTGGTTCTAGAAGGAAGTGGAAGTACCCATAAACAGAGGAGCCTTCTGGGGTGGAAACCACCAGCCTCGATAACAGCCTTTGTCTGCCTCAAAGCTTCCAGTGATGCAGACCTAGAGGAGGTTGAAGGCAGCTGGGAGGCAACAGAGAGGTGGAGAGAGAACCAGGAGATAACTGAGCACCTCCCCAAAAACAAAGCAAAATACAACCTGTTGGGTGGAAGGACGCAGGCAATGAGGAACAATGAATGGGACATAGGAAATAACCTAATCCCACGAACACATCATGGCATTTTTAGCAATAACAAAGCAAAAAATAAAGGAGAGCAAACAAGTGGCAAAGACGAAACAGACTATGCCAGGGTAAAGATAGGCAGAGTGGCATCTTGGCTTTAGCATCTCCAGCGCCAGCTGTCGGAAAGCACTGGCACTGGGCAGTTGGGTGCCTCAGAAGCAATGAATGGGCAGTGACCAAGGCTAGCCTGGGATTGCGTTATGCAAGTGAAAATGCCCTGGTCTTCTACTTACAGGTGATGTGAAGAACCTTCTCTAATTGTATGGGAGCACGCCACTGTCACGTGAGCACCAGTCCTGCCAACTACATTATGGTATATGCAGTTCACTGTAGTGTTGCACTCACAATTAAAAGTATTCCTCGTCCAATATCAGTGCAGCCAGTGCTGGACATCTGTGGACACGTGTTTCATGATGGTCGCTGCTCATGAATGGAGCGCGGTCCTTTGGTTTGGAGGGCTGCTATAAGTCCCTCAAGTTAAGCAGCACTTCAAGCTCAGGTGCATCCTAGATGGCCCGTCAGCCACGCAGCCACGCTCCTCTACAGCTGATACCTACTGTGTACTGATAAACACGTGGCTCGAAATGAGTGTGGGTGGCTGAGGGGCCGTGTTATGTTATGTAACACGCCCGCTTCCACAGGCTTTTGGTAGTAATCTGGTATCCAGTGACGAGTGAGCACCCCAATGACAATACTCATTGTTTAGCGGGGGATATATGTTTTTGCAGGAGAATTTCAAGATGTCACACGCAGCTAAGGAGATCCATAGCTTGGCAGTCAGATCTTAAAAAAGCTCCTCATTCAATGATGCGGCACCCAGAGTTGATGGACGAATGACGACCCCCAAGTGAGAAAGACTATTGGCGAAGAGAATGGCACCACCTGAACAGAGATGCCAACGGGATTTATAGAGAGATGAGGATTCCATTTTACTCCTGAAGGTAAGCAATGCAGTGTGAGTGACTGACGCGGAGAGATTCAGCAAGAGGCAGGAGGACACATTTTGCATGATTGACAATTACGGATGGAAGGGACTGAGTGATGGCGACTGCGAGAGATGGTGATTCAGCCTGTGCGGAGTCTGATCGTAAGTGCATTTAGTATTCGACGAGTACCACTTATGTAGGCCAACAAATTAAGTGTCCCGGGTTGCTTTATGCCCAGAGGATGAGGACTGTGTTTCATATATACAAGATGTTTCAATTAACCTAAGGCCTGCCCATCAACAATGTCCTGGTTATACCGCCCTCATGGGAATACAGTGGAGATCTACAGAAGCGGTTTCTAGAGTTAGATTGGCTCTGACAATCAACTACTGCTACAGACAGCAGTTTTAGAGACCTACTGTAACTTTAAATAAAGAGACCAATACACACCGCCAGTAAAGGCTGTAATGGGAGTAGGCGACAGTATACCCAGCAGCTATATTGAGAGAATGCCTGCTAATTTTGTCCACATCATCACCCTTACTCCTGCAGCCTTTAAATACTAGAAGCATTTGCGGATGTTACCAGGAGGGTGCAATGTTTCCTTTCCACCTCATTGTACATTTCTGCAATTGTTGTAATGCACCAGAGAGAAAAATATGTTCAGTAACCTGGTCAGGAAAAAAATGTCAAGTACGTTTTTTTTTGTTCTGCTGCATTAATGGTTGTGTTCCGTTCAACATGACCCTGCTTAATGGTGCACCGCAACAGTTTGCAGTAGAGTTAATTGTAGGCACTCTCCTGGCCGATGTAGGGCTAAGCTTTGTGTGATGTGCATTCTACTTCAGTTTATTTTTTCTTGTCTTTTATCGCACATTGGCACTCGGAGTGGAACGCTGGGCAGCCACTGAGAATGCTTCCTTTGTGGATGATAATATAACTGTATAGCCCGCTCCTGAGGGCTCTACAACTTATTAAAGACTCTGAACCCTAATTATAGGCCCCAGCAACAGGCAAGGGCTTATAATGAGGGAGAGGGACAAGTTGTGTAGCCTAAAGTAGAAGGGCCATAAGACTATTAGGAGCATATTTATAAGAAAGTGGTGCATCAGCTATGATGCGCCACTTTTCTTGCACCCCTCCGCTTCCCCCTGAACATCACCACGGTAGCATCGTATTTACAATATGGCGCACCATGGCACAAGTTAGAGCACTAGCATCAAAAGTTTCGATGCTATTGTGGCGCATTGGTCGTCTAGTGGCAAAAATGATGGCCTAGTCAATGTGTCATACAAGGCACCTATTCTCCGCTCCATGGCCTCCAGCAGTCCCTGGCTGACATCGCTGGTGTCATGAGGCAGAGGCATGAGCAAATGCTCTACCAAAGTGGCACCTGCAAAGCTGCCAACAAGCTGGGGGCAATTCAAAACGTCTTGGAGTCCATGGGGCAGGAGCAGGATTCCCTCATTGCCAACATAGGTGCCTTCCAGTGTGATATTGCTGCTGTGTTGCAAAGCCAGCAGATTCTCCATGCTGCTGTATGTGTTGTCATAGATGAAAGCTGCCATGGGCACGGGATCCACATCTTCTGCCCCTCGTGTGTGTACCTCCCTCTACTTCTACACCTACAACACCACTGTCATGGGAGGCACCACATACATCAGAGGGGGAAGATGTGGGATGCACATCTTTCACCAGAAAAACTGCCCAGTAGCATTTCTCTACGGCACATACCCACTGTCTCCTTTGTTCTGTGCTTAAGATCATGCCAGTGTCCACACAACTGGCACTGTCCTCAGTTTGACTCTTCCTCTGTTAGAAATGGGGTCTTTGGTTGGCAGTCAGGTTACCCCCTGTCCAAGCAAGGACCCTCGCTGTAGTCAGGGTAAAGGAGAATCACCTTTAGTTAACCCCCACTCACCCCCTTGGTAGCTTGGCACAAGCAGGCAGGCTTAACTTCAGAGTCTAGGTGTAAAGTATTTGTACCAATACACACAGTAACTCAGTGAGAACACTACAAAATGGCACAACACAGGTTTAGAAAAATAGGAAATATTTATCTAAACAAAACAAGACTAAAACAACAAAAATCCAACATACACCAGTCAAGTTATTAATTTTAAAAGCAACAGTCTTAAATCCTTTTGTAAACATGTAAAACACTGTTAGCATTGAAAAGTACCTGGGTAGTGTCAAAATAACACGCACGAGCGAGTGTGAGTTGAAAAAGGTTAGCAATGCGTCGATTTCTCACCCGCAAGCAAGACCGTGCGTCATTTCTCCTTCTCCAGTCTGGTCAGCGTGTGTTGTTTTTCCTCTCCACAGGAGACCGATGCGTCGATCCGGGCAGCACTCGGGTCCGGGCAGGCATTGCGTCTTTTTTCCACACCCAGCAAGGTTTGCGTCAAAAATCCTGCCGCAGGGTATCAGCAAAACCACAAAATGTGGGTTGCAGCGTTATCATCCTCCGTCAGCGGGTGTTGCGCGTTGTTTCTCAAGCTGCATGCGTCGATTTTCCAGCCGCAATGCTGGTGAAGCATCAATTTCTGCTATGAAGCCGGCAGCGTGTCGTTTTTCAGCCACGTCTCGGAAGGTGCATCGATATTTTCCCCGCATGGCGGTCTGTGTGTGGATTTTCAGTCTTGGTCTACCAGCTTCACCTTCCAAGGCCCCAGGAGCCGGATAGGGCACCACTTGGCAGGGCAGGAGTCTCAGCAGAGAGTGCAAGTGCTGGCAGGAGAAGTCTTTGATGGCCCTGAGACTTTAACAACAGGAGGCAAGCTCAGGACAAGCTCTTGGAGACTTCTTCACAAGCAGGAATGCACAACAAAGTCCAGTCTTTGTCCCCATGCACAGGCAGAAGCAGCAACTGCAGGATAGCTCCACAAAGCACAGTCACAGGCAGGGCAGCACTTCTCCTCAGCTCTTCTCCAGGCAGAGGTTCCTCTTGATGTCCAGAAGTGATCTAAAGTCGGTGGTTTTGGGTGCCCATACCCATTTTGGCCTTTGAAGTAGGCTTACTTCAAAGGAAAGTCTCTCTTGTTTGTGAAATCCTGCCTTGCCCAGGCTCGGCCCCAGACAAAAACCAGAGGGTTGGAGACTGCATTGTGTGAGGTTAGGCACAGCTCTTTCAGGTGTCAGTGACCACTCCTCCCCTCCCTCCTAGCACAGATGGCTCATCAGGATATGCAGACTACACCCCAGCTCCCTTTGTGTCACTGTCTAGAGAGAGGTGCAAACAGCCCAACTGTCAAACTGACCAAGACAGGGAATCCACAAACAGGCAGAGTCACAGAATGGTTTAAGCAAGAAAATGCCCACTTTCTAAAAGTGGCATTTTCAAAGACAAATTTAAAACCAATTTTACTAAAAGATGTATTTTTAAAATGTGAGCTCAGAGACCCTAAACTCCACATGTCTATCTGCTACCAAAAGGAATCTACGCTTTAATCATTTTTAAAGATAGACCCCATGTTACCCTATGGGAGAGATAGGCCTCCCAACAGTGAAAAACGAATTTGGCAGTATTTCACTGTTAGGACATATAAAACACATTAGTATATGTCCTACCTTAAACATACAGTGCACCCTGCCCATGGCGCTACCTAGGGCCTACCTTAGGGGTGTCTTACATGTAAGAAAAGGGAAGGTTTAGGCCTGACAAGTGGGTACACTTGCCAAGTCGAATTGGCAGTTAAAATCTGCACACACAGACACTGCAGTGGCAGGTCTGAGCCATGTTTACAGGGCTACAAATGTGGGTGGCACAACCAGTGCTGCAGGCCTACTAGTAGCATTTGATTTACAGGCCCTGGGTACCTCTAGTGCACTGTACTAGGGACTTACCAGTAAATTAAATATGCCAATCATGGAAAGCCAATTACATACACATTTTATACAAGAGCCCTTGCACTTTAGAACTGGAAAGCAGAGGTAAAGTGCCCAGAGTAACAAAAATAGCAAAAACAGAGTCCAGCACACATCAACAACCTGGGAAACAGAGGCAAAAAGTTAGGGGAGACCACGCCAAGGACGTGACTTAACTTAACCTAACCTATCCTATACATTTAACACCACATTATAAACAACAACCTCCCTTAAAACATATCTGCAGACAATGACAACAGTAACTGTCTATAAACTAACTAAACATCTAGACCTCAACAAATATATATATTTATATTTTGTATGGTTTTATTTTTTTGTGTAATTTTTCATTTTATATAAACACATACCTTACATATCAACCCCACCAACTAAAAACTCCTAATAAAACCAAAACCCTAAAAATGTACCCACCCCTACTAAAAACTACAAAGTACTAAAACTAACCTATACTACACTAACATACCTAAATTAAGCTATCTAAAAAGAACTACAATAAAAACAACTATCTACAAGGGGAAGGTAAGAAAGGGTCCATTTGGCTCATCCTGCCCCTCAGTGTCTCTGCACGGCCTGCTTGATTTCCCAGAGTAGAACGTGCACGCTGTCCATCTTGTGCTCTAGGCTAGAGACACGAAACCTTAAGTCCACAAATTCCTGGCACAAGTCCTGATCAAAGTCATGGGAAAGTACTTGTGTTGGGTCATGGGAGACTTCTTGGGCCATGTGACTGCTGGTGGAGGTGGATGGTCCTGCTCCTGCAGACCCATCCTTGTCTGCATTCCAAGCCTTATTGGTGGTAGTTTGTCCCTTTGTAGGTACACCTTGGGGAAGGGCCCTCCAAAACCCCGATTCTTGAACGCCTTGTGCACTTGCCTAATGTGCATGTAACGTTCCTTCCTCAGCTGGTGCTTTTTTTCTGGGCTGGGGTCATGTTCCCTGTGTAATCGTAAAGAAAACATGTCATACAAAGGTTAACGTGGTAAACGAACATCAATCATGCCATGTAAATACTATCTCCAGGCATAACATGTTGCACTTTACATATTCCAAATACAGCTTGAAGGTCAACGTGCTTATACATCTGGACAATATCCATCATCTCACAATTCACTATGGTCACAATACCAAGGCTAAGCTAATGTTGCATATAGCAATGCACCGCCTTGAAACATCTAGGCATGACCATGTCAGCATTGGGTACGCTTGGGAACAGTGCTGTTTTGTGACCATGGTATGGCACACTCTTCATGCTGTATTGATCAACAGCATCCCATCTGCATCCTGCAATGCCCTTGATTCCATTGGTATTAGCCAAACTAAGTTGAGCAAGGACTGCAAGTTACTTGAATTGTGTCACAACACTGGGTGCCTGATATGGCAAGGATACATATTAGGACACATTGCTATATAGAATCTGCATGTGCCAGGTATCATATATGATAACGAAGTGTGGATAGCTCACTCACATCACACAGGGATATATGAGACAACTCCTTTATCAACTCCTGTTTGTACATGGTGGGCTGTTCCACAACTTCTTGTATAGTCCCCAAGTAACTGCATATGTTCCATTACATAGCCCATTAGCCCATTGCCTGTACATACGTGTCAGATATTCATGTCACCTTGCTGCACACCAGCACTCTGCACAACCATTTGATGAGTGTGCATGTATTCTCTACATCTCATCTGCACAGGGATCTTGGGATGGAAATGGCTAATGCTGTTCCTAGTATGATCTTGCTTGCAGTACATTTTGAGACTAAAATGGCCAGCACTATCTGAAGATGAATTGGACATTGGCATGTTGCATGGCAATGCTGTGCAGACATTCCTCCGGCCCAACACACATTGCCATATCTGTGAAGATTGCAGGGAATAGCAATGTTAATCCATCCAACAGAGAGAATGGGGCATCACAACACATGAGTGGGCAACTCAACTGCAGTCCCAAGTGTGGAATGGTGACCTCTGTCCTGCTACACTTAGGCCCTAATTCACAAGTCTCTCAGTCCTGTAAGATCATCATTTTCTGTGATGGCCCTGTGGCACACACACATAGCAGGAGCATAATGTGAAAACAACATGATGCCACAGTGCATGGTTTGTTGAGACCCTGTAATTCTGGCACATGTCCTTACTCTCATTACTGTGTTGTGACTCATCCCCCCGTAAGCTAGCCATTCACATCTGACATAAAGTGCACTGTGAGCAACAACAGCAAATATGTGCATCTGTGTTAGACTTGGCATCCTTGGCGTGGTCTCCCCTAACTTTTTGCCTCTGCTTCCCAGGGTGTTGGTGTGTGCTGGACTCTGTTTTTGCTGTTTTTGATACTCTAGGCACTTTACCACTGCTAACCAGTGCTAAAGTACAAGTGCTCCTATGTAAAATGTGTGTGTAATTGGCTTATCCATGATTGGCATATTTGATTTACCAGTAAGTCCCTAGTAAAGTGCACTAGAGGTGCCCAAGGCCTGTAAATCAAATGCTACCAGTGGGACTGCAGCACTTGTTGTGCCACCCACCTGAGTAGCCCTGTAAACTTGGCTCAGACCTGCCACTGCAGTGTCTGTGTGTGCCGTTTTAAACTGCCAATTCGACTTGGCAAGTGTACCCACTTACTAGGCCTGAACCTTCCCTTTGTATACCTGTAAGGCACCCCTAAGGTAGGCCCGAGGTAGCCCTATGGGCAGTGTGCAGTGTATCTTAAAGATGGGACATGCACTGATGTGCGTTACATGTCCTAACAGTGAAATGCTGATCAACTCAGTCTTCAATGTTTCAAGGCCTATCTTTCTCATAGGTTAAAAAGGGGGCTGCCTTCAAATAGTATTAAAGTGCAGATGATTCCCTTTGAGGGCAGAGAGAAATATGGAGTTTGGGGTCTCTGAACTCACAATTTAAAAATACATCTTTTAGTAAAGGTGTTTTTTAGGTTGTTCGTTTGAAAATGCCACTTTTAGAAAGTAGGCATTTTCTTGCTTAAGCCATTCTATGAGTCTGTCTGTTTGTAGATTCCCTGTCTGGGTCAGTTTGACAGTTGGGCTGTTTGCACCTCTCTAGACAGTGGCACAAAGGGAGGTGGGGTGTAGCCTGCACATCCTGATGAGCCATCTGTGCTAGGAGGGGAGGGAGGAGTGGTCACTCACACCTGAAAGGGCTGTGCCTGCCCTCACACAATGCAGTCTCCAACCCCCTGGTGTGTGTCTGGGGCCTGGCCTGTGCAGGTAGGATCTTGTGAACAGCAGAGACTTTTCATTGAAGTTGGGCAACTTCAAAGGCAGAAAGGGGTATAATTATTGGACCCAACCCCCCTAAAAATTAGATTACTTCAAGGATTCAAGAGGATCCTCTGCCTAGAGAAGAGCTGAAGAGCTGAGAAGTGCTGCCCTGGCCGGTTGTGCAAGGGAACAGAGACTAGACTTTATTTTGCATTCCTGCTTGAGAGGTATCTCCAAGGGCTTGGAGTGGAGCTTGCCTCCTGTTTTGAAGCCTCAGGGATGCAAAGGCTTCACCATCCAGTTCTGAGGCTGCATGCTGTGGACTCTTGCCAGAGGGTGTCATTCCAGTTCCTGGGCCCCTGGAAGTGAATTTCTGGGGAAAACCTGTCTAACAACACCGGACGACGCCATCCGACTTTGCTAAGTATGGCACTGCACGGAACCTACAACACTGCCTGCACCTGAAGCCATGGACCTCTCAGAAGCGCGGCGACTCCGCAGACTTTGCGTTTCCGGAGCCGATGACTCTGCATGAATTCGCTGACATTGGAGTGTCGTAAGTCCGCCATCTGTGACATCCGATGCCATCGCAGTGGCCCTGTAACATCATCGCGACCCTGTGAGATTGCCCCCAGCATCATGACTTTGCCGAACTTCTTATCTGCCAGAACCAAGGGACCAACACTTCGTAACCGATCCCGCCTCATCTCCCCAGCTCTGCAATAAGGACCCGACGCCACTGCGCGACGCCTCTGCTCCACAGCACCGGAAATGACGCTGCATCAGATTCAGTGATGCCTCACTCCCTAACTCCTTGCACCGACCTGTTTTCTACTTGTTTACTAAGATACTGTACCTGGGGGTTGTATGACTCGGTAAACGGTGCCAGTGGCGTAGCATTGTAGGAAATTACTCCCTCACGACGATGCTTAACATAAAATTACAGCATTTGTGCTTCTAGGCACTATTTTTGAGTTTTAAGTGCTAAAATCATATTTTTAACGGTGTATTGGGGATTTTTATTGTATTTGGCCTTGTTTATTTAAATAAAATATTTGCTATTTTTTTAAATCTGTGTTGTATCATTTTGCAGTGGTTCACTGTATTACCATGTGTTTTGGTACAAATACTTTACACATTGCTTCTGATTAAGCCTACCTGCAAGCTACCAAGGGGGTGAGCGACCTAGCAAGTACATATTCACACTTGCATTAGGGGTTGTAGGGGTTCTTCTTTACTTGCAGGATTGTATTTGTGTGTACAGGTGAACCTTCCCGCCAAGGCTGCTGTCTCAGAGGCATGGTTAGTGATGAATGTGTGTAGCATTACACCTCACACATGGGAGATGGGAGTGAATTTGGTGATTATTATACATTTGTACAGTTCTATATCACTTGTCCATGAGCTGTGCTTTGCCACCTTACATCTAGTTCCTGGTGTGGGAGCCATGACATGGCTGATGACCCATGTGTGTTGCATGTGAACACCCCTCAGTGGACATGGTACACCTCCCTTGCACATAATGATGTCAGCAAGATTTCCTGCCTGCCATGCATGGCTGTGTGCCTTTACATTATGCAACATCTGCAAGAATGGCTTCAGATGTATTCCCAGGTATGTCAGGGTAATTTGCACTGTATATGTAAACTGAAGCATGGTGCATGTACGTGGAATGGCCCTCAACCCTTTTTCCCTATCTGTGTAGGCAGACAGAGAGCTGTGTATTGTGTCCCCCAAATCTATTTGTTGTTGTGTCTATTAGGTATTTGCTGCTTATTTATCTACAAGTAGGCCATTCCCATATTGCCCATCATGGAATCGTTGGTTGATGATGGAGTGCCGGAATATGAATACATCATGCACACTGCCTGGGTATTTTGCCACCACATTTGTGATCAACCCACAATGGTCAACAATGGCCTAGATGCTGATGGAGTGGGGGTGTTTCCTGTTGTGGTAAAGATGGGCAGTTACAGCAGGAGAAACGAGTTGCCATGGCACCCAGCACATTGGAACCCAGCAATGGCATAGAATCCTTGCTTAATCTCCTGCTGAAGTTGCTGGGTGTTGAGAAACAAGATGTGTTGGCATGTGAGTTTGGATGATGGCATCCAGAACAGAGGGTAAGAATGGTGTGAATGATGGCTGTGAGATTTCGGACACTCGGGCTGCATCTGTCTGGAAGGACCCCGTGGCCAGCATGTGAAGCACAGCCGGGGGCTTTGTCTGTGTTGGAATGTTGGTAACCCTGTCGACTGTTGCCTGTAATCTTGGCGCACTCAGGTGTAGCAGTTGTACAATGGACTCCTTCCTCATACGGTAATAGGTGATTACCTCTTCCTCCATGAGTCAAAGTAGTGAGGTATGCTGTCAATACATATGCGCTCTGTTCCCTTGCGCTGCCTCTATGGTGCAGGTAGTGAGGATTGTGGTGATGATGGTGGTGGTTGTGGTGGTCTTCTTTGTGCTCTAAGCTGAAGTAAGAGAAGGTCCATGGTGTCCTAGAGCTTGCCAGGGTGATTTGGGTATGTTTTCCCTATGTACCTGTGCCTATGCAGCCTTTTTATGCCTGGTCTGCCAGGCGTTATTGTTTTGACGCATTGGACACTCTGCGTGACTTTTGCAAAGGGTGCATCATTTTCTAAAAAGCTTGTAAACTTGGCTGCTTCAGTCCTAGGTGATTTTTTAAAGGGCGAACGACTACCTTGCATATCCTCGTCTGTATCTGATGCAGCCAGATCCAACCCTATGAAAAATGATGCACAGGGGAAAAAGTGATGCTAGAGGCCGTTAGCGTCAGTTTGTAAATATGCAGTTGCTATAGCGCAGCTGCTGCATCAAAAAAAATTACACAGCGGAGGCACAAGGGCCTTGGAAATGACGCCCAATGTCTTTTGGTACTCAGTAACCTGCTTGAATGACTCCAAAATAGTGACGGAAGGAGTCAGAACCACACAGACAGAGTAGGCACTCTTGTAGAGTAGGCACTCATGGAGAGGATAGACAGGACAAATGGGTTTTGCTGCCAGGAGCATTGGATAGTAAAAACACTAGTTCCTAACAATAATTTAACCAGAACATCAACCATGTAGCCATAGCAATTCCCTCTTCAGGTGCTCTTCTGCCATACCACTAATTGTTGCACAGATTTCCAAAGCGCTGCAATATAATGACAGAGGCATCTTTTTCTCAATATGTATTGCACACTGAAGGCAGATATATGAAAGTGCTGTTGCACCGAGTGCAGCGCCACTTTCCCTGCGCCCCTTAGCATCCCCCTACTGCCACCATGTGTGTGCCGTATTTGCAATTAGGAATCTTAGAGATTTCCTTGCACCATTTTACCGGCTCCCCTAACAGGGGAACACCCCCTTTGTATACATTATGCCTGACGCAAGCATAATGTAGCACAAAGGGTTACAGAGTGGCGCGATGCATGCTTTGCGCCACTCTGTAAATCTGGCGTGGGGATTTTGACCTCGTTGGGCCACATTAACATCAAAATAAATTATGTTAATGTGGCGCAAGGTGGTGCTAGGGGCCTATAACTATGCCCCTGAGTTAGATGGCTCTTCATTTAAGTGCCCTAGGATTAACTTGTTCAATATTAATGTCCTCTTGTCAACTTTCACCACTACAAGCGGTAATCTTAGCTTTGGGCAATGAAATCCCTCAATTAGGTTTTAAATTGTGAGCCGACAAGAAGTTGAATACTGATATGTGACGATTTTAATTCCACTTTAACTGCGCAAGATCTGTTGCGCTTCATCTATGTTGAAGTTATGTCTTGAGGTGTACGTGAAGCTGACCTTTGCCTTAATAGTCTATCACAACATGGCTCACTTTAGACTTTCTTTATAGCTGATTGTGGAGGTCCAGCACCTTAAGAGATCTACAACATCAAAGTGTGCAGCAAGATATACTTTCAATGCATGCAATAAAACAAGTCTGATTGATTACATTCTACTTAATCTAGATGCATGGCTACCATCGCTATGGATATGGGAGTTTTTGAACACCCAGAAAGTGATCATAACCCATTAGAGGCAACTCTAGCACTGTTCACGAAAAAAAACACTTCACCCTTTTTCTCCCAGTTCCAGCTTTGAGAATAACTATATCTGTCCCAGCAATAGCAAGTAAGGTTCTGAAGTGGGAAAATGCTAATTTTACTCTACATGCTCCATCAATATTTCAATCAGTTATGAATTGGAAGGGGTTTTTCTCTCCAAAGGCAGCTCTAATACATATTCAGCTATCAATTTCTTTGAAAAAAGAATCTCTAAAATAGCGTAATTTTTCTCCTACATAAAAGGAGTGATCATTTTACTTCCAGGAATATTTGTGACTGGTACAATGACGAATGCAGACCACCAACATCTTCTTTGTGAATATTAAACAGAAAATGTTCTAGGTTCTCGTCGAGAGGTTGGGAAATAAGGTGCAGTAACAAACTATAAACAACTGTTGACAAGAAAGAAGCAATCACATCACAATATGATCTGGAAGGAATTGAAAAAGGCTGCAGATCTGAAAGATAGTAACAAGTTTTGGGAATTAGAGTTTTGGGTTTACAGGTGTCAGCAGATCATAGTGGAAGACCACTCAGGGCCAAACAAATGGGTTGACCTCTTTAAGCAATTATGGGCCAGACATACTGACATTAGGTATACCGATTTCCTAATTGCGATTCTCTCCAAATCCAGGTGGGTCACAAACAGACCTACCTCATGCATTTTATAGATGGTGGTCTGCTGGGGTCAGCAGACCACCTTGTCTGTGATTGCATTTTATTAAGCCAATCTTTTTTTAATGCAGCCTGAGAGAAAGACAGAATGCATTTTTAAAAAAGTCCTCTGTATATAAAGTTTCACCATGGTACCCTTCCCACATGGGAATATTTGGCCAAATGTTATCCATCTTAGTATCAGTCTGGAATCTGTGTCTTTGGTAGAGGCATTAAAGACACCATACTTCATTCTATGACTTTTTGGCGTAAATCTTTCTCTTTACGTGAAATGTGGTTGCTGAAGCTTTTTTTGTTTTTTAACATCTCCTAATACAAACTGGCCTTTGTCTTGTGTAACAGAAGGGATCTTCAAATAAACCATTGATCAGTTGCCTCAAGTATGTGGGGAGCCTGGATATTAACTGCCTTACAGTTACGAATTGCTGTATTTTAACTTACTGTGTTTTATATTGTATTATAATTTAGACTCTGTATGTTGAAATGGCATTTTATAAAGCTCTGTACAATAAAGAATAGTGAGTTTGTAACAGTGGTTGCCACCATGTGCAGGGAGTGTTATCCACTGTTAATGCTGTCAGCACTGGTCATGCCAAAGCGGTCTGTACAGATGGCGGAGTGTCCTCTCTAGGGACTGAGAGGTTTTGCAGTAGCTCATGTGGTGAGGGTGACCAGGGGAACGGTGCTGTTGCCGTGCTCGAGAGGGCAGGCACGTGCTTCACTGACTGAGGAGCGCTGTCTCAGTACTTCTGAGTTAGACTGGTTTGGGAGATGTTAAATGTATTTCCCGCTCTGTGAAAGAACTTCTGGCGAGGTTGCTGCATTGTTAAGCGAGCCCGGAAAGCCTTAGAGTGCACTGCACACCGTCTCCTTGTTGATTTCCTTGTCATGTTCCCTTTTTCTTTAGTTATATGAATTTCTTTTACTCTGCTGCCAATCCAAGCCGGAGGCAGTTGTGTTCTTTGATCCCTGGGGCCTCACACAGCTGTTACTTACTGTGCAGAGTGACAGTCGATGAAAGGTACAGATGGAGAAAAGAGCAGGCGGAAACGAGGACAGAGCGAAACAGGAGAGGCGAGGAAAATGAGGGGGAGTGAATGAGATGGGGAGAATGGGGGAGGCAGGAAGGAGGGAAAGTAGGGGACACCGGTGGAGAGGGCACGCGACAAGCGATACTCTGGAAAGAGAGTGCACCAAGTGGGCCTATCAGAAAAGGGGATTGGGAGAGACAGATGCATTGAGACATGCCTCTTCATCACCAGCCTAGCTTTATTGAGGCTGCCCATGGGTACCAAAGGGGCATTTCTTGCGATTCGAGTACAGTGGTACTGAGTCACTTATGAGATTGGCAGCCCCTCTTGGCTTGCAAGGGGCCTGAAAGGGGCCCATTCTAGTCGTCATAGTGACTCTTACCTGCCCAAATCTAGTATATGTTATTTCTATAGTGCTCAAACCCAAAAGACACCCAAGTGCATACCCATTTAAACCTTTAACAGACTTGAATCGCTTTGATTTTTTTCTTGAAATAATGCAGGGTCGTAATTGCTCAGTCTATGAATGAAGCTTGCTCCAAAGACTACCTGATTACTTTACCATCAAAGGTATTTCCACTAAAACGTATGACCTTGAGGAGTGTCCGTGTCCTGAAAGGAAAATGCTTCTGAAATCACAACCTTCAGTGGACAAGAGAGTTCTGATGATTAACAAGTAACAGCAAATGGACAAAGTATAGCCTTCAAAGACAAGGTAAGACATAACCACACCATACAATGCCAGCCACAACCCTCCTGTTGGAAATGGGTCTTGCTGCAGGATGACCCTAAACCTTTTGCCTTCTTCCTCCTATTTTTGCAGAATTATTTTTTGTTGGCGTTTGGACTCTTTATCACTGCTAAGCAGTGCTTAAGTGGATGTGCTCTCTCTCTCGCCATAAAAGACTGTACCATTTGCTTATACCCAATTAGCAGATTTAATTTACTTGCAAGTCCCTAGTAAAGTGGCACCATACATGCCCAGGTCCTGTAAATTAAATGCTACCAATGGGCCTGCGGCACTGATTGTGCCATCTCCTTAAAGAGCTCTTTAAACATGTTTCAGGCCTGCAAATGCAGAATCGGTGTGTGCAGTTTTAAACTGCCATGCCGACCTGGCAAGATAAACCATTTGCTGCGCTCAAACTGTCCTTTTTAATATACGTAGGTCCCCCCTAAGGTAGGCCCTGGACAGTCCAGATGGCAGAGTGCAATGTATTTTAAAAAGTTGAACAAGTACTTTTGAGTTTTACATGTTCTGGTAGTGAAAAAAATCTTACAATTGTTTTTCATGACTGCAAGGCCTACCTCTCCCATGGGCTAACATTGGAGTTGCCTTATTACATTTTCTAAGTGAAAATTTCAAATTGGAAGAGATGCTTGGTTCATGTTTGGTGTAGTCTCTGGACTCCTAATTTAAAATCCTAGTTTATTGTGAAGTTGGATTATAAAATACAATTCTGAAATCCACTTTTAGAAAGTTGTGAAAACAACAAGGTGATGGATGGAATGCATGAATTAATCTTAGCCACTAACAATCGCTTGGGGCCACATCCCAATCCATTGTTTTTCACCCACCACGTCACCTCAGTTTGGACCCAGTCATATTCAAATCAATCTTAACCCTGCTCCTCATGGGAACAGTCTAGCGTGCCAGTCCAGGTCCTACCTCAACCAGAACACAAGCAACCTAGGGCAGCTTTTGCCCTATGTAGGGCTCTTCAGCCAGCTCCAGCTTGGTTCCAGTGGCACAGTGAGCCCGGGACCCACGTCTGGGCATACCTGGTGCATTTAGGTGGTAAGATACAAAAACAACAAGGTGATGGATAGAAGGCTTGAATTAATCTCAGCCCCTGCTACTCATTCAGGGCTGCATCCCAATCCATTGTTTTTCACCTACCATGACACCTCAGTTTGGACTCAGCCATATTCATATCTGTCTTGACCCTGCTCCTCACAGGAAGAGTGCAGCCCGAACTGTCACAAACTGTCAGGCCAGGTCCTCTCTGAACCGGAACACAAGTAACCTAGGACTTGTTTCCCACGGAACTCTGTCTGCCCATAAAAAATAAAAGCAAATGTTTCATTTCTTATTGTTGAAACGCATCCAGTTGCATTTCAACACAAAAAACATTATTCAAAGGCAATCACAAACATGGTGGTTTTCTGACCCTAGCAGGCCACCATCCCTGTGATGGATATGATTCCTAATGAGTTGCAAACTGTGACCAACCTCATTTTTATTCATGATGATGTATTCATGAGGTGGATTTATGACCCACTAGGAATCACAAGTATGAAACAAAAAGTTTCATACATAAGGAATAGTAATTTCCAAATAGCAATTTGGATGAAATCTCTATTTGGAAATCACTATTCCTACTCTTTGTACAGGTGACCTCTGGTGCCTGTAGCCTGTCTCTGATCACATGACAGCCTGTCTCTGATCACATGACTGGGTGTAGTTTGCAGTTGGGCTTTGCGTATTCCTCCTAGACACCTACACACAATGGAAGGTTAGATATTACTACATGACTAAAGGAGGAATGGGACCCAGCCTCACTTACACTTGAACAGTGTTGGCTGGTGACATTTGAAAGTGGTGGGGTGTAAATGTCGAGAAGGCGTGTTGTAGCGCGAGCGAAGCAAGCGACGCTTGACAGTGGAGCTCTCCCCCAAGAAAATGTGGGGAAAAAAGTAGCAAATGGTGCAGTTTAAAGCAAATGTCAGACAGCAAGAAGATATATAAAATAATTGTAAACATGTAGGGGGTCATTACGACCCTGGCGGCCAGCGGTACACTGGCAGTAACATCGCCAACAGGCTGGCGGTAATCCGCCAGTGTATTACGACCGTGGCACATTAGCCAGGGCCATACCGCCGGCCCCTCTACTTGACCTCCATGCTTCCGCCAGGCGGTCATAATCCCCAACCGCCAGTCTGTCCATGGCGGTAAACACGGCCATGGAAAGGCTGGCGGTAAGGGGGACTCCGGGTGCCCCTGGGGCCCCTGCACTGCCCAGGCCCTTGGCATGGGACAGTTCAGGGGCCCCCAGGCACAGCACCATCATGCATTTCACTGCCCGAATTTTAGGCAGTGAAATGCATGACGGGTGCTGCTGCACCCGCTGCACATCAACATTGCTGCCGGCTCTATTATGAGCCGGCTGCAATGTTGATGTGACTTTTCCGCTGGGCCAGCGGATGGAAATGCTGTTTCCGTCCGCTGGCCCATGGGAAACGTCAAAATATGGAGCCACAAGTACTGCCAGCATTGGCGGTATTGTGTGCCCACGGTTTCTTTTTGTAAGACCGCCAAAGTCGTAATGAGGGCCGTAGTATTGAAATATTATTGCATTAGTTATGTTCCACAATTACTCTAGTGTGCAAATTATACACTGTGAAAAGTTTTCATTCCAGAGACTGAGGCCCTCTTTATGTTCTTGGCGGTCTGGACCGCCATGCCGGCGGTGGCGGGAACAATGAAGCCAGGGAGGGCTGCCATAGGTGGCCCTCCTCCACCGCCAGGCTGCCTCCGATAGGCAGCCTGACGGTGGAAGCCATCATTGTCCGACCGGTCAGCACTGCTGCCCCTTGGATAATTATCCCAATTCCCCCAGCCTTTCCCTGGTGGGTTTCCCCGCCTGAGAAAGGCTGGAGGAAGGGGTGCTCTGGGGCCCCTCTGGGGGCCCCTGCACTGCCCGTGCACTTGGCATGGACAGTGCTGGGGCCCCTGTGCAGTGCCCCATCGCGCAGGTCACTGCCCGATTTACGGGCAGTGATCTGCGCGGCAGGTGCAGCTGCACCCACCACACAGAGGCATTGACGGCGGCTCCATGTGGACCGCCGGCAATGTCCTGGCCAGGCATTCTGCTGGGCCGGCGGGCGGAAACAATGTTTCCGCCCTTCAGCCCAGCAGAATGTTTGTAATACGTCCAGCAGGGTCCCAGGGGGGCTGGCGGTTGATAGAAAGACCGCCAGCCTGAACACGGCGGTGAAAACCGCTGTGTTCATAATGAGGGCCTAAGAAATCATTGTCGCACTTCTATGCAAAACCTCAAAAGAAAATACAAATTTCTTTGTCGGTGTTTGTTTAAGCTGGTTTAAGATGGTTCTGTGTATTCCTCATTCCTGCTCAAATCCATGCCATCAATTTAGCCTGCCTGCAATATTTTAAAACGGCAAGGTTGAAAATAAAGGCCCCAATAGACATAACTCTTGATTTAGCAACACATAGGCCTCTCTTGATGATGCGAGTTAAAGAGAAGTAACTCAGGAATGCTATTGGCGCTCCCTGTAAACGCAAATCACCAACATTTTAAAGTGGCTCCTTTAGTGGGCCTTTCACAGCTTAGCTGCGATGCTGAAATGAAATGCTTGTTTTATTTGAAATGTATTAGTGTTGCACCAGCAGTGCATTAAGCGCTTTAATCATTGCCTGCCTACATACTGGCCAGTTTGCGATGGGCCTCTTAGCAGTGTATGTTGGCAAGATATTTATGGTGCTAGACTCAGAAGTATCAGCTGAGTGAGATAAAGAGCATCCATTCTCTGTAAAACCTGGGCTAGATCTGATGAAATATTAAGATACTCCTGACCCGCAGCGTCAAGGTGCTGCATCTGTCAAGGAGAAGTGGCTGGTTTAAGCCTTCAGATCCAGACAGCCTTACCTCAGGAATCTGATTATTTGGAAGCAAGGGAAGGAAAGGATTTGCAGTAGGCTTTGTGAATGATCCAGAACCTTGCTGGGGCACAGTGATAGCTCTGCACACCTCACATGAAGGAAAGACCCTCATGATACTTCAAGTGCCCCTAGTGACAAAAGCAATAGTCTTTGTCCACTATGCCACCTATGGATCCTACATGGAAAAATATGTATTAAGCAATTTTCCTCTAAGGCAAACTCCTGTAGTACTTTCCTCATGTACTGAGGATTTAAAGTGGCATCTCAAGACTGCAGGGAAAGCAAAAACCAAGAAACTAAAATACCACTGCCAGAAGTATTTTTGCTAGCCTGCCGCCATCGAAGACCAATTTTTATTTCCATCAGACACATGAAAAGTAAGCAACAGATTATGATGTCACTTTGTGGCTTTAATAGGCAAGCATTGCCAGCATCCTCAGCTCTCATTATTGCTTAAGGTAACAGATCAGGTGGCTCCTAAGCGCTGCTCTGAAAATGAGCTTTTTGAAACCCCTTTTTACAGTTCGTTTTCTTCTCACTTCGGAGAATTTTCACCTGTTACATTCCTGTTTTTTCAATAACCTTTTTGTGTTTTGTATTTTTCTTTCATGTTTGGTGAGTGGGGTTTTCTCATCCCTGTTACCTCTCGGCATTCCTCTTTTTGACCTAGTCATTTACTTTTCTTCTATGTTTCCTGTTTTGCACTAAAATCCTGATGCTCTTCCACCCCCCTCCCATCATTGCTGACCTGATTTCAGGCCAATTTATTTGCTTTAGCCAATGTACTTATCTTTCACCCTTCAGCACAGTGCTCAGTGGATTCACAGGACAACAGAGCAAGCATCTGCTAATTACCCCACAAATGACTGCACTCATTACATCTTGTAAAGATCATTGATTACATCAGTGTAATATTTGCAGTAACATTTTTGATGAAAAAACTGTGCCTGGTGGGGGTGCAAGTTATTGTTACTTGAGATAACTCTAACAAGTGAATTTCTATAGTTTTGTACGTTTAAAATGTGAGCCAAACTTAACGTCCCTGCAACCTTTGTTTTTTTGAAATTGAATTACTATGTTTTTTAAATTCTGTTTCCTAACTATAATGCCCCTGTAATGTTTAGTTTTTTCAGTAAAAAAAAGCGAAGGCTACAGGGAAGTTATAGGCCCTGCACCCAAAAGATTATAAGCTCCCAACCCCACGCCACACATGGCCTTTGGCCATGGGCAGCAGGAGTTGACCACTGGGTCTGTCTCTGTCAGTGGATCTGTGAGTGGGTGCATGAGTGTCTGTGTGGGTCTGAAAGTGGGTGTGTGAGTCTATGAGTGGGTCTGAGCTGGTGGATGAGTGTCTGAGTGGGTGTATGAATGGGCGCATGAGTTGCTGAGTGCATGTAGGAGTGAATTAATTAGTGTATGAATGAGTCTGTGAATGTTTTTTTTTTATTTCTTCTTGCTTATTCTTGATTAATCTCGATTAATCTCAAATATCACGCATGGTGAAGAAAAATAATTTGAAACCCATAATTTGACCCTCAAACACCCCTATATCACACCCCTGGGGTCAGGGTACCTACACCCTTACCCCTTATACTACTTTTCATTTTGTTTTTCAGGCCCAGGGACCGTCTCCAGGGAGCTTAAAATGGTGGCTGCAACATTCTGCTCAGCTTGTGGCCAGCCAATTACACCGCTTCTATTCGCATGCGCATTCATGAAAAATATTTGCAACCTCCGATGTACAAATCAATTTTCCCTTCAGTATCTCAAAAACTACTGAACAAATTTACACCAAACACCCAAAAGCACAATCTGCATACCAACAGCCAGCTTTCTGCCAAATTTGGGGTAATTCCACCCAGTGGTTCGAGCTGTAGTTGTGTTCAAAGGTCCTATGAGAATTAACATGAGAAACACAATTTTTGACGCCCTCTTTTTCTCAGCCCCCGCGTGATAGATCAAACTCCAACTTTCCATGCACAACAAGAATCACAGAGGCACTTTTTTTTAAACATTTCATCAAGATTCGTTAAACAGCGCTAAAGATATAGGCAATACAAAAAACGCTTTTTCTGTGGAAACATGGTCTGAACTATAACTACCTGCCGGCGACCGCCAGTATGATATATATATATATATATATATATATATATATATATATATATATATATATATATGTAGCTTTAAAAAAATTGTGATCGTACTACAAATTCCATGAGTAACACCTACCAACATACCCAGGTCCATCAGATAGTGATACTTGGAGAGACGGGATGGGGAGTTCTGTGCGCCGCAAAGAGGAAAGTATTTCATAATGCCATTACACGCTGTTCAATTGCTTTCACTTTTGGTTGACTCCAGTACCTTTAATCAAGCTGGCATTTATCTCTCTGCACAGATTCTATTTTCTATGGAATCATAATTCCTGTGTAGATAATGTTGTTACAAAAAAAGAAATTGTCAGCACCAGATGAGTAGAAGTACAGTACTCTATGGTGTGGAGTAACTGCTGGTGATTGCTTAAGTGAGGCGATTAACTCTGTCAGGCCACCTCTCACCCTAGGCCCTCATCTTTTCCACGTCTTTGCCTCGTGCATGACAAAGAAGAAACAATAGAGAGTAGAGCAATAGTCAGAAAATGGCCAGTCACTGGACGGCTTTCTAATAAGGCTATGCAGTGATTGAGGATATTTTGGAAACCCACGCACCTTCCTCCAATGCGCTGACTCTGTCATGTACCAGGCTAGACTAGGTCTACTCGCTTCCCTTGAGCCAATTCAGATACTGCTCTTATGTTGTTTATATTAGAAAACAGCATGAAAGCAGCACTAGGATTGGCAGGAGCAGGCAAAACCAGAGCTCCTAGTGAGACCGTGAAGGCTACTGTTTTAATCCCCAGCTTACTAGGTGTTTAGGTAGGAGAGGCCTCAAGTGCACATGTCAGGTTGGTCATAGAAAGACACCTGTCCAACCCAACATGTGCACTAACATTGCACTTAAGTGCAGACTCAGCCAGCCTCTCTGCTACCAATAATTAAGCCCCTCCTTCACCAGCAGTGCAGAGAAGGCATCTGTTTGCTGCATGCATACAACTCGCCTGCGTCAGGGCAGCTGCAATAAAAAAGGACCATGGCCAGAGGAAAACAATTTAGTTTTATTTGACATTTTTAATATGGCGCCATGGGCAGAGGGGCAACAAAATCAGAGAGGCAGCATCTATTGCGCCCTCATATAGGAACTGCCGCTGCACTTGAATAGACTATGGGGGTCATTACAACGTTGGCGGTAAAAGCCGCCTACCGCCGTGAAGAAGACCGCCAACACACTGCTGCGGCCGTGGAATTCCGCCACAGCTATTATGACCCACATCTCGGAATCCAACAAAATTCAGACACCCACACAAGTCCGCCACACCAAAGGTCAGTGATAAACTGGTGAAAACAAAACCAACACCATCACGCCAACAGAAATACGCCCACACTATCACGACACACGAATCCACATGGCGGTCTTTCAACCGCGGTATTCCATTGGCGGTACACACCGCTGCGCTTAAAATACACACACATCTCCAAAACACCACCACATTGGACAATTCGAAATACACACACCTGATACACATACACACACCACTCCCACACACCCAATTCAATATAAAACACACACCCACATCACCTACAAACCCCTACGACCACAATTACAGAGAGAAGGCCAGAGAGAGACACCACCATCAACAAACTAGCATCCACAGGCACACAACACCATCACCCACACAACTTCCACGCACAAAACACCACACACCACTACATATCCCCACACTTATCACCACACACACAACCCCACACATCACCTACACCACCCCATGGCACGGCAAAGATAGCCCAGGTTCTCGGAGGAGGAGCTCAGGGTCATGGTGGAGGAAATCGTCCGGGTAGAGCCACAGCTATTTGGATCACAGGTGCAGCACACCTCAATTGCAAGGAAGATGAAGCTATGGCGAAGAATAGTCGACAGGGTCAATGCAGTGGGACAACACCCAAGAAATCGGGAGGACATCAGGAAGAGGTGGAACGACATACGGGGGAAGGTGCGTTCCGTGGTCTCAAGACACCACCAGGTGGTTCAGCGGACTGGCGGCGGACCCCCACCTCCCCACCCACAACTAACAACATGGGAGGAGCAGGTCTTGGCGATTCTGCATCCTGAGGGCCTCGCAGGAGTCGGTGGAGGAATGGACTCTGGTAAGTCAAATCTTAACTATTACATCCCCCACCCTACCTGCATGCTATCACATACCCCCACCCTCGCCCCCACCCCTATCACTCCAACTCCTCACAAATGTACCAATATCACAAACCACACATCCCAACACCAAGCCCTGCATGCAACAACAACACATGGACACCCATCACTAAAGCATGCCCACTGCACATAACCATATACCCCCCCAAACCATCATCACACAAGCTCACACACAGGAATGCCAGCATTGGGGTACACGGTCACCCACCCATTGCACACCATGATACACACAGATGCAATAATCATGCCTTTCCACCCCTGCAGGACCACTACCCAACGTCACCAGACAGGAGGGTCCAGACATGTCCACTCCACCCAAAGAAGAGGCCCACAGTGATGACAGCACCTCTGTCCACCTGGATCTAGATGACCAGCCCGGACAATCAGGGCCTCGGGACAGTCGGTTCCCCTCACACAGGCACAGGCCACCAAAGACATTCCCCCTTCAGGAAACACAAGCACAGCACCCACCCAGCGGGCCCATACCTCCATCCCCAGGACACGTCAATCAGCTGTGTGTCCACCACTACAGGGAACCCAGGATAACCCACCACTCCAACAACAACAGGGACCTGGGGGCAGTAGCAGTGGGCACACAGGGGAACTGGGAGGGCTGCTGTGCGACAGGGGGCGGACAGGCCAAGGGAACCCACTCTCCACGAGGCCCTCTCCTCCATCATGGGAGCCTACCACCACTCCCGGGAGACGATGGCAACGGTACTGGCCAAGTTTCAGGAGACCCAGCGAATGCAGGAGGAACAGTATATGTGGTTCAGGGAGAAACTCAGAATCATCAGCTCCGCCCTGGGCACCATCGTAGGGGTGCTGAAGGAACTACTCAACACCAGAAGGGACACTGTGGCACTACAAGGGGCCCCTGACACTAGCATGGACGATGAACTGCTTACCACCTCCGCCGGCGCCAATGGACAGGAGGCACTGCCACAGGACCACCACACCAGCACCCCACCCCCTGCAGACGGAGAACCACCCCGCAACCGGTCCCTGAGATCCAGGAACAAGGCAGAGCACGATGCCAAGACCCCCGCCAAGAAATGAGACCACCCTGAATGTCATCCCACTGTCCCACTTTGTCACCCTGTCCATATTGAAACTGCCCCAGCTCCACTTCCTATGCCCATATGGGCAATGCACCTGTGAGACTAATAGACTGGACTCTGCCATGGACACTCCTCCGCCATCACCCCTCACCATTTAACTTCCCCCTCCAATATTTTGTGTTTAAATAAACACACCTAAAGCACTAACAGATCTGGAGTCTGTCTGTGATGTCGAAATAGTGAATTTGCAATTACAGTGACAAAATGTTCTTGAAATAGTAATGTCAACATACCTATGTCACACAGCTCTATTCCATGAGGAATTTAAGCAGATGACACACGTTGGGACACACACCTGTGAAACCGTAAGGGAAAGTGACAACTCAGTGACCATACACTGGGTGAAAACGACAGACAGGATAGAGGTAGAAGTGTAAAAGTACATGTAGTAGGCAGGAATGTATTCTCACCTGTGTTTCACTGGAAATATTGCTGGATCACTGAGTCCCTGTTCTGCATGTCTTCTTCCTCTGCTTCCTCCTCATCACTGTCCACAGGCTACACAGCTGCCACAACACCGCCATCTGGACCATCCTCCTGCAGAAAAGGCACCTGTCGTCGCAAAGCCAAGTTGTGAAGCATACAGCAGGCCACGATGATCTGGCACACCTTCTTTGGTGAGTAGAATAGGGATCCATCTGTCATATGCAGACACCTGAACCTGGCCTTCAGGAGGCCGAAGGTCCGCTCGATCACCCTCCTAGTTCGCCCATGGGCCTCATTGTAGCGTTCCTCTGCCCTTGTCCTGGAATTCCTCACTGGGGTCAGTAGCCATGACAGGTTGGGGTAACCAGAGTCACCTAATAGCCACACACGGTGCCTCTGGAGTTGACCCATCACATAAGGGATACTGCTATTCCGCAGGATGTAGGCGTCATGCACTGAGCCAGGGAACATGGCATTCACATGGGAGATGTACTGGTCTGCAAACATACCATCTGTACATTCATGGAATGATAACTCTTCCGGTTCCTGTACACCTGTTCACTCCTGTGGGGGGGGGGGCAAAGCTACATGGGTCCCATCAATGGCACCTATGATGTTGGGGATATGTCCAAGGGCATAGAAGTCACCTTTCACTGTAGGCAAATCCTCCACCTGAGGGAAAATGATGTAGCTCCGCATGTGTTGCAGCAGGGCAGACAACACTCTGGACAATACGTTGGAAAACATAGGCTGGGACATCCCTGGTGCCATGGCCACAGTTGTTTGAAAAGACCCACTTGCAAGGAAATGGAACACTGATAGCACCTGCACTTGAGGGGGGACTCCTGTGGGACGGCGGATTGCTGACATCAGGTCAGGCTCCAACTGTGTACACAGTTCCTGGATTGTGGCACAGCCAAACCTGTAGGTGATAATCAAATTTCTTTCCTCCATTGTCGACAGGTCCAGTGGTCGGTACACCGGAGGATTCCGCCATCTCCTCACATGTCCCAGCGGACGGTGTCTATGAAGGACTACAGCGACCACAGAGTCAAACAACTCAGAGGAATGTACCCACAGTCTACACAGAACACCATTCATACACAAAAAGTGGCCTGTATGTGTGTTGAGACTAGGCCTAGGTATGTGTGACGCAGTTGGTAATTAGGCCATGTGGGCCCCTGAAATGGCGGCTGCCTGACCTGTAAAGTGGGACAATGGGATGTGAGGTAACTGCGCTGGCGTTGTACACCGTCGTGGTAGGCGGTCGAAGACCGCGGCGCAATGCTGCATGGGTTAACATTGGACCCTATGTGTCCCAGGAGCCAATGACGATGTACGCCGGCGGTGATGGTACGCACTGCCGCGGACGTCACCGCCGAGGATGTGACCGCCATTTTCTATCTGTTGAATCACTCGATACCTGATCTTCGACAGGAGAGGACCTACACTGAAAGTGCTGCTGTGACCTCGGTCTGGAAGAGACAATGGCTCGTGCATCTGGGGAAAGGGCCCCTGCTTTCACATCGGAGGAGTTGGAGAAGCTCATCGATGGAGTCATCCCCCAGTACACGCTACTCTACGGTCCTCCAGACCAACAGGTAGGTACACAGGGAGCATGTTGTATGGGCTATGCCTGTGTGGAGAGGGCTGGTTGTAAGAAGGAAGGGGGCAGAGTTCTGCGTGCATGAAAGACGGTGGGTGCATGTGCCACATGGCAAGGGTAGGGATGGGGCCACTCATTTTGATGGCGCAGTTGGTAATGACTTCTCTTCTTCCCCTGTACATTTCATGTAGGTCAGCGCCCACCAGAAGAAGGATATTTGGCGTGCCATCGCCAAGGACGTCCGGACCCTGGGGGTCCACCACAGACGGAGCACCCACTGCCGGAAAAGATGGGAGGACATTCGCTGCTGGAGCAAGAAGACGGCGGAGGCTCAGCTGGGGATGGCCTCCCAACGTGGGAGAGGTGCCCGTCGAACCATGACCCCCCTGATGTTCAGGATCCTGGCGGTGGGCTACCCGGAGTTGGATGGGCGCTTGAAGGCATCACAGCAGACACAAGTGGGTGAGTACACTCTCATTCAGCTGACTTTGCGCGCAGTGGAGGTGTCTGGTGGGGAGGAGGGCTGTGGGTTTCCCTAGGCCAGGGCGAGTTCCGTAGGCAAGTCCCTTCCGTAAGGCATGGCCCTGTGGCCCCCCACCCCACCTCTGTAGAGTGCCAAGTACAGCTATTCATGCACCTGTGTCATCTATGTGTGCAGATGTTGTCCATAGCCTTGTAGGCCATTTCCTATGAATTGCACTGTAGAGCCCAACAGCGCAACGCAGTGCAGGGGGCTTCTGTGTCTTTCTTGTCCGCCAACGGTAGCGGTAATCCATGCACTCAACATGTCTTTCTCCTGTTCCCCCCCCTTTTTTGTGGTCTCCCTGTTCTTGTGTGCATTAGCATCATCAGGCGGAGGAGCAGTGGCACCGGAGCACGAGGGAGCTGCATCCCACATGGCCATGGAGGGCCACACTACGGACTCAGAATACACCAGTGGGATGGAGGGTGAGGGAAGCACCACGGCAGGGACAGGAGCTGAAACCAGCGACACGGACTCGTCCTCCGATTGGAGCTCCCTTGTGGTGGCGGCAACATCTGTGCCCCCGCATCTACAGGTACAGCCGTCACCCCCCCCTACCAGCATCGCCCACCCAGCAGCCCCTCAGCCTTCGCCCCGTGTCCGCTCACCCAGGAGGGTGGGCATCACCTTCGCCCCAGGCACCTCAGCCCCTGCCCCTGTCACCCCTGCTGTCCTCAGTGAGGAGGCCATTGACCTCCTCAGGTCCCTCACTGTTGGGCAGTCTACCATTTTGAATGCCATCCAGGGTGTAGAAAGGCAGTTGCAACAAACCAATGCATTCCTGGAGGGCATTCATTCTGGTCAGGCGGCCCTTCACCAAGCCTTTCAAACTCTGGCCTCAGCACTGATGGCAGCCATTGTCCCTGTGTCTAGCCTCCCCCCTCCAACTTCCTCTACCCAGACCCAATCCCCTGTACCTCTGCCTATCCCAAGCACACTATCAGACCAGCCTGCACACACCTCACCACACAAGGGAAGCTCAGGCAAACATAAGCACCACACATCCCACAGTCACTCACGCAAGCATCACACACATACAGAAACACCAACATCCACAGCCTCCACTGTGTCCCCCTCCTCATTGTCTCCCTCCCAGTCTCGTCTACACTCACACCTGCATGCACTACCTCTACAGCCACTACGTCCCGCACCAGCACACCCACCACCACACCCTGCTCACGTGCAGTCACCACCCCCACTATCATACACACGTCCCCTGTGTCCTCTCCCAGTGTGTCTGTGACGCCCCCTCCGAAGATACACAAACGCAGGCACAAACCCAGCCCAACAGCCATCCACCTCACGACAGCCTCCAGCGCATGCACCTGCACCCAAAGCCACAAAACGTACACCTCCTACAACCACCACCTCTTCCTCCACTCCCAAACCCCCTCCAGCTACCCGTCCCAGTGTGTCCAAACAACTTTTTCTGTCCAGCCTTAACCTGTCCCCCCCCCATCCAACTCATAGGTCCCGGACTTGCACCTCAGCCAGAACATCTCCGGGACCAGTGGTGCCTGTGGTCACAGGTATGTGGAGTGCACCGGCCACCAGGATAGCCAGTGTGTCACGGAGCCACAGCACAGCCGGTCCCCCACCGTGAAGCACCAGAAGTTGGCCAGTGCCCGGCGGGAGAGGGGGAAGACTCCAGCCACCCAAGCCGCTCCCAGGGGTCCCGGTGGGAGTGTGGACTCAGCTGTGACTCCCCCCAAGGTGGGGAAGGGCCACAAGAAACCCGGCAAGTCTGGGAGGAGCAGCACGGCGGAGAAGACCGCCATCATCCCCGCTGCCCAGGAGGGCCCCACCAGCCCCATCCTCGCTGCCCAGGAGGGCCCCGCCAGCCACAGCCCAGCTGCCCAGGAGGCCACCGCAAGCCCCATCCTCGCTGCACAGGAGGCCACCGCCATCCCCATCCTTGCTGCCCAGGAAGGCCCGCCAGCCACAGCCCAGCTGCCCAGGAGGCCACCGCCAGCACCATCCTCGCTGCACAGGAGGCCACTGCCAGCCCCATCCTCGCTGCCCAGGAGGGCCCCGACAGCCACAGACCAGCTGCCCAGGAGGGCCCCGCCAGCCACAGCCCAGCTGCCCAGGAGGGCCCTGCCAGCCACAGCCCAGCTGCCCAGGAGGGCCCCGCCAGGCACTGCCCAGCTGCCCAATGAAGGACCGCCAGCCCCAGCCCAGCTGGGCAATGAAGGACCGCCAACTCAGGCACCGCTGAACAGGGCACCGCCAACTCAGGCACCACTGAACAGGGCACCGCCAACTCAAGCACCGCTGAACACGGCACCGCCAACTCAGGCACCGCTGAACAGGGCACCGCCAACTCAAGCACCGCTAAACAGGGCACCGCCAACTCAAGCACGGCTGAACAGGGCACCGCCAACTCAAGCACCGCTAGCCCATGAGCGGCAGGGGCACCGACGCAACTGTGACCGTCACGGGGTGCGAGATGCACTCTGGGCACCAGTCCCCCTCCAGAACCAGTGGAGACATGCATCCACAACCTCTGTCCTTGGCAGGATGAAGCACTCTGGGCAGCAGTCCCCCTCCAGAACCAGTGGAGACATGCATCCACTACCTCTGTCCTTGGCAGGATGAAGCACTCTGGGCACCAGTCCCCCTCCAGAACCAGTGGAGACATGCATCCACTACCTCTGTCCTTGGCAGGATTAAGCACTCTGGGCACCAGTCCCCCTTCAGAACCAGTGGCGACATGCATCCACTACCTCTGTCCTTGGCAGGATTAAGCACTCTCGGCACAAGCCCCCCTCCAGAACCAGTGGAGACATGCATCCACTACCTCTGTCCTTGGCAGGATGAAGCACTCTGGGCACCAGTCCCCCTCCAGAACCAGTGGAGACATGCATCCACTACCTCTGTCCTTCACAGGATGAAGCGCTCTGGGCACCAGTCCCCCTCCAGAACCAGTGGAGAAAGGCATCTACCTGAGAGACTGTGGCTTTGCACTCCCTAGGATGAAGCAGTGGGCAAACCACCCACTGTAGAGACTTGAGAGACTGTGGCTTTGCACTCCCCAGGATTGAACAGTGGGCAACCCACCCACTGTAGAGACTTGAGAGACTGTGGCTTTGCACTCCCCAGGATTGAACAGTGGGCAAACCACCCACTGTAGAGACTTGAGAGACTGTGGCTTTGCACTCCCCAGGATACATCATTGGGCATGGAGCCCCCTCGTGGATCTGGCGTCGTGCACTCATCCGGCTGAGGTGCCCCCCCTTCCCTTCCCCCTGAGGTGCCTGTTGTATTTCTATCTGATGCCCCTGCAGTGTTCTCTCTGTTTTGATCTGGTATTGTGTGTGGGCCTCGCCCATGCATTTTGGGCCCAGTGGTCCACGGACTATAAATGGTGCAATACCTGGACTACTATTCTTGGTGTATATTTTGTAAATAGTGTTTATATGTATATTTTTGAGTACTGCATTTTAATGTATTCCAATGGTTACACTCATTTCCTTTTGTCTTTGCATTCTTCCGGGGGGGTTGGGGGGTGTTACTATAATGTATAGATATGTATTAGTGTGTGTGTTGTAGTGGGTGAGGGTGGGGGTGTTGCGTGTGTGTGTCCCTGTTTTTTGCCTCCCCTCTCCCCTGTGTCGTAGGTGCAGTATTCACCGTGGTCTTCGCCCCCGGCATTGGTGCTCCTGGTACAGGCACAGGAAGAGTATCGCGGGTAGGATTTGGAGTTCCGGGTCCATGGTGTCATCGTTCCTTGTGGAGTGTGTTGAGGTGAGCATTTTCCCATTGAAATTCCTGTTTCCGCCGTGTTTTTATCCTCGGTGAATCCGAAGGTGGCGGATTGGTAGGTTGTGATACTGTGGGCGGTACTTTGTCTTCCGCCTGTCTGTTGGCGGTGACCACCATGCTGTTAGTCTGTTCCGCCATGGCGGTCGGAGTGTTAAAGTGGCTGTGTTTGTTGGCGGTTTCCACCACAGTCGTAATTCCAATTTGTTTACCGCCGGCCTGTTGGCGGTCTTACCGCCGCTTTAACACCAACCGCCAGGGTTGTAATGACCACCTATGTCCTCTCTCCACACAAAAGGCTTAATGACCCTGTGTTGTCACTTCAGACTGCTTGGAGCCAGGGCAGGGGAGGTAGATAATCCCATGTGCTTTAAAGACACTGTCTAGAAGCCTCTCCAACTTTTCAGAACCAGAGCACTAGTGTATAAAAGAAGGACCTCAGGCACCACCACTTCAGTACACATCTGGACCTGTGGATACTCTGGCAGGAAGAAGGACTGTGGAGCTGTGCTGCTGAAAAAACTGCCACTTTGCTGGAATGCTATGCTGAAGGAGTTGCTGCCGTGCAGTGCTGACCTGTTCCATGCTGCGCTCTTGCCTGGGGATGAAGAACTGGACCTGCTACTCCGTCTTGAACCTAGAAGCCCAGAGTGGTTCAACGGATAGTCTGCTGGCCTCCTGATCTGAGCTTCAGGGACATAATATTGCATAGTTTCTACAAATTCAGTAGAACTGGGTAATGGATCTAGAAAACTTCATAATATGGGTACTAAAGGCCTGATTTAGATCATGGCAGAGGGGACTACTCTGTCACAAACGTGACAGATATCCCGTGCTCCTTATTACAATCCTATGATATCCGATGGAGATCGTAATAAGGTGGACAGGATATCTCTCACATTTGTGATGGAATATTTCCTCAGCTAAGACTTAAATCAGGTCCTTAGTCTTCTTATATAATCAGTAAGTGTTGGTTCGGCTAGCTCACAGTACCACATCTAAACTCCTAACCTTCCAAACTTATAGATCTTATCAGGAACCTCAATCGTGACCACTCTGCTGCCCAAAGAATTCATGGAAACAGATCTACCCTTTCATATTTCACCATTGCATGCCCAAAATTTCACAAAGCAAGGTTTATTGTGAACAGATAATCCTTATAATAAAAACATTAAACACCTGACATTAGACAGATGAGGCACATTACTGTAACAAGCATTATTAGAATGGTGAAAACCACAAATAATTCAACCATATTGTTTTGTACCTAAAATTACTCCTGCCTAGCACTAAGAGTCCTGTACCAGCGAGGGCATTCTGCCAGACTTAGCTGGAATGATCTAACCCCATACATTGTTGTAATGCCCCAGAAAGCCGGATTCTGTGCATTAACAAATGGACTCTGTCTCGGCGGGCAAATGGGGCCTGCAAGGCTGCATTCTCATTGACAGCTGTCTGCAGCAACATCCATGATAATTCTGGTGAGAAGTGCCTCTTGCTCGAATTCAGCACAGACATTGTTTAATTAATGAAATACTGGCCTTATCTAATTCTGAAAGAGGCGCAGAAGAACAGCTTTACTTAGTCTGGAGGAAAAGCAAGGACATTGTGCTCTAAAATTTGTTCCTGAAACTAACAGTGTAGGCTACAAAAGAACAATGTCTGAAATAAATGCTTGCATGGCATTCTCTTATGTTAGTGAAAAACATGTTCAAACCACCATCTTAAAAGATGCTAAGTTATAGGAGAAAACTAAAATGGAGACTAAACACAACCCCTATAACTCTCCCACAGCTCCTGCACCTGTCTTCATTGAGTAACCCACAGCTCCTGGACCCATCTTCAGTGAGTTCCTGACCTCCAAGGGGTGGTTATCAGGTGCTGGGCCCTTGGTGTGGTTCTCAAGCTCTTAAATTCAAGCTTTTGGGCTCCCAGCGACTGTGAACAGACCTGTTTGCACCAGAACCGCACTGCTCGCATGGAAAATCAACACTAGCTGCTGCAACCTTTGACCCTGCTTCTGCAGGCAGGTCGCTCCCCGCTCCACCTTCCGCGCCACCTCCATCCCGTTTCCTCCACCTGCTTCTTTTTCCAGCCGCTGCGTCCCGTCCCGCCTCCCCCCTCCTTCTCACCGTTTCCTTGCCTGCCTCTTTTTTCCCCGCGCTGTGTACCCTGCGTCCACACCCCCCAGCCCTCTCATTCGCCAGGCCCTCCCGCCTCCCAGCTGCCACTCCCACCTTCCCCTCCTCTTATGGCAGCTGCTGGTGCGCCGAAGGCAAGCCTGTCTGCGCCCGTCTGCGCCTGGACCGCGCCCAGCTCCAGAACCCCTGGCCCTGGCAACAGCCACCCCGTCAGCATTCGCTATAATGCCGACACCCTCCGCGCACTCAACACCAGCCGAGACACCACCTGCTTCCAGGCCTCTCCAAAGAGCACGCATGGACCCTTCTCCTGCGCAACTGCAGGTTCACCTGCAGCAGAGCCCAGACACCTCCAAGGATCAAGACCAACCACCTCCGTTGCATACGCCTCAACACCCGCTCAGCACGCAAGCATGCCATTGAAGTCTGGGACCTGCTCGACTCCACCTCCCCGGACGTGGCCTTTCTAACCGAAACTTGGTCTAACGGCTCTTCAGCACCTGACCTCGCCATAGCCATCCCGAACGGATACAAAGTTGCGCAACGAGACTGCACCAACAGAACCGGAGGAGGCATAGCCATCGTCCACAAAGCCACCCTCGAAGTCAAAACCACCTTGGACGACTCCTTCAGCGCCGCCGAACTCCTTCACTTCCAAGTCCGCACCGACCCCAACACCACGCTCAGAGGAACACTCATCTATAGACCCTCAGGACCCAGGGCACCTTTCAGCAACGCCATCGCCGACCTGGCCAGCACCCACTCACTCACCTCCACGGACTACATCCTCCTCAGGGACCTGAACTTTCACCTCGAAAACAACAATGACACCAGCTCCATCACCCTGACCGAAAACCTCGCCAACCTCGGCTTCACACAGCTCATCAACACACCCACCCACACAGCCGGTCACAACCTTGACCCCATCTTCTCCACAAGCAACCACATCACCTTCAACCATACCACCGAACTCTACTGGACCGACCACCACTGCATCCACTTCACCTTCAAGAAACAGACAGAACATCACCTCACCAAACACCCACCACGCTGTTGATGAGGCAAAGTCACCGAACTTCAACTAACCAACGCCCTAGCCCAGAAACCACCCGTCAACCCCACCGACCCTGACATTGCAGCACACACCTTAAGCTATGGATCAACGACTGCGCTGACTGCCTTGCGCCACTCAGAAAACCCTCCAACAACCACATCAACAAAAAAGCCTCCTGGTTCTCCGACGACCTCCAAGCCTCCAAACGCCACTGCCGAAAACTCAAGCAAATATGGCTACTCGAACGCACTCCAGACAAACACACGGCACTCAAGGATGCCACACGCAAACACCACCAACTCATCAGGGTAGCAAAAAGATCCTCCTTCAAAACCCGCCTAGAAAACAATGCCCACGACTGCAAAGAACTTTTCAGCATCGTAAATGAACTCTCCAACCCAAACGCCACCGTCAACGACATCACCCCCTCCAAAGACCTATGCGACGCCCTAGCAACCGCCTTCCACCAAAAAATAACGGACATCCACGACAGCTTCAACTCCCCTCACACTCCGGACGCTCCTACCCCACCCACCACAAACTCCACCCGCTCCAGCCGACTGACCTCCTGGACCAACATCAGCGACGATGAAACCCGCAAGACCATGAACTCCATCCACTCCGGATCACCATCAGACCCCTGCCCACACCACATCTTCAACAAACAGACACAGCCATCGCACCACACCTTCGGAAAGCCATCAACATCTCCTTCGAAACTGCAAGATTCCCGGAAAGCTGGAAACACGCCGAAATCAACACCCTTCTCAAGAAACCAAAGGCGGACGCCAAGGACCTGAAAAACTTCTGGCCCAGCTCTCTGCTCACTTTCCCGGCGAAGGTCATCGAGAAAATCGTCAACACTCAGCTCACTCGGTACCTCGAAGAAAACAACATCCTCGACCCCTCCCAGTCCGTTTCAGACGCAACCACAGCACCGAAACCGCCTTCCTCGCCGCCACAGACGACATCAGAAGCCACCTCGACAATGGAGAAACATCAGCCCTCATCCTCCTAGACCTATCAGCCGCCTTTGACACTGTCTGTCACCACACCCTAAAATTCCGCCTCCACGCAGCAGGAATCCAGGACCAGGCCCTCGAATGGACTGCATCCTTCCTCGCCTGCAGAACCCAAAGAGTCCGCCTCCCCCATACAAATCCAAAGCCTTCAACATCATCTGCAGCGTACACCAGGGCTCATCCCTCAGCCCGACGCTGTTTAACATCTACATGGCCCCCATCGCACAAGTGGCCCATCAGCACAACCTCAACATCATCTCCAACGCAAACGACACCAAACTCATCCTCTCCCTCACCAAGGACCCGCACACCACCAAAACCAACCTCCACGAGGGACTAAAAGCCATCGCCGACTGGATGAGAGACAGCCGGCTAAAGCTGAACTCGGCCAAAACAGAGGTCCTCATCCTTGGGTGCACCCCCTCTGCCTGGGACAACTCATGGTGGCCGTCGAAGCTGGGTCCCCCACCGACACCCACCGACAGCGCACGAAACCTCGGCTTCACCCTCGACTCCTCACTCTCCATGTCAAAGCAGGTCAGCGCCATCTCCTCCTCCTGCTACAACACCCTCCGCATGCTTCGCAGAGTTTACAAATGGATCCCAACAGAAACAAGAAAAACAGTAACCCAGGCCCTCGTCAGCAGCAGGCTCAACTACGGCAACGCCCTCTACACCGGTATCTCATCCAAACTCCTCCAACACCTCCAACGCATCCAAAACACCTCCGCCTGACTCATCCTCAACATCCCTCGCCACTGCCACATCACCCCCCCACTAAGAGACCTTCACTGGCTCCCCGTCAACACGAGGATCACCTTCAAGCTCCTCACCCACGCACACAAGGTACTCCACAACACCGGACCATCATACCTGAACAACTGACTCATCTTCTACACACCCACCCGGCATCTCCGCTCCGCTAACCTCGCCCTCGCCTCCATCCCCCGCATCCGACGCAAATCTTCCGGCGGCAGATCATTCTAGTACCTCGCCGCCAAGACCTGGAACACCCTCCCGCTGGATCTACGACAGACCCAGGACCTTCTTTCCTTCAGAACACTCCTCAAGACTTGGCTCTTCGAGCAGTAGCAGCACCCTTACCCCCCCCCCCCCCCCAGCGTCTTGAAACCCTCACGGGTATGTAGCGCGCTTTACAAATTGATTGATTGATTGATATCCGTCTCTTCCCACCGAAAGCATCAATCAGGTCACCAATGTGAATCTCCAGCCCACCCATCCATGACATCGGGCTGCTCCACACACCACACTGACCACCTCCAGCAATGCTCTCCTTACTCCTGGCGATCTTCTTCCACGCAAACGGGACTCCTGGCACAAAACTTGCAAAGGTAAACCTTCAGTGGCTCCAATCTGGGACAGTGTCTGACCCATGCTCAGTAGTGGTCGGCTTGAACTTTTGAATTTGATCCAGTCCAGCATGACCAGGTATTCCCGGCTGGCTTCATATGCTTTTAGGCACTTTTCTTTACAGTTTATTCTTAAAAAAATTATATCTCAGGTTCTACTGATTGGAGTTTTGGATTTTTGTTGTTTTGGTCTACACCTGGTGTGGGATTCTTTTGTGTGGTGTTTTTTCTGTTTTACTATTTGAAGTGTTGCACAGATACTTTACACATTGTATGTAAGTTAAGCCTGACCAGCGGGTTGATCCTAGGGTATTTTGGGGTTTGCTTGTGCCTTGCCCAGAGTAGATCTGTGGTTCTGGTTGACTGGGATGTTTGCACCACAGTGTTGCCACTGTACAATGCTTACAGCTGTATCATTTTCCGAGTATATTGTCATTTGTCACTGAAAAAGAAAAGAGAGAGCGAGAGAGAGCTAAAGAGAGAGAGAATCTTTGTGTGTATTCTTTCATTAAAAACACCAAGCGGGCCTGAACCCCAAACTGTGGACTCTTTCTCTCATGATCTGTCTTCACCTGCCAGGTTTACATCGCTCTTTGCATTCCTCTGACTCGCACTTCAGGCAGCAGATTTATAGGAGCAGAACTTACTTCTGAAAGCCCTCTAATTGGTCAGAAGGGAGCGTGGTGCATTCTTGCATTTCCCACGGTCCACTTAATGATGCTGATGTGTTAACTCATGGCCAACTGCTCATGACATGTCTTCTGCAGCAGAGCCGGGCGAACCTTGTTATTATCTGTGATCTTATACGTAGCTGCCTGTCTACCTTGTCTTACTCACCTGAGCCTGTACTGGCACATCACCTCTTTAGCCACTGTTTTTTTTTTTTAGAGGTAACAGAATTCTTAGAAGGTACAACTATCCTGTCACTTTTTCTCTTTCATAACATCTGAGGCGGAAAGATGGTTAAAAATGTGCAGCTTGTAGGCAGTTATAGTAAGCCAGAATTTCGACAGAAAGAGCATTTTTGATTTGCTAATAGCCTTGGCACCGTTTGACCCATCTTTGAGAAACTTTCCGAAACAAACTTCATCCATCTCAGCTCCTTCCTGGAAACTTTCAAGGTGATCTATCAAGAAGGTGGCTGAGACAAAAGGGGTTGGGGCTCATTCCAAAAAATTTTTCACTGCCATGCAATTTTCATAGGAAAAATTTGAAAATAATACAGAACAAGCATTGGCAAAGCCAATAGGTCTTGCCTAAGCTAGAGCCATTGGTTTTGCCAATGTGCTTTAGCTATGTTGTACACCAGTGTGACTGCTGTTCAGCATGGCTAAACGTTGTGGCATAGAGGAGCATTGAGTGTTTTAGAGTGGCATTGAGTTACATAGAGTGGGGTAGAGTATAGTGTCATAGAGTGGTGTGTCATAGAGTGGAGTGTCATAGAGTAGAGTAGTGTAGCATCATAGAATGCAAAGGTGCAGATTAGAGTGGTACAGAGTAGACTACAGTGGCCTATAGAGCAGTGGCATAGAGTGTAGTGGTGCATAGTGAAGTGGTGCAGAGCAGAGTGCAGTGGCATAGAATGCAGTGGCATTGAGTACAGTGACTTTGAGTACAGTGGCATAGAGTGCAGTGGTGCAGAGTAGATTAGAGTGCAGTGCCTTAGAGTGCAGTGGCTTAGAGTATTGCAGAGCAGAGTGGCATAGAGTGCAGTGTCATAGCTTGAGGTGGAGTAGTGTAGAATGGTGCAGAGTAGAAAAGAGTGGTGTAGAGTGTAGTGGCATAGAGTAGATAGGTGCAGAGTAGTGTGGCATATAATTTAGTGGCGTAGATTAAGTGATAAAGAGGAGAGTGGCGTACAGTGTAGTGGTGTAGAGCACATTGGCTTAGAGTGCAGTAGAGTGGCATAGAGTAGAGTACTGTAGAGTAGAGTGCAGACTACAGTGGCATAGAATGCATTTGCATAGAGTGCAGTGGCATAGTGTTGAGTGGTGCAGAGTAGAGTTGAATGGTGTACAGTACAGTGGTGCAGAGTAGAATGAAGAGGCATAGAGTTCAATGGTGTAGAGTTGTGTAGAATGCAGTGGCATTGAGCACAGTCGGCATAAAGTAGACCTGTTGTATAGTTGAGTACGGTGGCATAGAATGCAGTGATGCAGAGTAGAGTGGCAAATAATTCTGTGGCTGATAGTGCAGTGTTGCAGAGCAGAGTGGCGTAGAGTGCAGTGGTGTCGAGTTGAGTGGAATACAGTGCATTGCCAAGAGAGGCAAAGAGTGCAGTGGTGTAGTGTAGAGTGGTAAAGACTAGAGTAGATTGGCGTTGAGTACAGTGGTGCAAAGTAGAATAGAGTGGCATAGAATGCAGTGATGTAGAGTACAGTGGTGTAGAGTGGACTGCAGTGGCGTAGAGTACAGTGGTTTAACCTGTTCTGTGCCGCGGACGTAATGGTTACGTCCTGTGGCACAGTGCTTGTGTGCCCAGGACATAACCATTACGTCCTGGGCACAGAGCCCAGAGGGAGCACTAGCGCTCCCTCTGTGTTCTTCCCTCCAACCCCCCAAAGGCAGCCCCCCCAACCCCCACACCCCTCGTGACGTCAGCGCGTGATCGCGCGCTGACCATCACAGAGGCCTCCTGCCATCGCGCGATCGGAAGAGAAATGCTCAGCATTTCTATTCCGATCACGTGGAGGAGGCCTGAGAGGCTTCAAAGGGAAGGAAAGGAATTTCCTTCCTTTTGAAGTATCTCTGAGCATTTTACAATCCGGCTGCTAAAATGCCCACTAAACACCAGGGATTTATTTTTGATCAGAAAGTGGCATAAGGAGAGCGACTCCTTGGGCAAGGGTCGCTCCCCAGGGGGGCATTTTTTTAAGACCTTTTCTGCCCCATCAGCCTATTATTAGGCCGATCTTCCCCCGGGGGGGGGCAGAAACCTCTAGGCGCCAGGGATCTTTTTTTGTTTTTGTTTTTTTGTTTTTTTAGAGGTGGGGAGCGACCCCTTAGGCAAGGGTCGCTCCCCTAGGGGGCAAATTATATTTAGGCCAATTCTGCCCCCCTTGGGGGCAGATTGGCCTATTTTTATGAGGCCAATCTGCCCCAAGGGGGACAGAAACCACTAGACACCAGGGAGTTTTTTTTTACGTGAATTTCATGCAAGGGGAGCGACCCCTAAGGCAAGGGTCGCACCCCTGGGGGGCAAATGTATTTTAGGCCATTTCTGCCCCCCTAGGGGGCAGATCAGCCTATTTTAATTAGGCAGATCTGCCCCCAAGGGGGGCAGAAACCACTAGGCGCCAGGGATTTTTGTTGTTGTTTTACAGATGGGGAGAGACCCCTTAGGAAAGGGTCGCTCCCCTGGAGGGGCAAATTGTATTTAGGCCATTTCTGCCCCCTTTGGGGGCAGATTGGCTGATTTTAGGTCAATCTGCCCCCAAGGGGGGCAGAAACCACTAGGCACCGGGGATCTTTTTTTTTGCGCCAATGTCACGCAAGGGGAGCAACCCCGTAGGCAAGGGTGGCACCCCAGGGGGGTGGGGGGGGACAGAGGGGCAAATTTATTTTAGGCCATTTATGCCCCCCCCTGGGGGCAGATCGGCCTATTGTTATTAGGCGATTCTGCCCCCGGGGGGGCACAAACCTCTAGACGCCAGGGCTAATTTTTTTGTGTGTTTTTTTTTGGTTTTTTTAGAGATGGGGAGCGACCCATTAGGCAAGGGTCGCTCCCCTGGGGGGCAAATTGTATTTAGACCATTTCTGCCTCCCTTGGGGGCTGATCGGACGATTTTAGGTCAATCTCCCCCAAGGGGGGCAGAAACCACTAGGCACCGGGGATCTTTTTTTTTGCGCCAATGTCACGCAAGGGAAGCGACCCCTTAGGCAAGGGTCGCTCCCCGAGGGGGGGGCAAATTTATTTTAGGCCATTTCTGCCCCCCCAGGGTGGGCAGAAGCCTGTAGGTGCCAGGGATGAATTTTTTTTTTATTCTTTTTTTTAGAAGTGGGGAGCGACCCCTTAGGCAAGGGTCCCTACCCGGGGGGGGGGGATTTATTTTAGGCCTTTCTGCCCCCCCTGGGCAGATCGGCCTATTGCTATTAGGCCGATCTGCCCCCAGGTGTGGCAGAAACCTCTAGGCACCAGGGATAAAAAAAATGATTTTTTCTTTTTTTGTTTTGTTTTTTAGAGGTGGGGAGCGCCCACCTAGTCAAGGGTCGCTCCCCTGGGGGGCAAGTTGTATTTAGACCATCGGCCGATTTTTGTTAGGCCAATCTGCCCCCATGGGGCAGAAACCACTTAGGCACCAGGGATTTGTGTGTGTGTATGTGTGTTTTCTTTAGGGGTGCAGCCCCTTGGGTAAGGGTCGCTCCCTATGGGGGCACATTACTGTTGGCCATATCTGCCCCCCATTGGGGGCAGATGGGCTTATTTTTGGAAGGCCCATCTGCCCCCAAGTGCGGGCAAAAAGCCCACCAGAGGCCAGGGAAGTTTTTAAAAAACAAATAAGAGGGTGGGGGTATGGTCATACCCCCACCCCAAATAAATGGGGCCAAAGTTGTTCTGCCCACCAGTGGGCAGATGGGACAATTGCCCCTGATCCACACCCCGGGGGGCAGAAAGTCTACTAGATGCCAGGGAATTTTAAAAAAATTAAAAATATTGGGGTGGTGGCTACCAACCAGTATGGGCCTGATTACGCCCCTACCTCAACTGAAGGGGGTAACAGTCTTTCAGCTCTCCCCCGCACTCTAAAACATCTTATCCCACAGCAAGCAAGAAGACATTTGATTATTTTGGGTTTTAGTTTTGTATTTTTGGGCCATGAGAGCTTGGCTTACTCTCAAAATCGTCCCATTTGGAACGGTGAGGGATGCACTTTATGGACTTTGGGATGCTGCCATGTAGAAAAATCCACATGACCTAGACACATCTGAAAACTAAACATCTGGATGATTCCACGGTGGTGTGTTTCACATGCACCCCGCACCATTTTTGTACCCACAATACCCAGAAAACCTCCAACTTTCTTGGAAATCACACATTTTTCCCTCGTTTTTGTGATGGAACCTTCCGGAATCTGCAGGAATCCACAAAATTCCTACCACCCAGCATTGTCTCATCTATACTGATAAACATTCTGCTGCTCTTGTCAGCCTAAAAATGTTTTTTTGCAAACTGCCCTTTTGGGCCCCCTTTGGTTCCCCCTCAATTTAGACATGTTTTCACAAGCACTTGGCCCACCTACACAAATGAGGTATCATTTTTACCGGGAGACTGAGGGGAACATTGGGTGGTATGAAATGTGTCCCAGTGCTGTGAACCCACACAGAAATGTGGTAAAATGTGATTTTTTAGCTAAATTTGTGGTTTGCTTAGGGTTCTGGGTAAGAAAACATTGGGGGATCCACGCAAGTCACACGTCACTGGACTCCCTCGGGTGTCTAGTTTTCAGAAATGTCTGGGTTTGGTAGCTTTCCCTAGAAGGCTGCTGGGCCCAGGACCAAAAACGCAAGTGCCCCCACAAAAACAGGTAGTTTTGCATTTGATAATTTTGATGTGTCCAGATAGAGTTTAGGGGCATTTTCCTTCGCAGGCAGCAGGCCCACCCACAAAAGTGAGGTAACATTTTTATCGGGAGACTTGGGGGAACGCTGGGTGGAAGGAAATTTGTGGCTCCTCTCTGATTCCAGAACTTTCTATCACCGAAATGAGAGGAAAAAGTGTTTTTTGGCCACATTTTGAGGTGTGCAAAGGATTCTGGGTAACAGAACCTGGTCAGAGCCCCACAAGTCACCCCATCTTGGATTCCCCTAGGTGTCTAGTTTAAAAAAATGTGCTGGTTTGCTAGGATTCCCCAGGTGCTGGCTGAGCTAGAGGCCACAATCCACAGGTAGGCACTTTGTAAAAAACACCTCTGTTTTCTGTGAAAAAATGTGATGTGTCCACATTGTGTTTTGGGACATTTCCTTTCGTGGGCGCTAGGCCTGCCCACACAAGTGAGGTACCATTTTTATCGGCAGACTTGGGGGAACGCTGGGTGGAATTAAATTTGTGGCTCCTCTCAGATTCCAGAACTTTCTGTCACCGAAATGAGAGGAAAAAGTGTTTTTTTGGCCAAATTTTGAGGTTTGCAATGTATTCTGGGTAACAGAACCTGGTCAGAGCCCCACAAGTCACCCCATCTTGGATTTCCCTAGGTGTCTAGTTTTCAAAAATGCGCTGGTTTGCTAGGTTTCCCCAGGTGCCGGCTGAGCTAGAGGCCAAAATCCACAGGTAGGCACTTTGTAAAAAACACCTCTGTTTTCTGTGAAAAAATGTGATGTGTCCACGTTGTGTTTTGGGCCATTTCCTTTTGTGGGCGCTAGGCCTACCCACACAAGTGAGGTACCATTTTTATTGGCAGACTTGGGGGAACGCTGGGTGGAAGGAAATTAGTGGCTCCTCTCAGATTCCAGAACTTTCTGTCACCGAAATGAGAGGAAAAGTTTTTTTGGCCACATTTTGAGGTTTGCAAAGGATTCTGGGTAACAGAACCTGGTCAGAGCCCCACAAGTCACCCCATCTTGGATTTCCCTAGGTGTCTAGTTTTCAAAAATGTGCTGGTTTGCTAGGTTTCCCCAGGTGCCGGCTGAGCTAGAGGTCAAATTCCACAGGTAGGCACTTTGCAAAAAACAGCTCTGTTTCCTTTGTGAAAATGTGATGTGTCCACGTTGAGTTTTGGGGCATTTCCTGTCGCGGGTGCTAGACCTATCCACGCAAGTGAGGTACCATTTTTATCGGGAGACAGGAACACAGAAGAGCAAAACAAGTGTTATTGCCCCTTGTCTTTCTCAACATTTTTTCCTTCCAAATGTAAGACAGTGTGTAAAAAAGACGTCTATTTGAGAAATGCCTTGTAATTCACATGCTAATATGGGCACCCCGGAATTTAGAGATGTGCAAATAACCACTGCTTCTCAACACCTTATCTTATGGCCATTTTGGAAATACAAAGGTTTTCTTGATACATATTTTTCACTTTTCATATTTCAGCAAATGAATTGCTGTATACCCGGTATAAAATAAAAACCCATTGCAAGGTGCAGCTCATTTATTGGCTCTGGGTACCTAGGGTTCTTGATGAACCTACAAGCGCTAAACATCCCCGCAACCAGAAGAGTCCAGTTGACGTAACGGTATATTGCTTTCAAATCTGACATGGCAGGAAAAAGTTAAAGAGTAAAACGTGGAGAAAAATGGCTGTTTTTTTCACCTCAATTTCAATATTTTTTTATTTCAGCTGTTATTTTCTGTAGGAAACACTTGTAGGATCTACACAAATGACCCCTTGCTGAATTCAGATTTTTGTCTACGTTTCAGAACTGTTTAGCTTTCTGGTATCCAGCTTTGGTTTCTTGCCCATTTCGGTTACTAACTGGAAGGAGGCTGAAAGCACAAAAAATAGTAAAAATGGGGTATGTCCAAGTAAAATGTCAAAATTGTATTGAAAAATTGGTTTTTCTAATTCAAGTCTGCCTGTTCCTGAAAGATGGGAAGATGGTGATCTTGCCACCACAAACTCTTTGTTGGTGTCATTTTCAGGGGAAAAAACACGAGCCGCCTTCTGCAGCCCTTTTTTCCCATTTTTAAAAACAAAACAAAATTTTCACAGATTTTGGCTAATTTCTTGGTCTCCTTCGGGGGAACCCACAAAGTCTGGGTACCTCTAGAATCCCTATGATGTTGGAAAACACGGAGGCATATTTGGTGTGGGTAGCTTATGTGAACAAAAAGTTATGAAGGCCTAAGCGTGAACTGCCCCAAATAGCCAAAAAAAGGCTCAGCACAGGAGGGGAAAAGGCCTGGCAGGGAAGGGGTCAAAGTAGAGTGTGGAGGGGCACAGTGGCATAGAGCAGAGTGGTGCAGAGTAGAGTAGCATGTTATAGAATGCAGTGGCATATCGTGGAGTTGCACAGCATAGATTGAAATGGCGTAGAGTGCCGTGGCATAGAGTGTAGTGGCACAGATGGCAGTGGCGTAGAGTGGATTGTTTAAGAGTAGAGTGAAGTGGCATAGATTGTAGTGGTGCATGGTAGAGTGCAGTGGTTTAGAGTAGAGTGCAATAAGGTGCAGCGGCATGAAGTAGAGTGGTATAGAGTGCAATGGTGCAGAGTAGATTAGAGTGGCACAGACAGGAATGGCGCACAGTGACATGGAGAGGTACAGAGTAGAGAGCATTGGTGTAGATTGTATTAGCATAAACTGCAGTGGCATAGAGTTCAGTGGCATAGAGTGCAGGATTACAGAGTAGAGTGGTGTGGAGTGGCATAGAGTAGCATTGTGCAGAGTATAGTGGCATAGAGTTCAGTGGCATAGAATTTAGTGGGGAAGCGCAGATTGAAGTGACATAGGGGGTGATTCTAACCCTGGCGGTCGGTGTTAAAGCGGCGGCCAACCCGCCAACAGGCTGGCGGTAAAAAATATGGGATTCTGAGCCTGGCGGGAACCGCCAACACAGACAGCCACTTTAACACTCCGACCGCCACGGCGGTACAAACAAACAGCGCGGCGGTCACCGCCAACAGCCAGGCGGCAGCCAATGTACCACCCACACTATTCCAACTCACCAATCCGCCACCTTTTCCGGGGCGGGAGCACCGCCGATAAAAACACGGCGGAAACAGACTACGGACGGGAAAACGCTCACCACTACGCACTCCAGGAGGAAGGAGGACAGCATGGAACCCGAATTAAACATCCTACCTGCTCTCGTCTACCTTCTCATCTACCACAAGTACGAAGTCCGGCGCAGACGACAACGGTGAGTACTGCACCTACGACACACGGGAGGGGGAGGACGAAAGGTTACGGGCACACACATATGCGACCCCCCCCCCCAACTATGTACACACCAATGCAGAGCAACAAGTCACAGTGACACCACCCAAACACCCCTGAAAAATGCTAGGACATAATAAAATTTGGAATAAATATTTATGTACCAAAAAGCTCCAGAAAATTATCGTACAACCATGAAAGATATTCACAAGAAAACTAATGACATACACATCAGTGTATAACTGAAGTAACAAGTCCTGCACATCCTACGAATTCATCATGTCCGTGGGCCAAAGTCTTGAGAAATAAGGGCAAAGCCCACACAGGAGACCTGAGTCCTTTGGAGAGAACACTGCAGGGGCATCAGATGTAAAAACTACAGGCACCTCAGGGGGAAGGGAAGGGGGGGGCACCACAGCCACATGAGTCCACGACGCCAGATCCACGAGGAGCCACCATGCCCACTGTACCATCCTGGGGAGTGCAAAGCCACAGTCTCTCAATGTCTCTACAGTGGGTGGGCTGCCCACTGGACCATCCTGGGGAGTGCAAAGCCACAGTCTCTCAATGTCTCTACAGTGGGTGGGCTGCCCACTGGACCATCCTGGGGAGTGCAAAGCCACAGTCTCTCAATGTCTCTACAGTGGGTGGGCTGCCCACTGGACCATCCTGGGGAGTGCAAAGCCACAGTCCATCAGGTGGATGACAGTCTCCACTGGTCAAGGAGGAGGCATGGTGGGCACAGTGAACCATAAACAGTGATTGAGACAGCGGTGCCCAGCGGAGCGGTGCTTGAGATGAAGGGCCCAGCGGAGCGGTGCTTGAGACGGCAGTGCCCAGCGGAGCGGTGCATGACAGGAAGGGCCCAGCGGAGCGGTGCTTGAGACGGCGGTGCCCAGCGGAGCGGTGCATGACAGGAAGGGCCCAGCGGAGCGGTGCTTGAGATGAAGGGCCCAGCGGAGCGGTGCTTGAGACGGCGGTGCCCAGCGGAGCGGTGCTTGAGATGAAGGGCCCAGCGGAGCGGTGCTTGAGACGGCGGTGCCCAGCGGAGCGGTGCATGACAGGAAGGGCCCAGCGGAGCGGTGCTTGAGATGGCGGTGCCCAGCGGAGCGGTGCTTGAGACGGCGGTGCCCAGCGGAGCGGTGCTTGAGATGAAGGGCCCAGCGGAGCGGTGCTTGAGACGGCGGTGCCCAGCGGAGCGGTGCTTGAGATGAAGGGCCCAGCGGAGCGGTGCTTGAGACGGCGGTGCCCAGCGGAGCGGTGCATGACAGGAAGGGCCCAGCGGAGCAGTGCTTGAGACGGCGGTGCCCAGCGGAGCGGTGCTTGAGATGAAGGGCCCAGCGGAGCGGTGCTTGAGACGGCGGTGCCCAGCGGAGCGGTGCTTGAGATGAAGGGCCCAGCGGAGCGGTGCTTGAGACGGCGGTGCCCAGCGGAGCGGTGCATGACAGGAAGGGCCCAGCGGAGCGGTGCTTGAGACGGCGGTGCCCAGCGGAGCGGTGCTTGAGACGGCGGTGCCCAGCGGAGCGGTGCTTGAGACGGCGGTGCCCAGCGGAGCGGTGCTTGAGATGAAGGGCCCAGCGGAGCGGTGCTTGAGACGGCGGTGCCCAGCGGAGCGGTGCTTGAGACGGCGGTGCCCAGCGGAGCGGTGCTTGAGATGAAGGGCCCAGCGGAGCGGTGCTTGAGACGGCGGTGCCCAGCGGAGCGGTGCATGACAGGAAGGGCCCAGCGGAGCGGTGCTTGAGACGGCGGTGCCCAGCGGAGCGGTGCTTGAGATGAAGGGCCCAGCGGAGCGGTGCTTGAGACGGCGGTGCCCAGCGGAGCGGTGCTTGAGATGAAGGGCCCAGCGGAGCGGTGCTTGAGACGGCGGTGCCCAGCGGAGCGGTGCTTGAGATGAAGGGCCCAGCGGAGCGGTGCTTGAGACGGCGGTGCCCAGCGGAGCGGTGCTTGAGATGAAGGGCCCAGCGGAGCGGTGCTTGAGACGGCGGTGCCCAGCGGAGCGGTGCATGACAGGAAGGGCCCAGCGGAGCGGTGCTTGAGACGGCGGTGCCCAGCGGAGCGGTGCTTGAGACGGCGGTGCCCAGCGGAGCGGTGCTTGAGATGAAGGGCCCAGCGGAGCGGTGCTTGAGACGGCGGTGCCCAGCGGAGCGGTGCATGACAGGAAGGGCCCAGCGGAGCGGTGCTTGAGACGGCGGTGCCCAGCGGAGCGGTGCTTGAGATGAAGGGCCCAGCGGAGCGGTGCTTGAGACGGCGGTGCCCAGCGGAGCGGTGCATGACAGGAAGGGCCCAGCGGAGCGGTGCTTGAGACGGCGGTGCCCAGCGGAGCGGTGCTTGAGACGGCGGTGCCCAGCGGAGCGGTGCTTGAGATGAAGGGCCCAGCGGAGCGGTGCTTGAGACGGCGGTGCCCAGCGGAGCGGTGCTTGAGATGAAGGGCCCAGCGGAGCGGTGCTTGAGACGGCGGTGCCCAGCGGAGCGGTGCTTGAGATGAAGGGCCCAGCGGAGCGGTGCTTGAGACGGCGGTGCCCAGCGGAGCGGTGCATGAGATGAAGGGCCCAGCGGAGCGGTGCTTGAGACGGCGGTGCCCAGCGGAGCGGTGCTTGAGATGAAGGGCTCAGCGGAGCGGTGCTTGAGACGGCGGTGCCCAGCGGAGCGGTGCATGACAGGAAGGGCCAAGCGGAGCGGTGCTTGAGACGGCGGTGCCCAGCGGAGCGGTGCATGACAGGAAGGGCCCAGCGGAGCGGTGCTTGAGACGGCGGTGCCCAGCAGAGCGGTGCTTGAGACGGCGGTGCCCAGCGGAGCGGTGCTTGAGATGAAGGGCCCAGCGGAGCGGTGCTTGAGACGGCGGTGCCCAGCGGAGCGGTGCATGACAGGAAGGGCCCAGCGGAGCGGTGCTTGAGACGGCGGTGCCCAGCGGAGCGGTGCTTGAGATGAAGGGCCCAGCGGAGCGGTGCTTGAGACGGCGGTGCCCAGCGGAGCGGTGCATTACAGGAAGGGCCCAGCGGAGCGGTGCTTGAGACGGCGGTGCCCAGCGGAGCGGTGCTTGAGACGGCGGTGCCCAGCGGAGCGGTGCTTGAGATGAAGGGCCCAGCGGAGCGGTGCTTGAGACGGCAGTGCCCAGCGGAGCGGTGCATGACAGGAAGGGCCAAGCGGAGCGGTGCTTGAGACGGCGGTGCCCAGCGGAGCGGTGCTTGAGATGAAGGGCCCAGCGGAGCGGTGCTTGAGACGGCGGTGCCCAGCGGAGCGGTGCTTGAGATGAAGGGCCCAGCGGAGCGGTGCTTGAGATGGCGGGGCCCTGTTCAGCGGTGCCTATATCCACGGCGGGGCCCTGTTCAGCGGTGCTCTTCTGCACCGCGGGCCCTGTTCAGCGGTGCCTATCTCCACGGCGGGGCCCTGTTCAGCGGTGCTCTTCTGCACCGCGGGACCTGTTAAGCGGTGCCTATCTCCACGGCGGGGCCCTGTTCAGCGGTGCTCTTCTGCACCGCGGGACCTGTTAAGCGGTGCTCATCCAGCAGGTCAATGGAGCCAGACCTGGCCTGGACTCCCGTCTCAGTCGCCCTCGGACCGTGACGTTTCTGGACCCTTCGGGGACGGACTCCTGGCCTCCTTAGTGTCCTCCTTCCCAGCTGGGATGTGGCATGTGGGGTCCACCTTCTCCGCGCTCCTGCTGCCCTTCCGCTCCTTTGATGGGGCTCTCGGGCCCTTGCCTCCCCTAGATGGTGTGGGTGGTGAAGTGGCCGCACATTGCTCCTTGGGGGCAGCCCTGTCGGTCCTCGCACGGCGGCCCTTGTTTTTGCGGGTCCTCTTGCCGGGGGGGGGGGGCTGGACGTGTCCTTGCTGCTGATGGATGTGTCACTGCTGGCAAAGGGTGGGCTCCAGAACCCATGCACAACAGTGACACCCGAAGCTGGGCTGGTGGTGGCTGCGGTGCTCTTGGGACTCTTTGAAGATGGATGGGGGAGCTCATCGGGGGGAAAGAGGTCAAGGTTAGCCAGGAAAAGTTTTTTAGGGCCAAGGTAAAAGGGAGGAGAAGTGGAGATGGAAGTGGAGGTAGAGGAGGTGGTTGTAGGAGAGTCAGGTGTGCTGTCATTGGGTGAAGGTGCTGGTGCTGTAGGCTGTCGTGAGGTGGATGGCTGTTGGGTGGGTGGCTGCCTGCATTTGTGTGTCTTGGAAGAGGGGGTGACAGACACAGTGGGAGAGGACACAGGGGACGTGTAAATGGCAGTGGGGGTGGTGACTGCACGAGTGTGGACTGTACTGGAGGGTGAGGTGGTGATGGAAGCACTGGCTGATGTTGGGGTGCATGCAGGTGTGAGTGTAGACGTCACAGGGAGGGAGGAGGGAGACGAGGAGGAGGGGGATACAGGGGTGGGAGTGGCTGTTGGCATGTCTGCATCTGGGTGTTGCTTGGGTGAGTGTTTGTGGGATCTGTGGTGCTTGTGTTTGGATGAGCTGCTCTTGGGTGTTGAGGTGTGTGCAGGCTGGTCTGATGGTGTGGATGGGATAGGCTGAGGGACAGGAGACAGAGAAAGGCTGGAGGCAGTAAGAAGAGGGAGGCTGGAAACAGGGACAATGGCTGCCGTCAGTGCTGAGGCCAGAGCAGTGAACGCTCGTTGATGGGCAGCCTGACCCGAATGAATGCCCTCCAGGTACGCATTGCTCTGTTGCACCTCCCTTTGCACACCCTGGGTGGCATTCAAAAGGGTCGTCTGCCCAACAATGAGCGTCCTTACCAGGTCAATGAGCTCCGCACTGAGGGCAGCAGGGGCAACAGGGGCAGGGGCTGAGGTGCCTGGGGCGAAGGAGACGCGCGCCTTCCTGGATGAACCGGCACGGAGTGAAGACTGAGGGGCTGCTGGGAGGGCGGGGCTGGTGCGCTGGGTGGCGGCTGTACCTGTAGAGGCAGGGGGCACGGATGTTGCCGCCCCCGCTCGGGAGCTCCCGTCCGAGGACGTGTCGCTTTCGCTGCTCTCACCAGCGGTCCCCGTCGTGGTGCTCCCCTCGCCCTCCGGATCACTGGTGCCCTCGGTGTCTGTTCCTGGGCCCACCGGGGCCTTGTGTCCTGCAGCTCCCTCGTGCTCCGATGCCAAGTCTCCTCCGCCTGATGATGCTAATGCACACATGCACAAGAAGATGAAGAGAAAGGGTGGGGGGAGAAAAAAGAAGACCAGGTTGAGTGCATGCAATGTCAACACCGTTGGCGGAGAGGACAGACACAGGAGCCTAATGCACTAAGCCGCGCATTCGGGGTACACTACTCAGTACTACTGACTAGGACAACAGGCCAAGAGACGTCAAACGCGCATATGGGAGATGCAGGACCTTCAATGGCTGTACTTGTCACCCTACCGAGGTGGGGGCCGGGGGCACAGGGCCATGCCTAAGGGAGAGGACTACACTACAGAAAGCGCCCTGGCCTAATGTCACCCACAGCCCTCCTCCCCCACCCAGACGCCTCCACTGCGCAGAAAGATAGGAGAATGTGCTGATACTCACCCCCTTGTGTCTGCTGTGATGTCTTAAAGCGCCCATCCAATTCTGGGTAAGCCACCGCCAGGATCCGGGACATCAGGGGGGTCATGGTGCGACTGGCACCCCTCCTAGGTTGGGAGGCCATCCCCAGCAGTGTTTCTGCGGTCTTCCTTGTTCCGCAGCGGATGTCCTCCCACCTCTTGCGGCAGTGGGTGCCCCGTCTGTTGTGGACCCCCAAGTTCCGAACTTCCTTGGCGATGGCACGCCAAATCTCGATCTTCTGATGGGCGCTGACCTATTTGACATGTACAGGGTGGAAAGGAGGAATTCATCAATGACCTGCATGTTAGATGTGATTGGCCCCCCCCACCAACTTTGCCATATGGCACATGCTCTCATGTGTCGGGCGTTGCACTCCTCATTCGCCCCCCACCCCACCAACTTAAATCCACCCCAATCCACACAGGCATAGCCCATTCCATGTGCACCCGGTGTACTCAATTGTTGGTCTGGAGGACCGTAGAGTAGCGCATACTGGGGGAGGACCCCATCCACGAGCTTCTCCAACTCTTCAGACGTGAAGGCAGGGGCCCTTTCCCCAGTCGCAGCAGCCATTGTATCTTCCAGATCGAGGTCACAGCAGCACTTGCAGTATAGGTCCTCTCCTGTGGATGATCAGGTCTCGAGTGATTAAGCAGATAGAAAATGGCGGTCACGCCCGCGGCGGTGCGTACCGCGGCGGTGCGTACCGCGACCGCCGGCGCACTTCGTCATTGGCTCCTGAAACCCATAGGCCTCAATGTTAACCAATGCGGCTTTGCGCCGCGGGCTTTGACCGCCTACCGCCACGGTGTGCCCCGCCAGCGCATTGACCTCACATCCCATTGTCCCACTTCACAGGTCAGGCAGCCATCATTTCAAGGGCCTACATGGCTTAAATTTTGACTGCGACACACAGGCCTAGGCCTTGCATTGCCACACATACACGCCTTTCAACCCATTGCCATTCTTTAACTGTGCAAGCTGTCTGTACGTACCTGTGGTTTGGCTGACTCTGTGCTCCATGTTGTCCTTCCTAGGCACCGTCCGCTGGGACTTGCGATGAGAAGGAGGAATCCTCGCGTGTACCGCCCGCTGGTGGACCTGTCGACAATGGAAGAACGCCACATCATACTACGATACCGACTTGACCGAGCCACTATCCATGAACTGTGTGCCCAGCTGGAGCCAGCCCTGATGTCCCCCATCCGCCAACCCACAGGGATTCCCCCTCTGGTGCACGTTTTGTCAGTCCTCCATTTTTTGGCGAGTGGGTCATTCCAGACCACAGTGGCCATGTCATCTGGAATGTCTCAGCCTATGTTTTCAAAGATTTTGAGTAGAGTGTTGTCTGCCCTGATGAAACTCATGCGGAGCTACATCATTTTCCCAGAGGAGGGTGACTTGCCTACAGTGAAGGGTGATTTCTATGCCCTTGGACATATCCCCAACATCATTGGTGCCATTGATGGGACACATGTGGCTTTGGTACCCCCAAAAGACGATGAGCAGGTGTACCGAAACAGAAAAAGTTATCATTCGATGAATGTCCAGGTGGTCTGTTTGGCTGACCAGTACATCTCCCATGTAAATGCCAAGTTCCCAGGGTCAGTGCATGACGCGTATGTGATGCGAAATAGCAGCATCCCCTATGTGATGGAGCAGCTACAGAGACAACGTGTGTGGCTAATAGGTGACTCTGGTTACCCCAACCTGCCTTGGCTACTGACCCCAGTAAGGAATCCCCGGACCAGGGCAGAGGAACGGTACAATGAGGCCCATGGGCGAACTAGGAGGATCATCGAAAGGACCTTTGGCCTCCTGAAGGCCAGGTTTAGGTGCCTGCATATGACTGGGGGATCCCTGATGTACTCACCAAAGAAGGTGTGCCAGATCATCGTGGCCTGCTGTATGCTTCACAATCTGGCATTGCGACGTCAGGTCCCTTTCCTGCAGGAGGATGGTGCAGATGGTGGTGTTGAAGTAGCTGTGGAGCCTGCGGAGAGTGAAGAGGAGGAAGACTCAGAGGACGACACAGACAACAGGGACAGAGTAATAGCACAGTATTTCCAGTAGCACACAGGTAATGATCACCCATGCCATTTTACATTTCCTGAAAGCCTCCTGCATCTCCACTTTGTCGGTTTCCCCCCAGACCTATGGACATGATGTTTGAATTTCCCTTGCCTTTTCTGTGCTGTATGAGCCACTGCGTGACCTCGGCTTGGTTGGCCCATGGACTAATGCTAAGTTACCTCGGTATGTGTAATTCACAATGTTCACAATACGTAATTGATATGTAATGTGTCATACTTTTGTAAATAAGACAGCCAGAGTCCTGATTGATTTCAGTGCAATGTGTGATTTATTATTAGTGCATAGATATTGGTACATGATGGTGAAACAGTGATGGGTGGGGGTGGAGTAATGTCCATGGCGGAGTCCAGTTCTCAGTCTCACAGGTGCATTGTCCATACGCCTGTGGCAGGATGGAGCAGGGGCAGTTCAAGGTTTGACAGGGTGGCCATGTGGGACAGTGGGAGGACTTCAGGGGGTATGTGATGCTGGCGGGGGACTTGACATCCTACTCTGTCGTTTTTTTTGATCTCAGGCTCCTTTTGCGGGGCGGTTGTTGTTCAGCAGGAGGTGGGGTTCTGGGGGGCTGTCGTTGTGGTGGGGCCTCCTGTCCACTAGCGCCGGCGGAGGTGGTAGGCTGTTCCTGTTCCTGGGTAGTGACAGGGGCCCGGTGTGATGCCACATGGTCCCGAAACGTGTCCTCTATGCGGTTCAGGGCCTGGACTATGCTCCCCATAGCGGTTGAGATGTTGGTTAGTTGGTCGCTGAACCCCATGTAGCGTTGCTCCTGCTGTGCCTGGATCTCCTGGAACCTGGCCAGTACCGTCGCCATCGTCTCTTGTGAGTGGTGGTAGGCAGCCATGATGGTGGTGAGGGCCTCTTGGAGAGTGGGTTCCCTGGGCTTCTCCTCCCCCCCCTGTCGCACAGCAGCCCTCCGAGTTGCCCTGTTTCCCTGGGCCTCTGTCCCCTGGACGGTGTGCCCACTCCCACTGCCCCCAGGTCCCTGTTGTTGTTGGGTTGGTGGGTTACCCTGGGGGCCCTGTAGTGGTAGACACACCGCTGCTTGACCTGTCCTAGAGACAGAGGCATGGGCCCGCTGGGTGGGAGCTGTGCGGTTGTTCCCAGAGGGGGTTGGGTCTGCAGTGGCCTGTGTCTGGGTGAGGGGAACCGACTGCCCAGAGGTCCCCGATGGTCCGGGCTGGTCGTCAGGTTCCAGGTCGACAGAGCTGCTGTCATCACTAGTGGCCTGTTCCGGGGGTGGGATGGACATTTCTGGTCCCTCCTGACCGGTGTGTTGTCGTTCGGGTCCTGCATGGGGTAAGAGGGTATGGTTATTGTTTCTGTGTGTGCATTAGCTTGCGTTTTATAGGTGCCCTTGTCCCCCAGTGCTGGCATTCCCTTGGGGGAGGTGTTGTGAGGGTGTTTTGTGGGGGGGGGTGATGGGTATGTGCAGTGGTCATGCTTAGGTGATGGGTGTCCATAGTTTGGGGGTGGCATGCAGGGGTTGGTGTTGGGTGGGTTGTGCTGGGGAGACATTCTCAGGGAGGATGTGTGCTGGGGGGTTGGGGGTGAGGGTGGGGGTTAGCATGCTGGGGGTGGGGTGAAGTGGTTGGCCTTGTACTTACCAGAGTCCATTCCTCCGTGTACTCCAGCGAGGCCATCAGGATGCAGGATGTTGAGTACCTCCTGCTCCCATGTTGTGAATTCGGGTGGAGTGGGTGGGGGTCCCCCGCCAGTCTTCTGCACTGCGATGTTGTGTCGCGAGACCTTCGAGCGCACCTTCCCCCGTAGGTCGTTCCATCGTTTGCGGATGTCCTCTCTATTTCTGGGATGCTGTCCCACCGCGTTGACCCTGTCCACGATCCGCTGCCAGAGCTCCGCCTTCCTTGCTATGGTGGTGTGCTGGACCTGTGAGCCGAAGAGCTGGGGTTCCACTCTTATGATCTCCTCCACCATGACCCGGAGTTCTTGGTCCGAAAAGCGTGGGTGCCTTTGTGGTGCCATGGGGTGGTGTGTATGAGGTGTGGGGTGGTGTATGTGATGATGTGTGTGTTGGTGTGTGGTGCTTTGTGCTTCTATGTGGTGTGTGTGATGTTGCGGTGTGCCTCTGTGTGTCTGGCTATCTATTCTCTGATGTGTGTCTCTCTCTCCTTCGTCTCTGGTTTTTGTTGGTAGGGGTTTGTGGGTGATGTGGGTGTGTGTTTTATATGGTATTGGATGTGTGGGAGTGGTGTATGTATGGGTTTCAGGTGTGTGCCTTTCAAATTGTCCAATGTGGTAGGGGTTTGTAAAGGTGTGTGTATTTTGACCGCGGCGGTGTGTACCGCCAATGGAATACCGCGGTTGAATGACCGCCGCGTGGATTTGCGGGTCATAATGGGATGGGCGTATTTCTGTTGGCGTGGCGGTGGAGGTTTGGTCTTCTCCAGTTTACCGCTGGCCGCTGATGTGGCGGACTGCAGTGGAGGGCGGATTTTCGGAGGTTTTGCAGTTGTGGGTCAGAATGTCCGTGGCGGCTGACCGCGGCCGCGGCGGTATTGTGGCGGCCTTCTGACCGGCGGTAAGCGGCTTTTACCGCCGAGGTCAGAATGACCCCCATAGAGTGCAGTGGCAGATAGAGGAGAGGCGCAGAGTGGAGTGACACAGAGTGGAGTAGAGTGGCATAGAGTGCAGATGCATAGAGTGCAGTGGTGTAGATTAGATTGTTTCAGAGTAGATTGAAGTGGCATCGAGTGGAGTGGTGCAAGCTTGTGTGGAGTGGTGCAGGGTAGAGTGCAGTGGCTTACAGTGGATTGGTGTAAAGTGCAGTGGCATAGTGTAGAGTGGTACAGAGTAGAGTGGTTTGGCCTAGATTTGAGTGGTGTAGAATGTTGGGGCAAAAACTGCTTTGGTGAAGAGTAGACTAGAATGGTGTAGACTGCATTGCATAAAGTGGAGTGGTGCACAATAGAGTAGAGAGGTGTGAAGTGGCAAAGTGGCATAGAATGGAGTAGTGCAGAGTAGAGTGGAATGGCGTGCAATTGATTGCCATAGAGTGGAGTGTTGCAGAGAATAGTGCAGTGGTATGGAGTGATGTAGAGTAGAGTGAAGCAGCGTAAAGTGGAGAATGCATGGTGTGGTAGCACTATGTCATTACAGAAAAGACACTTTCAATAGAAATGACCATTACATGTGTCCTAACATACATTTTCACTGGTAAAGGTACACAGCACACAAACAATAATGTGTGGAAATGTCATCCCCTATGTCAGACTTACAAAAATGTACTTCATTTGTGCTTTGCTAATTCTGATATATTTTGACATATATATTTTGAAATATTTGCACAGTTTATTTACAGACATTTACAGACATTTAAATTTTGTTGTGTGCTAGAAAAAGCCTTTATTTCACAGCAAGCGTGTCACATCCTCTCACTTCGAAGTCAGAGAAAGAAAACTAAACATCAAGCTCCCTCGGAAAACAGAGTCTGGCATTTGACCTCTGTGTTGGAATGCACATTAAATGTAAAAAGATAAGAACAATATTTAAAGGCTGTTTACACAAAAAGAAGCACCCGAAAGAATGCAGTAAATAGGCAATGATCAACGAGAGGGACAAACTCAGGTCGGAAAGCCAAAAATAAATAAAGCCAGCAAATACAAAGCAAGCAAATGTGACTTGCAAACCACAAAGCCAATGACAAGTAATGGGCGCAATGCATTCCCAGGGAAGCTCTCCGAATTACCCCAAGATGCCTTTAGCATATCAGACGTCTGCACTGTCTGATAGGCTTTCACCAAATTACCAAAAAAGAACAGTTTCTGTGATTTGGTAGAAATCTGTTCAGATGTTTTAGAAAAATGTATGTTAAAAATATAGCAATATCCAGCACCATGAAACTCCAGGGAAAGTAATGTGATACAAAGCGGCAAAAAATAAAAAACATTCTGATTGGTTGGACCCTTGGGACTGAGACAAGTCCTATGGGAGCAAAAGCTGTGATTTGCTGTCTGTAACATTAAAAGAAGTGTTGCATCTGCTAGTACAACACTTGAGGAATCAGTTCCCGAGTCCCACAGACTGATGTAAAACAAATATGTGAGAAAGGCAGTGCAAGGATATCCTGCCACCCTAGCCCTTGTAGGAGGGTTGGGGGGCCCAAAGGGACACTCCCTCGGGACAAAATTTTTAAAAAGTGAGTTGTCACCATCCCCCAGGAGCCAGTGCAGCCCTTGTGTACTCCTGTAGAAGACTGTCAAAAGAAAGCTAAGCAAAAGCTAATGTGAGGTTGGAATCTGTCGAGTGTTTTCCACCTGCGGAGGTTAGAAATGCCATCTACCCCTGTTAATTAGTAACAGAAAACTGTAATTGGGATGAAGAAGCGCTCTCAACCTCTAAGTGCCTGGTGCTTATCCACCTCTCGATGAAGGTTAGCCCTTACAAGGGCTAGTGTTCTAACACTCTGGAGCAAGAACCTAGTAAGTGTGCCGATACGAATTAGAAATTCAATTGAACTGCAACCTGAATAGAACCCTCTGAGCAATACTTTGGTGGTAATGATCAGTGACAAGATAAGTTTAGGAACCCAGTGGAACGCCAAACCCTCTTTGTTTAATTAATAACACACTCAAGGATTGTGCTAAGAAATGGAATATGTATTTTAAATGTTTATTTTAAAATTCCTATCTAGTGCATAAAATATAAATGGTGACCACACAGAATATGAAAAGTAATGCAGCGAAATATGTTATGGATAATGAAAACAGCACTAACATTGCTATTGATTTGATATTAACAAAACACTCTCAAGCTCTCAAGTGTTACACTAAGGTTTATCTAAAGCCATAAATAGCAAGCCTGTTTTCGAGTTTTAGAGAATGTTCACACAGAATCCTTGTGTTTTCTTTATGAAATAGCAAATATTGCAGTTTGTATGAGCCTAAAGCAAACACAGCAACCAGCTAATGGCATCTTCTCTCCACTGTCAGCTAACTTCATCTTCATAGGATGGTCCAATATTTGGTTGATTATCAATCTTCCCTTGTATATTGAAAACAATGATGGGAATAGTAGACAATAAACTAGCCTTAGGACAAAGCAATCATAGCTATCCATGTTTCAGCTAAACCCAGAAACACGTGTCCAGAGATATACAGCACTAGCTGCACCTACTAAGGTGAAAAACTACAGACTACGTTATGGAGTAAAAACAAATTTGTAGTGCATTTGCCATGATGCAATGGGGCTGAATGCATGCTGGAGTATGAGGCAGGGTGCTCCCATCTGTTTCCTGTTTGAGAAGGCTCCCTTGAGCCAGCGAGTTGACGAGCTCTGGTCGAAGCACCTGTGTGCCAGTGAGTGGTACAGAAACCTGAGAGGACTTTTGGCAGCATTTCCAGCAACCCCACAGACAAAGCTGCTCTGTGCTGATGAAGGGCTAAACCCAGAAACACATGTCCAGAGATATACAGCACTAGCTGCACCTACTAAGGTGAAAAACTACAGACTACCTTATAGAGTAAAAACAAATTTGTACTGCATTTACCATGATGCAATGGGCCTGACTGCATGCTGGAGTGTGAGGCAGGGTGCTCCCATCTGTTTCCAGTTATGGGCCGTGCCTGTAATTCTGGCTTCCTTAATCCATTGAATGAGAATAGGATGTGAGACAGTGTCAAATGCTTCACTGAGATCAACCATAATCATGACGGCTGAGCTACCTTGGTCCAAAATGGCCAGGAGTTCCTCTGCAGCTATCAGCAGAGCAGTTTCAGTGCTGCTTCATGGTCAGAAGGATGGGGCATTGAATGCTTGTCTTAAAAGCTGAAAAGGTCCTGATTGACGTGTTTTTCCAACACTGTACCTGCTATGAGAAGTAGAGAGATCGGTCAATAGATTTCTGTCAGAAGCACATCAGCAGTAGGCTTCTTCAGTTAGGGTTTCACTTTGGAATGTTTCCATGTAGGAGGAACATTGCTGCTAGCCAAGGAACTGTTAAGGATTAGTAAGATAGCAATACCGCCTTTTAGCAAACAATCCGGTGGAGCTGGATCTAGCTGCTAGCCTGACTTTATAGAAGCTAGAATCCCTTCTGTATCTTCCTTGTTTAAGGTGGGAAAATAATTCAAATGGCCTGTGGTAATTGAGGCCCATATTTATACTTTTTTTGCGCCACTTTTTGACACAAAAGCGGCGCAAGCGTCCAAAATACAATTGTATTTTGTAAATTTGTGCCGCTTTTGCGTAAAAAAATGACACAATTGCGGCACTAAAAAAGTATAAATATGGGCCTAAGTCTCTAAAGCCGGTAGGGATTGGTACTTCCATTTTTGGCAGGGAGTTAAAGATGTGTATTACTTTATTAGTGAAGGCATTTGCAAACATATCACAACAGTTAATAGAAGGAAGGGGGCCTATTGTACAGGTACAGGTACAATAAGCTGTTTGCTATCCTTCACAATTCCTTAGAGGAATTGTTAGCCTTTTCTGTTTTTGTGTAAAAATGGGGGATTCTGGGCTATCTTATAGCATGTTGGTATGTATTTGTAGCTTTTCTGTAAATTTTGTTTTTAAGAATATCGTATGATTTCCTCCAAATTCTTTCAATTTTTGCCTCTTTCTCTAGTTCTGAAAGCTCAGTAGTACACCACAGAGCCTGGCCACTAGTCCATTTGGGCGTTTGTGAGTTTCATGGGACTAGGGAATTCAAAGGCTCCCTCAGCCAGCTTTCAAATGTTTTATACATTTCTGAGGTGCCTCCCTTCATGGCTGTGGTGGATTCATTAAGGATACTCGTCCCATCACCCACATCAAGTGTGGACCATGCCTGTTTGGCATTCAAGGGGAGGAGCTGTTTGTATGCTGTCCTAAGAATATCTAAACAAAAGGGAACTATGTAGTGATCTGACCATAACATAGGGGTTGCGTCTTCTGTGGCTATACTTGTTATGTTTGTGAAAAACGGATCAAGACGATGACCACTGCAATGTGTAGGCATTTTAATAATTCGGTTCAGTTGAAGTGCCACAAGATCTTGCACTAACCTAGTAGCTGTTACATCACTGTTATCCTAGAAGTCTAATTTGGGGTCTCCTAGCAAAGTAAAATTTGCTTTCTGGAGACTACGTTCTGCAACTTTTTCTGGACGTGTCTGAAAAAAATCCCCGGGGGATAATATGTAAGGATGCATGAGAATGTAAAAGTAGGAGGGAATTCAAGTGAAAATTGAAGACACTTAGGGGGTTATTACAACTTTGGAGGAGGTGTTAATCCGTCCCAAAAGTGACGGTAAAGTGACGGATATACCACCAGCCGTATTACGAGTTCCATAGGATATAATGGACTCGTAATACGGCTGGTGGTAAATCCGTCACTTTTCCGTCACTTTTGGGACGGATTAACACCTCCTCCAAAGTTAGAATAACCCCCTTACTATCCTTGAACTCAATAGGTACAAAAGATCTCTTAAAATTATCTTTAAAAATTATAATTAGAACTCCACCCCTTTTATCTTTTATGCCACTTCTAGTGATGGAGTAGCCTTGGAGGAGGGACATTACAATGTCTGTGGTTGATTCGTCTTTGAGCCGTGTTTCGGTGAGAACCTTATTGTCAGTTCTCTTGTCTTCTAGTAAAACAAATAGCTCAGAACAGTGACCTACAATTAAGTAAATACATGTGGACTAATGTTTATGCCTTGATGGTATATTCTGTTTCATACTAGTTACTATATTGACTGGTTTACCTTATTTCTTCTTGTAAAGTGTGAAGTGCTACGATGCCCCATGGCTAGTTTCACATTTAATTATTTCAATTAAATAAAATATCTATTAACCTGCCAGATAAAAGTGTCAGTGTTTTTCATTTTGTCACAATGCATACTATCCCCCAGTAGTTATCTGGTCAGATACTAAGGAGATGCCCTAACACAGCTCTTCCATGGTGCAAGCCTTATGTGTCCATGGTACACATCAAGGGCAGGAAGCTCTGATACAAAACGTGAGTTGAAAACCCCATTTCTGATGAGCAGGTCTTCTATAATCAACCTATCAAGGGCAGAATTCTGCCTGATTTGTAGAGGAGTGCCAAGGAATGGATATTATTCCTTTACCTATACAAAAAGTCCTGCAGGAAACAAGAAGTTGCTGAGGGGTTGGAGAGAGGAGTATAGGTGTGGAGTGAGGTGGCAGTAAAGGAAAGTAGGACAAGGAAAAAGGACAGATCACAGGTGGTAGAGGCGAAAGAGGAGAAAACGAGGAGGGCATCAGTGGAGACATAGAAGAGCAGAGCAAAGAAGAGAAGCTTATCAGAGCCATTGGAAGATGAGACGAGATGAAGAGTAGAACAGCGGAGGTGGTGGAATCAGAATGACAGTCTGCCTCAAATGTCAGTAGACATCAGCTGGCCTCCAACCAATGCAGTCATTTGAAGCACTCATGACCTATGTTGAGTACTCAGATCTTGGAGTGAAAGATATTCTCACTTGCTCCACTGCAGGCATAGAAATAGGGAAATATAGGTTCTAAAGACACAAGGAGCGAACACCAAGTGCATTAGGGGAGAGCTATCTCTTGCACATGGAAAAACATTACTCTAGGTAACACAAGCCCGAGTTTTCCTTTGAGGTTGTTTAACTCCAACCCAGGATATTATCTAGTACACTGTTGGTTGTTTTATTTTTTTTACAAAAGTTCAGTAAGGATCACTTTGAAAACCTGCCATTTCTTTATCCTTACCTTTTCTTTATTTTTGAAGGGTGAAGAGTGATGAAGACATTGGCCAGTGTGGGTTACCTCCAGGAAATACCAGCCTGTGACTGACAGCTGAGATCCCCAGATATAGGTAGGGATTACCAAGAAAGCTCGTCCCTCATTTATAAAGGTCCTTCTGTTTTACCTGATTTGATCTGAACTTCTAAAAAAACATTTATTTTATTCTGACTTCATCTGGTGTCTCCCTATTTATATCACCCACCATCCCCAAAGCGATGGAGCTGTAGATCATTAAATAGTATCATAAACGTTCTAAATGGTACAAGCAGACAGGAACCTTTGGAGCAAAAAATATCCTCTAGATATGACAGGAGAATAATTATCTGTACTTCACGACCTGCTTTCTGAGGAACTACATCTAATGGAAACACAATAATAGCCATTTTCTCCACGTTTTACTCTGTAACTTTTTCATGCAGTGTCAGATTTTTGAAAGCAATATACTGTTACGTCTGCTGGACTCTTCTGGTTGTGGGAATATATAGGGCTTGTAGGTTCATCAAGAACACTAGGTTTCCCAGAGCCAATAAATGAGTTACACCTTGCAATGGGTTTTCACTGTAAATCGGGTATACAGCAATTCATTTGCTGAAATATAAAGAGTGAAAAATAGGTATCAAGGAAACCTTTGTATTTCCAAAATGGGCACAAGATAAGGTGTTGAGAAGCAGTGGTTATTTGCACATCTCTGAATTCCGGGGTCCCCATACTACCAATTTCTCAAATTGTCTTCTTTTTTACACACTGTCTTATATTTGGAAGGAAAACATGTAGAGTAAGACAAGGGGCAATAACACTTGTTCTGCTATTTTGTGTTCCCCCAAGTCTCCCCGATAAAAATGGTACCTCACTTGCATGGTTAGGCTTAATGCCTGCGACAGGAAAAGCAACATGGACACATCACATTTTTACATTGAAAACTGAAGTTATTTTTGGAAAGTGCCTACCTGTGGATTTTGACCTCTAGCTCAGTCGGCACCTAGGGAAACCTACCAAACCTGTGCATTTCTATAAACTACACACCTAGGGGAATCCAGGATGGGGTGACTTGTGGGGCTCTTACCAGGTTCTGTTACACAGAATCCTGTGCAAACCTCAAAATTCGGGCAAAAAACACTTTTTCCTCACATTTCGGTGATCTGGAATCTGAAAGGAGCCACACATTTCCTTTCACCCAGCGTTCTCCCAAGTATCCCAATAAAAATGGTACCTCACTTGTGTGGGTAGGCCTAGTTCCCGTGAAAGGAAATGCCCCAAAACACTATGTGGACACATCAAAATGATCAAATACTCAACTACCTGTTTTTGCGGGGGCACCTGCGTTTTTGGTCCTGGGCTCGGCAGCCATATTGTATTGTATTGTATTGTAATCGTATTTATATAGCGCTTACTACCCCTGACGAGGCGTCGAAGCGCTTTTCGATGAGTAGCACGCTACTCCGGAACCCAACAAGAATTAGTGATGGATTAGTATCGTTTAATAATGAGTACAGTTTTTGTATTATTATGAGTTAATTTGAGCCGCGGATATGAGAGTTTGTTAGTTAGATTGACTGGAGTAATGGAGGGGTGGAGGAGGAAAGAAATCCAGAAGTGTTAATTGGGAGTATATCCTTCATTTACTCAACCCAAAGGCTTGGGATGAATAAAGGGGGGCGGAGGGGGAAGAGTATGTGGAAGGGTTAGGGAGAGCATAGTAGCAGGGTGAGATGAATGCAGGAGAATTTAGTAGGGTTGTGTGGGAGGTCACAGAGGTAGAGTGAGGTTTGGTGAGTTAGATGTGGAGGTGGAGGGAAGAGTTAGGCAGAGATATTTAGGAGATGAAAGTGGTAGAAGGGATTTGGGATGAGTCAGAGCGAGAATGGAGGATAGTTTGATAGGGACATGACAATAGAGTGATGAGTAGATAAGTGTGATAAGATGAGAGCAAGAATTCATAGATATCTAGTATAACAACCCAAAAACCAGGAGCCATGCAATGATCCACGAACATGCCAAGCACAGAAACAACATATACACATACATACACACACACATATATATATATATATATATATATATATATATATATACACACACACACACACATGAATACACACACATATGCACATACAATACATAATTAGAATCATGGGTAAAAAAATACTTAGTCAGACAGGTTTAAAGAGTGTGTGTGTATTTTATTGTTATGACAGTAGCAATACATCTTTTCCAAAGAAACTATAAATAAATAGAAATATACATATAATCTGAAAAAAATATTTATCCACATAGGCATATGCTGTTCATAGTTGTTTGAAAAAGGTGGTTATGAAGGAAAGAGCCAACTCTTGAGTAGTTTTCTGAAGACAAGAAAGTTATCTGTGGCTCTTATAGTTGGGGGTAATGAATTCCATAGTTTGGCTGCTTGGACAGAGAAGGATGTACCACCTACAGTCTTTTTCTGGTATGGTGGTGTTCTAAGGCGGGGTGCCAGTCTTAAGCGGAGGGTTCTTTGTTGGATGTATTTGGTAATTTTCTTTCTGATAAAAAGTGGTCCTGTTCCATGTGTAGCTTTGTGGGTGATACAAAGCAGCTTGAAAGTGCATCTTCTGGCAACGGGTAACCAGTGTATTGCTCTCAAGGCAGGGGAGATGTGGGCTTGCGGCTTTATATGTAGTAGTAGTCTGGCTGCGGAATTCTGGATACGTTGTAGTTTTTTCATAACAGATAGAGATGATCCATGGTAGAGGCTATTGGCATAATCCAGTTTGGATAGTACAAGCGAGATAGTAGCTTGCACCTTGTGTGGAAATCCGAGGTGGGGGAAGATGCGTCGTAAAGTCTTTAAGGTGATGAAGCTTGTGCGTGCTAATTTGTCTACTTGGGCGTTCATAGTTAGCTTGGAATCCATTGTGATTCCTAGGTTTTTAACTTCCTTGGATAATTGAGGAGGTGGTCCGAGATCGTCAGGCCAGACGCACAGAGGGTCATAATTTTTCCAGTCACCACATATGAGTATTTATGTTTTGGAGGTATTTAGTTTGAGATGGCTCCAGGTCATCCACTGATCAACGGCTCTGAGGCAACTGAAGATTTGTGAGTTTTCAATGTTTTTGGGGTCTTCTAATTTAAGTAGTATTTGTGTGTCATCTGCATAGTTGTAGCATGTGAGATGGAAATCATTGATCAGTTCTGGTAAAGATATCATGTAGATGTTGAAAAGCAAAGGTGAGATGATTGACCCTTAGGGAAACCTACCAAACCCAAATATTTAGGAAAACTAGACACCCGAGGGAATCCAGGGAGGTGGGACTTGTGTGGATCCCCCAGTGTTTTCTTACCTGGAATCCTCAGCAAAACTCAAATTTAGCTAAAAAATCCCAACATTTTCCCACATTTCTGTGTGTGATCACCGCACTGGGGCCTAATTCCTACCACTTAACGTTCCCCTCAGTCTCCCAGTAAAAATTATACCTCACTTTTGTAGGTGGGCCAAGTGCCTGTGACAGGGAAGAGCCCAAAATATTTTTAGCCTCACAAGTGGGCAGAATTTTTAACGGTATAGATGCAACAATGCTGGATAGTAGGAATTTTGTGGAGTCCTGCAGATTCCGGAAGGTTCCATCACAGAAATGTGTGAAAATGTGTGATTTCCAGCAAAGTTGGAGGTTTTCAGGGCATTGTGGGAAAGAAAATGGTGCGGGTGCATGTGAAGCACACCACCATGGACTCACCTAGATGTTTAGTTGTCAGATGTTTCTAGGTCTTGTGGATTTTTCTAAATGACAGCGTCCCTAAGTCCAAAAAGTGCAGCCTTCACCATTCCAAAAGGGACGATTTTGAGAGTTAGCCAAGCTCTCATGGCCCAAATGTAAAACCAAAACCACAAATAATAAAATGTCCTCTTGCTTGCCGTGGGATAAGATGTTTTAGTGTGCGGGGAGAGAGCTGAAAGACTGTTACCCCCTTCAATTAGGGTAGGGGCATAACCATGCCTGTACTGGTTGGTAGCCGCCACCACACTATTGTGGAGCAGAAATGGCCTAAAATAAATTTGCCCCTCTCAGGGGAGTGACCCTTGCCTAAGGGGTTGCTCCCCTTGAGTGAAATTGGTGCAAAAAAAAATCCCTGGTGCCTAGTGGTTCGGCCTACTAAAAATAGGCCAATCTGCCATCAAGGGGGGGGGGCAAAAATGGGCTAAAATAATTTTTCCCCCCAGGCGAACGACCCTTGCCTAAGGGATCGCTCCCCTTTCATGAAATTAATGCAAACAACAAAAATCCCTGGTGTCTAGTGGTTTCTGCCTCACTTGGGGGCAGATTGGCCTAATAAAAAAAAGTCTGGGGCTCAGTGGTTTTTGCCCCCCCAGGGGGTTAGATTGGCCTAATTACAATAGGCCAATCTAAAACAAATTTGCCCCATGCAGGGGAGCGACCCTGGCCTAAGGGGTCGCTCCCCTCACGTGAAATTGACAAAAGAAATCCCTGGTGTCCAGTAGTTTCTTGGCCTAATAAAAGTAGGCCCATCTGCCCCCAACGGGGGCAGAAACGGCCTAGAGGTAATTTTGCCCCAGGGGAGCAACCCTTGCCCAAGGGGCCGCTCCCCATGTGCATGAAAAAAAAATCCCTGGTGTCTATTGGCATTTCTGCTGCCCGATCGCACCGCGTTCGGGAAGCAGAAATCAGAGAGAGACATGAAAGGAGAGAAAAGGCCTTTCCTCTCCTTTCATGCCTATCTCGCCCCCTCCATGTGATCGGAAGAGAAATGCTTTTGCATTTCTCTTCCGATCCGAGGGGTAGGCCTCTGATGAAGTCAGCGCGCGATTGCACGCTGATGTCATCAGACACCACGGGGTCAGGAAGGGAGGGGTGGAAGGGGAAGCAATTCCCCTTCCATCCCTGCCCAGGGGAGTGGGGTGCTTGGCGCTTGGGGGGAGCGCTACCACTCCCCCAAGGGCCCATAGCAGAATGAGCTGATCTCGTCCTCGGCACCGGGCAACTCATCCTGGGCACCCGAGGGGTTAATTCATTTACAGCCACTCCCCACCCATTCAGCTCACTCTTGCAGCTTTCTGTTTTCTACCTTTGTGATGCTTTCCCTTTTACCTCTTCCTCCGTCTTTTCCATATTCGTCTTTTGCTCGCAGGAAAAGCCTGATGCAGAAAAATAAGTGCCGGTGCCCCGCACCGGAAACCACTGGCTAAACTTAAGTAATGTCTAAAAAGCCTATTAAACGTCCCATGCTTTCAACACACTCCACCACTGCATATGTAGTTTTTAGGACTGTTATGTCAGAAACTAGGATCTAGGCCAACAATTTTTTTCTGGGAGCAGGCTTTCGAAAACACATACTTTGTGGTGACATTAAAAATTAATTTTCCTGAACTCCCTATCTTTATCAATTGACACCGCAACAACCAAAATCATTTCAATTTGTAGTTGAGTGTGAATGTTGGTTTAGCTAGAACTCTGGCAATAAAACATTAAACAGTACATAGATTTTTTGTATTTTTTTAAACATTCAGAGTGTATTACAATATATTGTTAACATCTACTGTGTACATTTACAGTACGAATACTATTTAACAAAGTTTTGCTTACATAGAAATCACCTATTGCCTTGCTCAAACTAAATAGCCATGAGTGGTGCTGTGATAATAAAGGGGGGAAGCAATCAGGTAAGAAGTAGGCGACCACACAACCGGAAGACCAGTGACCAACTGACTCGGGGAACTACAACTGTCAACAATTCCAGATTACATCATACAGAACATCAAGGTAAGCATGTGCACAGCATTTTAAAGCTAACTATGATATGTTCTAACTATGTTATGTGTAGAAAGTATAACACATCTCTCTCCTTTAGACAACAAAAGTAAAACCAACAGAGAAACCAATAATGAAAACATTAATCAAGATAATATGCACAACAAAAAGTGGCATAAGTAAAAACAGTTAATTAACTGACAAAACCCGAATTAGATATAACTTGTAGAAACTCTTTATCATTCAAAGAATGGCTAAAGAAGTCAATCGAAAATAAAATCATTACATTTTTTCAGTGGAACAATGTCTCTTTTAGGGTTACCGTTTTGCTCTGAAGAACCAGAAATGGTATAATTTCCCTCTGTGGACGCATTGACCTCTTTGGCGATACTCTCATTAGTAACATCCAACAAATTTACTTGATCATAAAATAATGAGTGAGACTCGCATGCACTTACAGAATTATTTTCATAGTAAATATTGGGGTTGGAATTCGAAAAAAGGGGAAAATTAAACTAAAATCTACAACATCAAGATCATCAAGACTTTCACATTCATTATGATTTTCCTTCATTTCGTAATTGTTTTCACAACTAAACAAACTATTATTAACTTTAGCCAATATGTTCAAACACCAGTAGGAATCATTATTAAGTTTTGAAGATGATTTATCAACCTTGACAACTTTGAAAACTTGAACATTTTGATTGATTGGAAATTTAAATTTTTCACAATCTCCTATTTGCATTTATATTTCTCTGTGACTATTTGTATTCCTGTTACTATTTCCTGAACAAACATTCTTATTAGGCAAAATATTTTTCTTAGCAGCATTATACATATAATTATAATCCAAAATTGGTAATGCTTTTTTTATCCAAAATGGAACTTAAACAGTTCTAGGTACTCAGCCTTTGAGCATGAGTGATATTCCCAAATCGTCTCCTTAACAAACTCCCTAACATCAATTTTGTGAGCAATAGCAGCTTGGGTGGCTTCTACCACTACACTATTAAACCTTTCAACAAGTCCATTCATACTGGGAGGATATAAAAAAGTTCTCAAATATGTAATGTCATTCTTCTTAAGAGAGCTTTGGAATTTCCGGGAGACAAATTGCTTCCCATTGTCAGAAACAATGCTACTTGGTAAGTCTTCTTTATAAAAGCATTCTTGTAAAAATTGGACAGCATTGTGTGTGGTAGGATGAGAAACCCATTTGAGCCTTGACCATCCAGAAATCCAGAAAAGTAATCAATAAGACCAAAAGCATACCCATTTTCCGTGGTAAAAGTATCATAGGTTCAAGAAATATCCAAGGCCAGTTTATCCCATGGTCTAGATGGAAATTCTGAGTAATTGGAATTTATCTTGTTTGTGATCAACATTTTATCACAATTAATCAAGACAGCACACTGTTTAACAAATTCAGAAATCTCTGAATCCATGTAAGGCCACCAGAAACCTTTTCTGACCCTCTTTTGTGAGAAATAAAATTCACACAAGCCTAGATATGATCGTAACTGATCTTTATCAGTAGGTATGGCCAACCTTTCAGCGTTTTGAATAAGACTGGGTTTTGGTGAGATACCCTTTGCAGAAATGATGCAACCAAGATATTCCACTTCCTGAGTCTGAAACTTCCATTTTTCCATTTGCAAAGTCATACCTTTGTTTTGTAATATCAACAACTCTACTGGTAGCCTTGAGTTATGCAACTCTATCATCTCTGCAAACACTAAAATATAGTTTTGAAAAGCCATGACCTTTTGTATCCCCTTGAATAATCTAAACATGGGTTTTGAAAAACAGACGCAGCCGAGGCTAGTCCAAAGGGCGTGCAAACATACCAGGAGTGATAAACGTGGTATGATGTCTACAACTTTCTCTCAATTCAATCTGATAATATGCAGAATTAAGATCTAAAGAAGTAAAATACTTTGCACCCTCTAATTGAGCTAGTAACTACTAGATTTTAGGTAGTGGGTGACAATCCACTATTATCTCTTTATTGAGTAATGTTAAGTCTACACATAACCTCAATGATCTGGATTTTTTCCCTATTAAAACAATTGGAGAGACACATTCAGTTGAATTCACAAGTTCAATCACTCCATCTGCAATCAGTTGCTGCAATTCAAGACTGAGCTCTTTCTTGCACTTAATAGAACATTCCTAAGTTTATACTTAACAAGATGTGCCCCAACCTTCTATTTGGTTTCATGTAGAAAGCCATTCACCCTTCCCAGTTCTTCCCTACATATGTATTTATAACTAAAATGGCACCTTCAATACCTTGTTGATGAATAGTCCTACAATACACAGGAAACACAGAAGTGGGGTCCAGAATGGTTCCAAGATTTCCTTGATGCCTCTATCCTAGTTCATGTTGGCCATTTTTGGTAACATCATTTTTTCCTACAATGGTGAAAGATGACACTGAAATTGAAGTAATAAAATAACTGATGATGTTAATTTGAGCTTTGTCATTGCCATATGCTTTTATTTAATTTTTTTCAATATTTCTGTCCTTCCAATGTCCCTTGAAAAACGCTTCTGAAAACGGTGATCCAGAATCAACCAGAATTAGTAATTTTACTCCACCACTAGTAATTTCGCAGGTAGGAGCTTTGCAGCTATCAGAATCTACAAATGTGAAAAGAATATCCATTTCTTTTCTAGTGTTTACAACCATTACAATCATGTTTTCCTTTTCCAAAGACTCTTGTGGTTCCTCAATTTTTTTCTCCATCACTAAGTTTATACTGCTTTGCGACCTACAAATGCTTGAAAAAGTTCCAGATTTTCTGCATTTGAAGAACTTTTTAGGAAATGCTGGACACACCATTTTGGTATTATGTGCATTAGAACCACAACTGGAACACTTGGGTTTGTTAACTAATTAGCTTGTGTTTCCTCTACTGAATTTAATCTTCCTATTATTTCATACCAATGCAATCTCTTAATGAGTATCATCACTGAGCACTCTGCATGATCTTGCAGATCTCTCTATTCCTTTAGCAATTTCTATTACCTCAGTAAGTTTGGGGTTCTTGTGTTGCAAAAGTTGTTCCTGGGCCTTTTTGTTAGAACAGTGCATAAAAATATGACCTCTATTGTACTGATCAGCTAAAGTGTCAAAGTCAAATGTTGATGCTAGGATACCCAGATTTGCTACATAGCTTTCAATAGTTTTGTTAGTTAGCTGATGATGTGAATAGAAATATAACTCTCCATAACAACATTAGGTTTCACACAAAAATGTAACTTCGGCCTCTCAATTGCTTCATGGAACTCAATATAATCCTCAACACCAATATGTTAAAAAATCTCTTGTGCCTCCGCACAGTTACAGAGAATGAATTGGCATCAATGGCAATCATAAAGTTATTAAATAAACCTAACTATTTATTCCACTTCATTGGTTGAGCTCCCGGATTTTGAAGTAAGAGAGGTGGATGATTGCAGTACTTTTGAATTTTGAAATATTAATTAAATGTATGTACCACAATTAAAATGAGCTAAATGAAAGAATATGGAGAGACTAAGAGGGTATATGAGTAATATATTTAAATATTGCAAAGTTCTTGTGAATTAAATTTGCAGTCAATCAAGTAATAGGTAATATATTTCTGAATGTGCAACAAATACTTTTTTGGTTTAATAATAAAGTGAGTATCTTCAGCCTACCTCCCAGTAGTGATGCATAATGTGTGAGCCAACAATGTATGTATGTGACTACGGGCCATATGTACAAACACTTTTTCCCATAGACTCAGAATGGGTAATCACCTTTGCTACATCTGGCCCTACACGAGTACAACAACCTCGAAGTGCGCGTCACCATGAAATGATAGACAGTCTTGTAGATTTGCAAGATGGAGGCATGTAAACGGGTGAGCGCCGGGTGGCCCGAGGTGTAGATATACACCAAGAACGGCTGACCAAAGAGAAAAGCGTTCCTAGCTTGTTGAATACTCACAAAATGGCAATATGTTTGATGCCGAGTATTAGAAATCTGGTCTCTATCTCCCAGAGGCTTGCCCTCTGTCCAAGTAGGGACCACAATCCTAGTCATGGCAAGTAAGATACACACTAAAAGTTTACCTGTGCTCACCCTCTGGTAGCTTGGCACAAAGCAGTCAGGCTAAACTAAAGAGGCAATGTGTAAAGTATTTTTGCGCACACACACACACAGTAACACAGTGAAACATCACAAAAGGACTCCACAACAGTTTAGGAAAATAGCCAATATTTATCTGAGTTAAACAAGACCAAAATGACAAAAATCCAACATACAGTCAAGTTATGAATTTTCAAAGATCAAATCAAAATGCAGTGCTTAGAAGACAATAGCTCCAACCAGGCTATCTGGTCACGCTGGACCTGGCAAATCCAAAAGTGCAGTCCTACTGCGATGGAGCAATGGCCGCATACAGGAGTCACATAGACCCTCTGACAGTACCTTTGGAGCGTTGATGCTTGGTGAGGATGCGTTGATCTAGAGGAGGGAATGCCCCACACTTGCAGGCGATTGTGTAGTTTCCTGATCGGGTAACGGCATTGATGCGTTGATGTCCAGAAGCAATGAGTACTGGTTCAGGTGCATTGGTGCTATATCGGCCAAGCCCGGGCTGCGTTGTAAGTCGGAGTCATTGCGTCATGCAGTCAGTGAGGGTGTCTGCGACTTCGGTGCAGGCAGCAGCAAAGCAGCATTTCTGCACCAGCCAGAATACATCTGTTTTAAGTGACGTGCTGGTGTTGTTGCGTCAGTTCTTGTGTTGAAGCACCATACTCATCTCCAAAGGCACAGGACTGGATATGGCACCCCTTACCAGAGCAGGACTCATAACAGACAAGCCCAGGTGTTTTTAGCAAGATAGAGGTGAAGTCTTTGATATCCCTGAGAGTTCAGAAACAGGAAGCAAGCTCAGTCAGGCCCTTGGAGAAACTTTAGATTGCAGGATGTAGAGAGTTAGATCCATTGCTCTCACTCCCAGGCAAGAAGTAGCAGGCAAGAAGTAGCAGACAGCAGGCCAACACAGCAGAGCAACCAGCAAAGTGGCAGTCCCTCCTGATAGCAAAGCGGTCCTTCTTACTGGTAGAATGTGCTCAGTCCAGAGGTGCTCTGAGTACATGGTGTCAAAGGCCTTTGTTGTAGGGGTAACTTCAAAAGAAGTCCTGAAGGCCACAAGGTTCCCTTACAACCAGCCCTAGCTCCAGACTACCAGTAGAGGGTAACCTGCCCTTTGTGTGATGGCAGGACACAGCCTATTCAGATGTAAGTGTGAATTGCTTCTTCCTCTCCCTGCTCAGGATGAATATCAGTATGCAGATATATCTCCTGTCAAACGCAGCCCTTCCTGTTTGTGACTGGACCAAATGCACAAATGTAGCTGTCACCTAAACCCAGTCATGTATTCAGAGACAGGCTAAGGCACAGAATGGTTAAATTAAGAAAATGCCACTTTCTAAAAGTGTCATTTTCAGACCTGCAATTTAAAAAACAACTTTACCAAAATATGTATTTTTCTCTAGTTCAGTAGGACTAGAGTAATCAATAAATGGATATGTAAATACATAGTAAGGGAATATATGTGCAAGGAATATAATAATGGGTATAGTAATATGAGAAGAAAAAGTAGTATTGTATAAACACGGACTTTCAAGGTTTGTAATATTTGAAGTTAATTAATAAGTGTAATTTTCTAACATTCATTTATCTTTCCTCAATTTTTGAATAGTGAAATGCTTATGGTAATAAAACATTTTTATAATTGTGATATCAAAATGAAAGCAGGCATTCATTAGTATCAAATATAGCAACTTATCTAGGAGCTATGCAATGACCTATGAACATGTTAAGAATCGAATAATATACACATCTATATGTATATACACACACATATATACATACACACATGCACACACACACATACACACACATATATATATATATATATATATATATATATATATATATATATATATATATACACATGAGTAAATATACATTTGTTAAACAGGCTTAAAGAGTATGTGTATAATTTATTATGTGAAATAGTAACAATACATATTTCTTAAAGAACTATACACATCTAGAATATACACATAATCAGATTATAAATATTTATCAACACAGGCATATGCAGTCCATTGCTGTTTGAATATGGTGGTTATGAAGGAAAAAGCCAACTCTTTAGTAGTCTTCTGAAGGAAAGTTATCTGTGGATCTTATATTTGGGGTATTGAATTCCATAGTTTGGCTGCTTGAACAGAGAAGGATGTACCACCTATTGACTTTTTCTTGTATGGTGGTGTTCTAAGGCGAGGTGCCAATCTTGAGCGGAGATTTCTTTGTTGAATGTATTCAGTTATTTTGTTTCTGATGAAAAGGGGTCCTGTTCCGTGTATAGCTTTGTGGGTGATGCAAAGCAGATTGAAGGTGGATCTTCTGGTAACAGGTAACCAGTGTAGTGTTCTCAAGGCAGGGGAGATGTGGGCTTGCAGCTTTACATGTAATAGTAACCTGGCAGCTGAGGTCTGAATACGTTGTTGTTTTTTCATTACAGATAGAGATGATCCATGGTAGAATCCAGTTTGGATAGTACAAGAGAGATAGTAGCCTGCACCTTGTGTGGAAATCCGTGGTGGGGGAACATGCATCGCAGAGTCTTCAAGGTGATGAAGCTTGATTGTGCTAATTTGTCCACTTGGGCATTCATTGTTAACTTGGAGTCCATGGTAATTTCAATTTTTTTAACTTCCTTTGATACTTGAGGAGGTGGTCCGAGATCGTCAGGCTAGGTGCACAGTGGGTCATCATTTTTCCAGTCGCTACATGTGAGTATTTCTATTTTGGAAGCATTTAGTATGAGATGGCTCCAAGTCATCAAATGATCAACGGCTCTACGGCAACTGAATATTTGTGAGTTTTCAATGTCTTTGGGGATTCCAATTTTAGTAGTATTTGTGTGTCATCTGCATAGCTGTAGCATGTGAGTTGAAAATTATTGATCAATTCTGGTAATGACATAGGGGGTCATTCTGACCCCGGCGGTCTGAGACCGCCGGGGCCAGGGTCGGCGGGAGCACCGCCGACAGACCGGCGGTGCCCCGCAGGGCATTCTGACCGCGGCGGTTCGGCCGCGGTCAGATGCGGGAAACCGGCGGTCTCCCGCCGGTTTCCCGCTGCCCTTGAGAATCCTCGATGGCGGGGGATTCTGACACCCTCTACCGCCATCCTGTTCCTGGCGGGTCTCCCGCCAGGAACAGGATGGCGGTAGGGGGTGCCGCGGGGCCAATGGCATGGGCACTGCAGGGGCCCCCGTAAGAGGGCCCCACTATGTATTTCAGTGTCTGCTATGCAGACACTGAAATACGCGACGGGTGCCACTGCACCCGTCGCACATACCCACTCCGCCGGCTCCATTCGGAGCCGGCTTCCTCGTGGGGAGGGGTTTCCCCCTCTTAAATTCTTAAATTCTGTTAAGTTTGTGTAGCTGAAATTTGTCTTGAATACTATTTGTTTTGAGCCAGGTCTGTTGCAACCTTCTGATTTGTTGCTTTATCTTTTTAAGTTCTGTGTTTCTCCAAGGTGTTGGTTTTCTTTTGTCCTGTTTAGTTTTTCTGAGTGGCATTAGGATATCAAAAGCTTCCTGTAGCCACTCATACATTTTTGGAACAGCATTAATTGTATCTAGATCTGTGTTGGCTGTTAGTTGTGTTTCTAAGGGCCAGATGTAGGTACAAAAAAATTAGCGACTCGCAATTTGCGAGTATGTGCGACTCGCAAATTGCGTGTCGCTAATAGGAATGCAGGTACAATGTCCGTGTACAATTTGCGACTCGCACCCGGAGTCGCAACGCATATAGCGAGTCCGCTGTTTGCGAGGTCGCTTTCTGCGACCGCGCAAAAAACGAACTTGCAATTTGCGAGTGGGTGTCGCAAATTGCGAGTACCATGTAAATTGATTGCAGGTGCTGCAGAACACTCCAGAAACCACTCCAGAACACTCTGGAAACACTTCCTGGAACATGATGATGACATCACAACCAGGAAGTTTACAAATACACCTGGGAGGAGGGAGGACCACACCCATTTTAAACTGCTGAACTGCAAACAGGAGGAACAGCAGCTACAATGGCTGAAACACCTAGAAAACGAAAACTAAAATTCTCTGAGAAGGAGCTGGAGGTGCTGACAGAAGAATGCTGTCAGCACTATGATGAACTATTCGGAAAGGCAGCCCTCAATGTGCCAGAAGCCACCAAAAAACAACTCTGGCAGGAGATCCAAGAAAAAGTGAACTCCCTGGGGGTGAGCCACAGGAGTGTGGAAGAGATAAAAAAACGGTGGTATGACCTCCGCTCCCGGACCAAGGAGAGGGTGGCAGAAAGGCTCCGGGAGATGAGAGGCACAGGAGGGGGACCATCATCCGTACCCCCACCCACACCCCTGGAAGAAAGGGTGGAGGAGACCCTGGAGCAGGAGGCAGTGTCAGGATTTGGAGATCTGGACACCTCTGAGCCCACTACATCAACCGGTGAGTACCATGTGATATGCCTGTACCCCTATCAATGCCATACCCCCCACCCACCATGTACACAGGGGCATGCTCAACCAAGATAGCTCCATTTCAGGGTAGCAAACACCAGAATGATGCATTATGGGAAATGTAGTCAAGTAGGCAGTTCATAGGCAAATGTTTATTAGGAAGTGTGCAACAGATAGTAGACACTGACAGTCTGTTCCCCATGTCCCACAGGTCTCCCACAAGCCACAGCAGCCAGCCCCATGAGGACAGCACAGGAGCTGCCACCACTCCCACCTGCACGACCAACACCATCCCTGTGATGTCCACACCTGCTGCAAATGGGTTTCAGGAGGCTGCGCCAGCAACAGGCAGGAGTGCCACAGTAGAGCACACAGGGCATCCACCACTGCGCAGGCGACGCAGGTACAGGAGAGCAGGGCTGCAGGCTGCGTCCGGCTGTCCATCTACCACCAACAGCGAGGCACAGCTGCTCCGTGGTCAGCGCCTGCAAAACAATATATTAGGGCGGATTAGTGGTGTGCTGCACCGCTTTGTCAGAAACAACGAGGCCAGCATGCAGCAGCTAAATTCCCGAATAGACGTGATTGCCACAAACACTGGGGACCTAGCCCTGTCCATGAGGGATCTGGTGGCAGGACTACTGGCACAGGGCGAGGGTGGGCTGCGCATGGACCGTCAGCTGCTACAGAGGCTTGACAGGATGGCCACATCAATTGGCAGACTGGCTGTTAACACCACTGGCCAGTCGAGAAGGACAGTTGGCCTCCAAGTAGAAATGGGCCATTTTGCAGGGGATGTGGCTAGAGGCCTGGGCCGAATCACACACGTGATTGACTTAATGGAGGCACGGTATCTGTCCAGGGGCACAGGGGACACACCCCAGGACAGCGAGGAGGGCTCTACAGTGAGCAGTGTCTCTGCCAGTGACACTAGGGTGCTCCGGAGGGGGAGTACCAGGCAGAGCACTGCAGAACCACCAGGGACCAGCCAGGCTGGCAGAGGCCGCCGTAGGACATAGACAAAACCCTGTCCCTGATGTTGGGGCACATGACAGCAATGTGCCCCATGCATGGTTTGCATTTAGATGACCATGAACAGTTAGTATTTGTAAATAGTTGTATTTCTGCACATATTAAATAGTTTTTTTTTCCACTTGACAAATGGAGTTTTTGGTCAGTAGGTGAGTATGGTTGAAGTTGACACGTACCTTCCAAAGTATTGGTTTGCGATGTGTTCCCGTCTCAGTCTGCCTTGATTAGCTATACTCCGATCCCCATGAAGGCGATGTGGTTGCTCTTGCTCTTCATCCTCAGGATCTGGGTCTGCAGGGGTGAGAGGTAGCCCACGTCGGGTGGCAATATTGTGCAGGATGGCACATGCGACAACAATTTTGAAAGCTGTAATGGGGGTATACTGGAGGGCACCTCCACTGCGGTGGAGGCATCTGAATCTTGCTTTCAGTAATCCGAAGGTGCGTCCAACCAGGTTCCTGGTCCTCTTATGTGCACTGTTGTATCGCCTCTCTGAATCATTGCTGGGTGTTAAGAACGGAGTCATTATCCATGGCCGTAGAGCATATGCACTGTCACCTGTTGGGCACAAACATTACACTGTTAGAAAGTCCTGGTTGGTGTGCACAGTGACCTGTGTGTATGTCTGCAAGGTGTATGCAGCTCTACCTAGGAGATATCCGTCTCCAAACTCCCCACGTTCCAGGCGTTGGTGTATCTCACTGTGCATAAAAATGTAGGAGTCATGGGTACTGCCTGGAAATTTTGCAACAATGTCAGTGATGACATAATGGGCGTCACAAACAACCTGAATATTGAGTGAGTGGGTACACTTTCTGTTGCGGAACAGATGTTCCAGGTTTGCAGGGGGGCATATTTGAATATGTGTCCCATCTACACATGCTATGACATGGGGAAAGTTGGCAATCCGGTAAAAGTCCAGCTTGGTGCTGTTAATTTCTGCCTCATTCCTGGGTAGGTATATGAAGTGAGACATGTGTGTGAGTATGGCATCTAGGAAGGCCCTGAGGAACCTTGACACTGCACTTTGAGATACCCCATCTGCCACAGCAATGACCCCCTGAGAGCTCCCTGAGGCCAAGAGGTGCAGTGAGCATAGCACTTGCACATGCGTAGGGATGGCGCAGCCGCGCAGAGTCTGGTGTTCTAGCTGTGGTTTTAGTAATTCAATTAATTCTAGTATGGCTGCGCTGCTAAGGCGGTATTTATCGTATATCTCTTCCTCAGTTTGCTGGAAAAGAGTCTGCCTTGTTCTATAAATCTTCTCCTGTCTGTGGCTCCTCCTCCTCCTCTGCTGGGCTGCGTGGACTCTCCTCCTCACTGCTATCAGGTATATCTCCACCATCTTGAGTAACCCAGATGCCTTCTGGGTCTCCTTTTATACTTTGGTAATGATTACCACCTGCTCTGAGTTAGTGGTAAATGGGACATGCAAACTGGGCTTTTTGCGATTGCATATGGTTTGCGACTCGCAAATTGCAACTTCCTATTTGCGGGTCGCAAAATGGGGTTGCAAATTTTGCGAGTCGGAAACGGCTCGCATCGCTTTTTGCGAGTCGGAAATGGGATTTTTGCATCCCATTTCCGATTTTGCACAGTCGCAAATAGCGATTCGGGCCATTTGCGACTCGCAAAACTTTGCTACATCTGGCCCTAAGTCTTCAAAATTGAGTTTGCTCCATGGTCGATAGATGCATGTATGTAAGTTGCTATTGGGTGTGTTGATTTGTGGTGTGCTTTGTAGACCATGCAGAGGACCTTGAACCTTGCTTCCACCAGGATCCAAAGTAGCTAGTTTGGAGCTGGATAGATGTGTTCACATTTATGAGGGTTCAGGCACAGTGTACTTGTCTGGTTTTGTAGTCTTTGAGTCCTACTGACAAACTACTTTGGGAATCCAGTGTAAATGGCTTTGTAATAGCTAAAACATAGAAAGGCCAGACATCTTGGAAGGTTCAGTCATGGTAGGTTTGAAGAAGAGGAAGGATTTTCTGTAGAATGGTTAGCTATATGTCGACTATTTTAGCTCAGATATTGACTTTGAAGGCAATTCCTTGGTTTTAACCTGTTAGTGAGGGAGATGGATTCAATGGAGGCTGGGTGAAGAATATAGAGTCAGGTTTTTTCTAACCATGTGTCTGAAACACACCCCACACTTGCCAGCACTTGCTTGTCTGTCTAAAACTACAGCTAATTTTCTAAAATGTCTACATTAACTGTCATACGAGTTCTTTCATGTATGCCCTTGCTTATGTCTTGCTGCTAAGGTGCCAAACTTTTCAGCTGTCCAGTTGGTTCAACAGGTGGGTACTGTGCACCACTATTTCAATATTAGTGCCTAAATTTGCAAAATGCTTTATAATAGAACACTTTATTACATACTAAGCAGTCACCTTCCATCTGCTTGATTCCCTTCTGCCAGAACCTATGCCCGATTGGGTGAGGCAACTCAGAACTGGGCGATACAGAACAGGAAGCTTACTCACCCTGTGTATTAATGATGCCAGCTTTGTTAGCGCCATCCATTAGAGCCACAAAGGTGAATCCAATTCCAATACTTCACATTCTGGTCCTCCCAATCTTAGCTCTAAAGTCATCATTCTGGACCTAAGCATGTCTTCCACTGTTCACTTGTGACATTGTGATAATGTCAATGTAGTTAAACATTATGATGCTGCAAGGTGGTTAATTCACTACAGGCACTTGCCTATATGTCAGGAAAGCCCATATCTACTTTTCTATTGTCACTAGTAGCCGCAAACCTTTGGTTAATTTTTCTTCCTCCTTCAAACCCTTCTCTGCCTGCACTTCCCTGTTTACTAGTTTAAATATATGAACTAATTCCCCTTTCCATTTTTCACCTTTTTACCACTATCAAATAAGACCCTAATGGCTTTGTTATGCCCACATCTTCCTTTACTCGTCCTCAGCCAGGCTTTTCACTCTTCATGCAGTGCTACACTTTTTTGCAGACAGACCCAGACGTCTGCTTCTCTCTCTTCTCAGGAAAAGACCAACATCAATCTCTCTCTTAACGAAGCACACCCTGCAACACTGTTCTGTGTCCTCCAACACCTTGATCGCCCACCATAGCCACCTATCATTACGGTCTGCTCTTGTATCAGCTGCCCGCTGCCACGCACGGACTACCTTGGTCCTAATTTCTATTTCTTAAAAGGTGTCCCCGCAAGTCCCCCATCATATTCCTGGGTTTCCTTGTACTGCTGCCACCCTGCCACCCACTTATCCATCCATCAGATAGGTAGTATGCCCTCCTGTAACACCCACACTGTTTCCATCACTGCAACTGACATTTCAACCTCTAGCTCTACATCCCTCCCAACCACAAACCTAAGCCCCCAATCCAAAGCCTAAGCCTAGTTTGCAGTTTATAGGGCATATTTACAAGAAAGTGGTGCTTCGGTCCCCATGTGTCACTTTTCTTGCGTCACCCCTGGCCCACCTAATGACACCATGGTTGCGCCGTATTTTCAATACAGCGCACCATGAAGGTCGTTAGGACAATAGCATCAAATTTGTTTGTCGCAATTGTAGCGCTTTGCTGCACAAGGGTCAAAAATGTTGACACTAGTGCAGCAAAGCACAGGGAGGCCCATTAATTAAAATGGGTGTGTCATTTTATTGCCTGCACTGAGCAGGCGTTAAAAATGACAGAAAAAATGGCACAGTGAAATCTTGTAAGTTTCACAGTGCCATTTTTTTGGACCTTCCTGCATCGGAACGACCTGCCTTGTATATATTATGCCTGACGCAGGCATAATGTGCCGTAAGGGTTTGCAAAGTGGCGCAATGCAAGCATTGCACTTTTTTGTAAATACGTTGCAGGGGAAAAGTCACCTTAGTGGTGCTGTAGAGTAGGAAAAGAGTGCCGCTTTGGCAGTGCAAGGTGGTGCTAGGGGCTTGTAAATATGCCTCAATGTTCTTTATGTTCTGCTGAGTAGGTTCTTCTCTCGATCATCACGTCCTTAAAAATAAAAAAAATTCACAGCGATTTTCACCCAAAAAGTACATCCCCAAGTAATACCCAGTCATCTGAATGTATATGCAAATGGATTTTCCTGATGGAGTATTACCTCCCAAAGACACAGGGACCTGAATCTTATTCATAGAGCTGCTGTCTAAATTAATATATAGCAGGAGAGGGCCAGCTTTGCAGTTGTTCTGGTGAGAAGAGACTGTGATTGTTCTGCTGGAAGTCTGTGGCTTCTTTGATAAATGTATTTTGCAAATCTCTTTGTGGTGCCTAGTAAATTAAGGACTTCAGTGTAGATTACTCCTCCCTCCCAACTGTGTATTTTTCCCTTCAGTGCGCCTCTTAGAATCAGACTACTACTTTCAAAGTGTGTGCTGTATCAAAGGCTCAAGATTAGGCCGGCGTGAGATTCAGATTTTAGGACAATAATCAGGCTGGCATATAATGTTTAAATACATTATAGGACAAGCAGGGTGCATGAGAGGAGCCTAAGGGGCAGTGGAAAGGAAGAGGAATGTGGATTGGTAAAAGTACTGAGAGAGAAAACACAATATTTTGAGGTCTTTCAAAACAGAGAAGGAAAGAGTGTGTGTGTTTTTTTCTCTGTGTTTGTAAATATCCCTGTCGAACTTTTCTCTCTTTTTCACTGGGGATGAGCACCTGTTCCCAACTATGTATCAGAAAATACATTTATTAGGGTGTGTAACACCGTAAACACCCAAATGAAGCTACACCCCTGTCTGCAGGCAGCCTGTCTTCCAGAAGGCCAGGGGGGTGCTGTGACACCCTGTAGCAGTACACGAGGAATATAAAGGTCAGTCAAAAGCTGGAGAAGATGTGGCCTGGTCAGAGCTTCAAATTTTGGAAATAGGAAATCAAGTTCAAATCCTTGTGTCGGTCAGCTCAACATTGTACGATTCTGGGAAAATCAATTCATCCCCGTGCCTTTAAATAAAAATGATCATTTGACCTTACGTAATGTAATCTGCCAATTAAATAATGAATATAAGCTAACAGAAGGTGGGTGAGGGTGGGAGGTTTGGTGTCAAGGATAAGTGAGGTGACTTCCTGTACCCAATATGTTTTGGCACATCGCTGTCCATTTGCAGAGATCAAGGGGCATACTTATTAATCTTTGATGCAATGTAGGGCAGCAAGCAAAGTTGCTGCACTGTGTTGTGTGGAAGGGAGAGAGCACAAATGCTCAATATTTAGGAAGATATGGACTATTTCTGCTTCTCTGGTGCACTGTGTGCTGTCTGGCGCTAACATGGTGCAAGGATGCCTGTGATATTGTCAGGATTGTATTTTGTGGGGGAAGAGACACCTTCCAGCATGAAAGGAATGCAAAGAAATTTCTCCTCAATATGCCTCATTGACGAAGGCATAGCATGTTGATGCATACCCATATTTACTAGCATTATTAAACCTGGGAATTCTCCAAAATACATAGGTGGATGCATGGAAACGTCCATGCTCCACCCACGAAGCACCTCTCAGCTTGAAATAAAACATAATGAAGTGCAAGCACCTGCATCGTGTTGCATCTCTTTAGGGCATTATAAATATTACTGAAGACTGCATTGTCCTACGCAAGGATAACGCAAAGGCTTGATAAATCTGGCTCTAAAGATATTAACACTGGAGGCAGAGGCTGTTTAGAAGGGGATTGCCAAGAACTAGTGAGATCAGCGGGTCTGACATTTTCTTTAGCTTTTGTAGGCAAAAGATATCAAGACGTTTCCTCGTAGGTGGTACTGCTGGAGGCTTGTGTTGAAACATTAATGCTTTCAGTCAAAGCCTGTGACTATTCATGCATCATTCATTGATGGAATAAAAATGTGCCTTTGTTTGGGTTTGCTGTTATTCATCTATTTAATTTATTGTTGTTTTGTAAGGCTCTATTTTGCTTCCAGCTGCTTCAGAATGTTTTGCAGGGAAAAGGAGAAGTGGGCGGGATTCACAGGAGTGAACTGTGAAAAAATGGATGATACACCTAAGGATTATGTGTTTCATATCTTAATCATTTTTATAAAAACATTTTATTAAAAAATAATCCTTGTATGCCTTCAATGTTGATTGGATTAGGTAAACAGAATATCTCCATAGAAACATAAATAACACACAGATAAATAAGCAGGAGGATGCTTACACGTTTACTTACTTACTTGTTATATTGATTTGTATATTGAACTAATCACCTGAAAGGGTATCCAGGCGCTTGGGAATGTGTGTAGTTTTGTGGTCCCCAAGGTGCTCATACGAAGAGCCAAGTCTTCAGCTTCTTGAGTAAACTCAAGAAGTGAGGAGGAGTTTCTGATGTGTTGAGGGAGGTGTTACCATGTCTTGGGTACGTTGTAAGACAATGAACGACATCTAGTTTTGATTTTGCGGATGCGGGGAATGTGTGTGAATGAGAGTGACACAGAGCCTAGGTGTCTGGTGGATTGGTGAAAGTGTATTTGGCTGTTCAGGTATTTTGGTCTGTGTTGTGCAGGACTTTGTATGTGTGCGTGAGAAGTTTGAATTGGCTGCGCTTGTGAATGGGGGGCCAGTGGAGCTTCCTGAGGTGCGGTGTGATGTGGGTGCAGTGTAGGAAGTCAAGTATGAGTCTTTCACTGGTGTTCTGGGTGGTCTGGAGTCTGTGTAGGAGTTGTTTGGAGATTCCAGTTTAGAGAGTGTTGCTGTAGTCCAGCCTGCTGGCGATGAGTGGTTGTGTGACGGTGTGCCTAGTGTTCTGAGGCAACCATTTGAAGATTTTTCATAGCATGCGTAGGATATGGAAGCAGGACGGACACACTGTATTGATTTGAGCCATCATGTTGAGCTTCTCATTCAGAATAATCCCTAGATTTCTTGCATGGTCTGTGGGTGAGGGTGTCGGTCCTAGCTCAGACAGCGTCCAGGTGGAGTCCATTGAGGAGATCTTTTTGCAGAAGACCAGAATGTCTGTCTTGTCAGAGTTCAGCTGCAGGCAGTTGATTTGCATCCAGTCTGCTACCATGGTCATGCATTTGGTGAAGTTGGTTCTGGTGATTGTTGTTTTGTCTGTCAGGGAGAGGATGAGTTGGGTGTCACTGGTATAGGAGATGGCTGTGATGTCTTGTGATTGGATTATATAGGCAAGCAGTATTGTGTATATGTTGAAAATGGTGGGGGTGAAGGATGATCCCTGTGGGACTCTACGTATCAATATCTTGGTCTCTGATGTGAATGGTGGCAGCCTGACCTTTTGGGTTCTTCCTGTTAGGAAGGAAGAGACCCATTTGAGAGTGGATTCTTATATGCCAATCTTGCGTAGTCTTCTGATGAGGGTATTTATGGGAGACAGTGTTGAAGGCCACAGAGAGGTCAAGCAGGACGGGGCCGCTGTTTCTCCTCAGTTCCGGATGATTTGAATGTCATTGGTGGCCGCGATGAGTGCTGTTTCAGTTCTGTGGTTCCTTTGGAATCCTGATGGAGTGTTGTCTAGCAGATGGTGAAGTTCAAGGTGGGTTGAGAGTTGCTAGTAGATGGCCTTCTCAATCACATTGGCTGGATACGGAAGCAGGAAGATAGATCAGAAGTTGCTCAGTTGATTCTGGTTGGCTGTGGGCTTCTTGATGAGGGTGTTGATTTCTGCAAGTTTCCATTCATCCGAGAAAGTAGCAGACGTGATGGAGGTGTTGATGATGTGGGCCAGGGTGGTGCTGATTGGTGATGTTCCCAGGTTGTGGATGTAGTGGGTCCATTGAGGCCCCTAAGTGGGTGGTCTGCATGATTTCTGCTGTTTTCTTTCTAGTGAGGGTTGTCTATTTCATCTGGTGGCCATCTTGGTTGGTGGTAGGTAGGTTGACAACGTGTTCGCTGAGGTTGGGTTAGTGTGTAAAGTTGTTGTAGATGTTTACGATTTTTCTGTGGAAGAATATGGATAGGTTGTTGCAGAGTTGCTGGGAGGCAATATTGTTGGTGATAGCGGCTGAGGGCAAGATGAAATCCTTGACGATTGAGAAGATCCCCTTGCAGCTGTTGGAGCTTCCTTTGATGCGATCCACTAGTGTTTTTTTCTTGGTGGCTCTTATTTGCTGGTGATAGCGTCAGAGTGCAGCCTTGTAGGTAGTTTTGTTTGTGGTGTCATGCCTAGCTCTCCATTTCTTTTTTAGACGCTTAAAGTTTTGTTTGGTGTCTCAGAGGTTTGTTGTGTACCAGCTGGCCTGCTTGTGTGATCTGCTATGCTTGTTAGGTTTGATGGGTATGAGGGAGTCCCCGCTGTTCTTGATCCAGTAGTTGAAGTTGTTGATGTCCTTGTCGTGGTTATCTGTGGGGCTAAATTGATCAATTCTGAGAGCGCTGAGCCAGTCTGCTTCTGGGATTTTGCCCCAGCTGTGGCTTGAAATGCTCAACCTGCTAGGTGTGATGACTTGAGGTGTGTCGATTTGGAGGTGGATGATGGAGTGGTGAGTCCATATGAGCAATGTGGTGGAATTGTATTTGATGCTGTCGCTTGTGGTAAAGATAGAGTCCAGTGTGTATCCTGCGGTGTGCGTTGGGTCTGGCACAAGCTGGGCGAGTCACATGTTGCTCAAGCTTTTGAGGAGTGCTGTGGAGCAGGGGTTGTTTCCGTCTTCCAGGTGAAGGCTGAGATCACTGAGGAGAATGTAGGCTCTGGAGTCGATGGTGAGTGGAGCAAAGAAGTTGGTGATAAGGTTGGCAAAGGTGGCTCATGGTCCAGGTGGTGGGTAGGTGAGGGTTTCGTTCGGGGTGAAGTTTTCTGAGATTTACAGGTTGAAGTGCAGTTGTTCCACGAATTGGGCTGTGGCCTATGTGGATGTTGTGCATTTGATGGATTTGTTGTAGGTTATAGCTAGCTCTCCTCCTGGCTTGTGAAGGTGGCCCTGTTGCACGATCTTGTAGCTCACTGGGATTGCTGGGGAGATGTCCAGAAGCTGATGAGGGCTGATCCAGGTCTATGTGATAAAGAGGATGTCAGGTATGTCACTACCCAGCAAGTCCCATATTTCGGTTGTATGTTTGCCGAGTGATCGTGTCTTGAGAAGCATGCATACAAGTGAGTGTTGTGTGGGTTTGCTGTGGCATCTAGTGTAGGGTGGGGATGAAGGTGTTGTTGATGCTTGTGTGCTATATCTGTTGGGAGGTCATGTATAGGGTGTTATAAGTATTTGTATGGGGGGTGTCAGGGTGTGGCTGCTGGAGAATCAACAGTGGGTGCAGGAGAAAGCTCCTGCCCTGGTGTGAGGCTCAACACAGAAGCAGTTGGGGGAATGGCGTCCTGGGCATAGCATCCGAAGGGGTGCTGCTGAGTATCGCTGGGTGGTGATCAGACCAGGGTTCCTGGCGCTGGGTGCAGTCCAGGCACACACTTAGCCAGTCTCTTCCACATCAAGGCAGATGTGCATTGCCTTCTTGTTGCCATATAGCACTTTGTGTTTCCTCATAACATGAACTTTTTCCACTGAATGATTTGAAAATAAATGATGAAACATGATAAAGGATTATAGAAGACATGCTGAATCTCCAAGTCCCTCCTAACATTTCTCATGGCCTATATTCATCTACTGAAAAGTATTAATTCATCTTTTGCAGGCATCATGATAGACAGTGCATTTAATCAGCAACCCAGAGCTGTGAATCTAAGGTATTTGGCCATTCTCAGGTGTTTGCCTGGAACTCTGTAGATCTATATGGTAAATAAGACTCACAATTTTCAATTTGTACTGATTTTTAGGAATTAATACAGACAGAAAATTATGAATTTCCATGTATGTATTTTTTTTTAATACAGAAAGGAACGGCAAAATGGTCTTCTTCTGTCGGATTCTCTTTGCTGTAAACAATGATTGCCAGACCAATAACAGGGAAGGGGAGTTTTTTGGGAAAACAGACGTCGCATCAAATAAGATTTGTCTTCATTTTTAAATAAGCATTTTATAAACTAGTCAGTGAACAAAAATGTGCAAATTTAATGGTGAAATATGCAGTAAGGTCACCCCTTAAAACTTGCTTGGCACAGTTACATTTGTAAACTTTTTACGACTACTTAATTGATTCACGCCTAGGGTTGCTGGGCCTATGTTACAACCCTATGTGATTTAAAATGAAGAAACTTTATTGTAGGAGCCCAATAACTTTGATCTTCAGTAATCAACCTGCTTGTAGTTGTCAACGATGCCCAAAAATGAATTCAGTTATTTTTTAGAAAGCGTAGTGCAGATGTGTCAAACACCACCAGAGTTAATAGTAAAAGAAACGACTTTACATTTGGACCCAGCAATCTATCCTTAACTATAGAGGTGCTGCTACTGTCTCTGTAACATACACCTTTCACAAAAAGTTAAATGTTAGTTTGTTCATTCAACTGCGTTGTAATGTGTTCTTTTATCTTTTTGTCTGTCTTAAATTTTTGCATCAATCGAGTACCAAGATGCCGACTAGGTGTGTGTTTCTCATTTTAAGTGACCTTTCCTTCCTATGAATAAATAATAGAACATCTGCAGAATTCAGTATAATTGTAATAGAATAGAAAAATGTGGAAATACATACAAAAAATAACAAACTATGTCAAGCTGCATTTACTGTATTCATTAGCTTTCAGTTGTGCGTAGATTAAAATATTTAGGTTTCATGTACCTCACCACACATTCTCAGCCATTTCATTTAATTTCCCTGCGTCAAGGCCTCTGTCCACCGCGTACAGCTGCCCTCACCCAGGCACCTCTGCTCCCATTGGTGTGTTTCCATCCACAGAGCGCACACATCACGGTACGTCATAGGCGTCTGGGGACAGCATCCCCGCGGTGACTCTGGCGGATGGCTTCCTTGGAGCGGTTCATGGAGTGAGTGCCACTGCTCAGCCTAGTCTTCAAGTAATCTAACCTGCACTACAGTTAAATTATCGTATTTCATTTTATTATGTTGGTTTTATATTGCGTTCCTAAAGGGCACCAAAGCGACTCAAAGTAATTAATGAAATTTCTAAAAATCATTTAAGCGGAACTATCATCATTTGAACAGCTTCATTTTATTGATTTGACATTTCCTATAGTGCGGACCACATCACGTAGACGTCACAATAAAAAAATCAGCATTAGAATTTAATACCTAAAAAGAGCCACAAAATGTAGTCTACATTTTAAAAATTAATCATACCGATACTAATTTTCCCAGGAAATGGGGTTAATGTCGGCTTAAAATGAGCTTATAATCATTTTATTAAAGAAATCATATGAGTACAAAATAAAATACGGGATTTACAATAAATTATTTGCAATAGACAGGAACATTTCAGGAATGGAAGTGCATCCGCAGCTTTGCATTTACATTTCGATGGGTTTGTCCCAGCTATCTAAAGACATTACATGGCTATCCCATTCTGTATGTACATTTTAAAACATCCTTTACGATCAGAAATCTGATGTATCATTAAGGGACAAGGTCAGATTAAATTAATAAAATATATTTTCAGGTTGCATTAGAGATACAGGATACACTTGCGGGATTGCCAAGGTATTGTGCTAGAAGGAGCTTGTTCAAGGAGCGATGAATTGATAGCTAGAGTGGGCTAGTCTAATGGATAGGGGTGTCTGAGTTCTTCAATAAGTAAAGTTAGACCTGATGGTGCTGGTCTGACAGCTCTATCATATCCTGAGTCAATATGACATTGCTTTATAAAATGGTGTCATTTCATAAAGTGAGGCACTTTGGGTGAAACCACCCAGCAAGAACCAGAGATCTGTGAAACAACTTGGCTAATGTGGTTTGGTAATAGTGTTTTTTGTCAGCGTCACTAACTTTTACATAATTTTTTGATATCAGTCTCGCTGCTGTGGCCTACATCAGTGCTTGTCTGACAAGATTGTCCCGTCACAGCCCTTTGCCATGGACGGTGCACCTCAGTCGCACTAAAGTGCACATGTGGGTAGTGATATTCATGAGTCAGATCGCAATTTGCGACCCACTATGAATGGCTACAATCACAGGAATGGTGGTCTGCTGGGGTCAGCACACCACCATGTATGTGATTGCTTTGTCAATAAAGCAATTTTTTTCAATGTAATTCAGCCTGTTTTCCATAAGGGAAAACGGGATGCATTACAAAAAAAAAAACAAGCATTTGCAATGCAACGGGTCTCACGTTTGCTTGAGTTAGAGCTATTAGCGTTGTAAACTCCGAACCTGACTTTTCTTGCGACAAAAATTTAAAGAGAAAAAAGAGCGAGATCGCGCTATGTAAAACCCAGCTCAATCGCGCTTCGTGGAAAATAAAAAGATAAAGTAGTGCAGAAACCAGGCTGAAAACATGGAGCCTCGTATGTTGTCAGTAGTTGGCCGATGAGCTTGAGGAGGGCTAAACACTGGAAAAGGCGTGATGTATGCATACCTTTTCACTAAAGAAATCAAGGGGATTCTAAAAGGCAAGCCCACAAACCAATGAAAGCAACAGGCGTGACATGGGTGTGGTTAAAAGCCCAAAGGGAGATTACAACAGGGACGGATCGCTTGTGCGCTCGACCCAAATGAAAAGTTTTCTTTTCATTTTTTAAGAGTAGGCAGTGGTCTGCGGGACCACTGCGTACTCTTAAAAAATGTTTAAGAAATGTAAAAAATGTTTTAAAAAAGTGCTGGCAGAGAGAAGTCTTTGCTGTCCCCGAGACTTCAAACAGCAGGAGGCAAGATCAAAATCAAGACCTTGGAGATCTTCACAAGATGAAAGGCACACAAAGTCCAGTCTTTGCCCTCTTACTCTGGCAGAAGCAGCAACTGCAGGATAGCTCCACAAAGCATAGTCACAGGTAGGGCAGCTCTTCAGCTGTTCTCCAGGCAGAGGTTCCTCTTGGTTTCCAGAAGTGTTCTAAAGTCTGTGGTTTTGGGTGCCCTTCTTATACCAATTTTCTCCTTTGAAGTAGGCCTACTTCAAAGCAAAGTCTCTCTTGAATGTGAAATCCTGCCTTGCCCAGGCCAGGCCCCAGACACTCATCAGGGGGTTGGAGACTGCATTGTGTGAGGGCAGGCATAGCCCTTTCACGTTTGAGTGACCACTCCTCCCCTCCCTCCTAGCACAGATGGCTCATCAGGAAATGCAGACTACACCCCAGCTCCCTTTGTGTCACAGTCTAGTGTGAGGTGCAACCAGCCCAACTGTCAAAATGACCCAGACAGGGAATCCACAAACAGGCAGAGTCACAGAAATGGTATAAGCAAGAAAATGCCCACTTTCTAAAAGTGGCATTTTCAAACACACAATCTTAAAATCAACTTTACTAAAAGATGCATTTCTAAATTGTGAGCTCAGAGACCCCAAACTCCACATGTCCATCCGCTTCCAAAGGGAATCTACACTTTAATCAGATTTAAAGGTAGCCCCCATGTTAACCTATGAGAGGGACAGACCTTGCAACAGTGAAAAACGAATTTAGCAATATTTCACTGTCAGGGCATATAAAACACATAACTATATGTCCTATCTTAACCATACACTGCACACTGCCCTTGGGGCTACCTAGGGCCTACCTTAGGGGTGTCTGACATGTAAGAAAAGAGAAGGTTTAGGACTGGCAAGTGGTACACTTGCCAAGTCGAAGTTATAGTTAAAACTGCACACACAGACACTGCAGAGGCAGGTCAGAGACATGATTACAGAGCTACTTATGTGGGTGGCACAATCAGTGCTGCAAGCCCACTAGTAGCATTTGATTTACAGGCCCTAGGCACCTCTATTGCACTATACTAGGGACTTACTAATAAATCAAATATGCCAATCATGGATAAGCCAATTACATACACATTTTGTAAAGGAGCACTTGCACTTTAGCACTGGTTAGCAGTGGTAAAGTGCCCAGAGTAACAAAAACAGCAAAAACAGAGTCCAGCACACATCAACAACCTGGGAAACGGAGGCAAAAAGTTAAGGGAGACCATGCCAAGGATGAAAAGTCTAACACGTGTCCCCCCCAGCTGAAAGTGAAGAGCAACTACCCAACCTCATGGGAGTTCTCATCACTAAGGCGGAAGAACCTGGACAGACCATCAGCACTGGCGTGTTCTGTACCAGGACAGTGTTCCACCATAAAATCCATCCCCTGTAGGGAAATGGACCACCTCAACAGTTTTGGATTCTCACCTCTCATCTGCATTAGCCATCTGAGGGGCCTGTTGTCAGTCTGAACTCGGAAGTGAGTCCCAAACAAGTAGGGTCTTAACTTCTTCAGTGCCCAGACCACAGCAAACGCTTCACTTTCTATGGCACTCCACCTACTTCCCTGAAGGTTCCCTAGTAACCTCCTGCTAATGAAGGCTTCGGGTTGATCTAGGCCCCCTTCATTAAGCTGTGAGAGTACTGCTCCAATACCATGCTCTGAGGCGTCTGTTTGCACAACAAACTCCTTGGAGTAGTCAGGTGCCTTCAGCACAGGTGCTGTGCACATGGCAGCCTTCAGGGCATCAAGAGCGTTCTGGCAAGCCTCTGTTCAGATGACTTTCCTGGGTTGCTTCTTTGAAGTCAACTCAGTCAAGGGGGTAACAATGGTACCATACCCCTTGACAAACCTCCTGTAATATCCTGTGAGACCTAAGAAGGCTCTCACTTCAGTCTGGGTCTTGAGGGGTTCCCAAGCCCGAATGGTATCGATCTTAGGCTGTAGGGGTGCCACCTGGCCACTCCCCACCTGGTATCCTAAGTACACCACAGAACCCTGCCCTATTTGTCATTTGCTTGCCTTAATAGTGAGGCCTGCCTTCTGCAGGGCCTCTAACACTTTCCAGAGGTGTTGCAGGTGTTCCTCCCATGTGGAACTAAATACAGCAATGTCTTCCAGTTTGGCGGCACTGAACTCATCGAGCCCAGCCAACACCTGGTTGACCAACCTCTGAAAGGTGGCAGGGGCATTCTTCATCCCAAATGGCATGACTTTAAATTGAAAGCGTCCATCTGGGGGTAGAGAATGCTGACCTCTCCTTGCCCCCCTCAGTTAAGGCAATCTGCCAGTACCCAGATGTTAAGTCAAACGTACTGAGGTACTTGGCAGCCCCTAACCGGTCAATGAGCTCATCAGCTCGGGGGATGGGGTGTGCGTCAGTCTTGCTGACCGCATTGAGTCCCCGGTAGTCCACACAGAACCTGAGTTCTGGAGTGGCACAAGGTGCAGCAGCCTTCGGGACCAATACCACTGGGCTGGCCCAAAGACTGCTGGAGTGCTCAATAACCCCTAGGGTAAGCATTTTGGATACCTTATTCTTAATGCATGCCCTGACCCTGTCAGTCACCCTGTAAACTTTCTGTTTAATAGGTGTATTGACCCCAGTGTCCACATCATGTGTGACTCCTGGGATCAGGGAAAACAGTGAGGAAAACTGTCCCATCACATGGCGACAGTCACCTTGCTGCTCCTCAGAAGGGAGGGGGAGAGGATCACTCCCTCCATTGACCCATCTTTTTCTCCTGCAGACAGGAGTTCAGGAAGAGGCTCACTCTCCTCCTCTACCCCATCATCTGTCGCAAGGAGCATGGACAGTTCCATCTGCTCAAAGTGAGGTTTGAGGTGGTTGACATACAGGACCCTTAAAGGGTTCCTTGGAGACCGCAAGTCCACCAGGTAGGTGACTTCACTCTTGCGCTCCGCCACCTCAAATGGCCCAGTCCACTTATCCTGGTGCGCCCTAGGCTCCACGGTGCCATCAACCAAACTTTTTGTCCAGGTTGAAACTCGACCAGAGTGGCATTCTGGTCATACCACTGTTTCATATCCTCCTGGCTTGCTTCCAGCTTCTCCTGAACGAGACTCCTCAAGCGGGCAGTCTGGTTTCTCAAAGCCAGCATGTAACTGAATACATCCTGGGGGGTGTACTAGGAGCTTTTTCCAAAGCCTCCTTCACCAGACTCAAAGGTCCCCTCACAGGGTTGCCATAAATCAACTCAAAGGGACTAAACCCAAGTCCCTTTTGAGGCACCTCCCTGTAGGCAAACAGAAGGCATGGCAAGAGGATGTCCCACTTCCGCCTCAAGGGCTCTGACAGGCCCATGATCATGCCTTTCAAGGTGCGGTTCAATCTCTCAACCAGACTATTACTTTGGGGGTGGTAAGGGATGGTGAACTTGTAGGTTACCCCACACTCCTTCCGACAGGGTCTTCATGTATGTGGATATGAAGTTGGTACCGCTATCAGATACCACTTCTTTGGGGAACCCAATGCGGGTAAAAACCCCCATCAAAGCACAACCCACCACAGGGGAAGTGATTGATCTCAAAGGAATGGCTTCTGGGTAGCGGGTGGCATGGTCCACCAAGACCAGGATGAACCTGTTGCCCATGGCTGTCTAGGGATCCAGAGGCCCCACAATTTAAATGCCTACCCTCTCAAAGGGAGTACTGACAACAGGTAAAGGTTGGAGGCAGACCCAACTTCTTCAAGTGAGACCTGTGTTCTACCTCCTTCCAAGGGGAATCCTCCAGGTCATTGCCTAGCAAACAATCAACAGACATGGTTGGACTCACAGCTACCTTCGAGGAACCTGAGACCGCCCCCCATTCAAAGGGAATCTGTGCAACTCTGCACAGGTGCTCTGGGTTGTCCACTGCAACTACTTTGAGAAGTACCCGGGGATCAATCTGCTCGTCATACACCAGCTGACTCCACACTGTAGTCATGCTGGCTCCTGTGTCTCTCAGAGCCTCCACCCTATGTCCATTAATGGTCACCCACTGCCTGTACTTCCTAGTGTTTTCAGTCACAAGGGTTCTCTGGACCATCTCACTGTCTCCTAGTGAGACAAGGGTCATCTCAGCTGGTTCCCACCCACCTGAAACCAACTCCTCCCCAAGCGCTACACTGGCCAAACCCTGGGACGGCGCACAAGTTGGTGCCGATGTACTTTTGGGGCATTTGGGGTCCCCCCTCACATGACCCACCTGGTCACATGCATAGCACTTACGTGGGGGACTACCTGCCACTTGTTTCCCTTTGACGAACCATGGCTTCTTCTCACTGGGGGGTTGGGAATCCTTACCCTTGGAATCAGTTTGGGGCCCTTTAGAGAACTCCCCCAGTTTACCTTTACCCCACCCCCCCCATTTCTTCTGAGAGGGACCCTGCCCACCCTAGGTGTGGTCTCCCCCATATCTCTTTTGGACCCTGGTGCTCTCCCAGTGGTCCGCTTCCTGCGCAAGCTACCTGGGGTCAGTCAGCTTGCTGTCAATCAGGTGCTGGCACAGCTCTGGAAAACATAAACTGTACAAGTGCTCCCAAGCAATCAGATTCTAAAGTCCCTCCTATGTAGTTACCTTACTGCCCTTCACCCAACCATCCAGGGACCTGCAATAAGAATCAACACATTCCAACCATGTTTGAGATTCCTTCTTCTTGTAGGATCTAAACCTATCCTTGTACTTCTCAGGGATGAGACCATACCTTGTGAGTAGGGCATCCTTCATGCTAGAGTAGGTGAGATTCTGAGCATCCCCTAGGGCTGTTAGTGTATCCCTCCCCTCTACATGAAAGTGCTTCCACAGACCCGCCCCCCAATGAGCTTTAGGGACCAGATTTATATGGAGAGCAGAGTCATACCCCTTAAACCACAAGCATATGTTAGAACAAGATGGCCACAGCACACAGAGTATAAAGTCCAATGGTGTGACAGGGAAAATATTCCTGAAAGTGTATTTGTTGAAATGGAAAGTAGACTGGAGTCCAAGCTCTTGTTTTGCAGATGTAGCCTTTAATTGTAGATACCAGAGATCATTGTGTCATCAACGAGATACAGCCAACACGTGTTTCGTCACACAAGTGACTTCATCAAGGCTGGGCCGTCCGGCCAGAATGGTATGTAACAAAGGTAAGTAGAGAGGGAGCCCCGTGTTCAGTTAGCTGGGCTCCAGAAGGTCAATTGTAGCTTCTATGAGTTGAACTGTCATTAGTGTACCTGGGTAGGTAGTGAATACGTGAGAGGAGGACAATGGTAGTAGTAGACCCTGATAAGCCTATGGTCAAAGAAACCTGTAGGTCGAGGAGTATGGCACCAAGTAAGCAGAACGTATATGTTGTCCTCTCTTCTATAATTCTTCACAAGATCTTTAGGAATGTGCGCTCTCCTCTCAGGCTGCACTGTAATGTGGCTGCCACCATCCCTACTAGACTGTCTCAACTAATCTAGCTCCCTCAAGCTGAGCTTATGAGCCAACAGCAACTTTTTCTCTTCAATTGCCATCCTTATTTTCTCCAACTCCCTCTGGTGCTCCCTCTCTGCCTGTCTGTCCTGCAATTTTTCAGGGGTCAGACCCTTAGATGAGACACTGCTACCTGCCCTGGAGACCCTGTCCCTGGACATAACAGGCCCACTCACAATACCATTGTGTATGGACTGCCCTTCCTCCTCCTCATCCTCTGTGCGCCCTTCAGTGCTCTTGGCTGTCACCCAGGCCCTCAGTGCCTTTTGCAGCTCCTCTTTCTTGGATGAGCTCTTAATGGGACAGTCAAAACGTTTACAGAACTGCTTTAACTGAGCCTTGGTTTAGCTTTCCAATTTCTCCAGGTCAAAAGCAGCTCCAACTGATGCATCTCCAGATTGGAACATGATGAACAGTCAACAAAATTGCAAAGTTAAAAAAAGCAGAAAACAAGTTCCCAGATGAAGTTCTGAAGTCAATCAAAGATTACCACAAAAATAAATGTAGGGAAAAATCTAAGCAAAAGAGAAAAATCAAAGATCACCAAACAAGTAGTATGTGGTCACGTAGTGGTCTGCACTCAAAACAGTAGTGTACACTTAATTACTGTATGTCAAGTACAAATACAAGTCCAATCCCAACCGCTGATCACCAATGTTAAAAATGGGGTCTTTGGTTGGCAGTCAGGTTACCCCCTGTCCAAACAATGATCCTCACTCTAGTCAGGGTAAAAGAGAATCACCCTCAGCTAACCCCTGCTTATCCCATTGGTAGCTTGGCCCGAGCAGTAGGCTTAACTTCAGAGTGCTAGGTGTAAAGTAGTTGTACCAACACAAACAGTAACTCAATTAAAAACTAATAAATGACACAACACAGGTTTAGAAAAATAGAAAATATTTATCTAAACAAAACAAGACCAAAATGACAAAAATCCACAATACAAAAGTCAAGTTAACAATTAAAAAGCAAAAAGAGTCTTTATTTAGTTTAAAACACACACTAACATTGTTAGCGTGAAAATGTACCTTGGGTGCATCAAAAATAACCCCGCACGGGCGAGTGTGCGTCAACAAGGGCTTGCGATGCATCAATTTCACTCACGAGTGAGACCTTGAGTCGTTTCTCCTTTCGTCGGGTCGGGCATGTCGTTTATTCCCTCTACAGGAGAGCGATGCGTCGATCCGGTCAGCACTATCGGGTCCGAGCAGGCCTTGCGTTGTTTTTACACGCCAAGCGGTGCTTGCATCGGAAATCCAGCCGCACGATGATCCGAAAACCAGGCAGCACGGGTTGCGATCTCCCCAGCCTCCGTCAGCAATGCTGCACGTCACTTCTCCAGCTCCGTGCATCGATTCTTCAGTCGCATTACAGGCAAGCGTCGGTTTTCAGCCGCGAAGCCGGCGGCGCGTCGATTTTTCAGCCGCAGAACGGAGTTGCGTCGATCTTTTCCCCGCACGGCGTTATGTGCATGGATTTCTTCCTATTAGGCTGCCAGCTTCTCCTTTCAGGGTCCCAGGAACTGGATGGGCACCACTTGGCAGAGTAGGAGTCTCTCCAGGGACTCCAGGTGCTGGCAGAGAGAAATCTTTGCTGTCCCTGACACTTCAAACAATAGGAGGCAAGCTCTAAATCAAACCTTGGAGATCTTCACAAGATGGAAGGCACACAAAGTCCAGTTTGTGACAGGCCCTCTTACTCTGGCAGAAGCAGCAACTGCAGGATAGCTCCACAAAGCACAGTCACAAGCAGGGCAGCTCTTCTTCCTCAGCTCTTCAGCTCTTCTCCAGGCAGAGGTTCCTCTTGTTTCCAGAAGGGTTTCTAAAAGTCTGTGGTTTTGGGTGCCGTTCTTATACCCATTTTCTCCTTTGAGGTAGGCCTACTTCAAAGGAAAGTCTCTCTTGAATGTGAAATCCTGCCTTGCCCAGGCCAGGCCCCAGACACTCACCAGGGGGTTGGAGACTGCATTGTTTGAGGGCAGGCACAGCCCTTTCAAGTGTGAGTGACCACTCCTCCCCTCCCTCCTAGCACAGATGGCTCATCAGGAAATGTAGACTACACCCCAGCTCCCTTTGTGTCACTGTCTAGTGTGAGGTGCAACCAGCCCAACTGTCAAAATGACCCCGACAGGGAATCCACAAACAGGCAGAGTCACAGAAATGGTATAAGCAAGAAAATGCCCACTTTCTAAAAGTGGCATTTTCAAACACACAATCTTAAAATCAACTTTACCAAAAAATGTATTTTTAAATTGTGAGCTCAGAGACCCCAAACTCCACATGTCCATCCGCTCCCAAAGGGAATCTACACTTTAATCAGATTTAAAGGTAGCCCCCATGTTAACCTATGAGAGGGACAGGCTTTGCAACAATGAAAAACGAATTTAGCAATATTTCACTGTCAGGACATATAAAACACATTACTATGGGGGTCATTAACACCCTGGCGGACGGTGTTAAAGTGGCAGTGAGACCGCCAACAGGCCGGCGGTAAAAAATTTGCAATTATGACAGTGGCGGAAACCGCCAACAAAGACAGCCACTTTAACACTCAGACCGCCACGGCAGTACAGACAAACAGCTTGACGGTCACCGCCAACAGACAGGCGAAGACAATGTACCGCCCACACTATTATGACAGGCCAATCCGCCACCTTTTCCGGGGCGGATACAACGCGGATAAAAACACGGCAGAAACAGGCATTTCGAATGAAAAACGCTCACCTCTACACACTCCACGAGGAAGGAGGACAGCATGGAGCCGGAACTTCATATCCTCCCAGCGCTAGTCTTCCTGCTCTTCTACGAGGATCACCAACGCCGGCGGCGAAGACCACAGTGACTACTGCACCTACGACATAGAGGAGGGGGAGACAAAAAACAGGGACACACACACTCAACACCCCAAACCCCACCGACCCTCACCCACTACAACACACACACCAATGCTTATCAATACATTACAGTAACACTTCCCAAAACCCCCCCCCGGAAGAATGCAAAGACAAAAGGAAATGAGTGTAACTATTGTAATATATCAAAGTTGAGTAAGCAAAAATATACATATATATATATATACACTATAAACAAAATGTATACCACGATTAGTAGTCCAGGTTTTTCATCATTCATAGTCCGTGGACCAATGGGCCCAAAATGCATGGGCAAGGCCCACACAAGATACCCGAACATGACGGAGAGAACACTGCAGGGGCATCAGATAGAAATACAACAGGCACCTCAGGGGGAACGGAAGGGGGGGCACCTCAGCCGGAGGAGTGCACGACGCCAGATCCACGAGGGGGCTCCATGCCCATTGATCAATCCTGGGGAGTGCAAAGCCACAGTCTCTCAAGTCTCTCCAGTGGGTGGGTTGCCCACTGCTTTATCCTGGGGAGTGCAAAGCCACAGTCTCTCAAGTCTCTCCAGTGGGTGGTTTGCCCACTGTACCATCCTGGGGAGTGCAAAACCACAGTCTCTCAAGTCTCTACAGTGGGTGGTTTGCCCACTGCTTTATCCTGGGGAGTGCAAAGCCACAGTCTCTCAAGTCTCTACAGTGGGTGGTTTGCCCACTGCTTTATCCTGGGGAGTGCAAATCCACAGTCTCTCAAGTCTCTCCAGTGGGTGGTTTGCCCACTGCTTTATCCTGGTGAGTGCAAAGCCACAGTCTCTCAAGTCTCTCCAGTGGGTGGTTTGCCCACTGTACCATCCTGGGGAGTGCAAAGCCACAGTATCTCAAGTTTCTACAGTGGGTGGGTTGCCCACTGCTTTATCCTGGGGAGTGCAAAGCCACAGTCTCTCAAGTGGATAACTTTCTCCACTGGTTCTGGAGGGGGCTTTGTGCCCAGAGTGCTTCATCCTGTGCAGGACAGACAGAGTGGATGGATGTCTCCACTGGTTCTGGAGGGGAACTGGTGCCCAGAGTGCTTCATCCTGTGCAGGGCAGAGGTAGTGGATGCATGTCTCCACTGGTTCTGGAGGGGGACTGGTGCCCAGAGTGCTTCATCCTGCCAAGGACAGAGGTAGTGGATGCATGTCTCCACTGGTTCTGAAGGGGGACTGGTGCCCAGAGTGCTTCATCCTGCCAAGGACAGAGGTAGTGGATGCATGTCTCCACTGGGTCTGGAGGGGGACTGGTGCCCAGAGTGCTTCATCCTGTGCAGGACAGAGGTAGTGGATGCATGTCTCCACTGGTTCTGGAGGGGGACTGGTGCCCAGAGTGCTTCACCCTGCCAAGGACAGAGGTAGTGGATGCATGTCTCTACTGGTTCTGGAGGGGGACTGGTGCCCAGAGTGCTTCATCCTGTGCAGGACAGAGGTAGTGGATGCATGTCTCCACTGGTTCTGGAGGGGGGCTGGTGCCCAGAGTGCTTTATCCTGCCAAGGACAGAGGCAGTGGATGCATGTCTCCACTGGTTCTGGAGGGGGGCTGGTGCCCAGAGTGCTTCATCCTGCCAAGGACAGAGGTAGTGGATGCATGTCTCCACTTGTTCTGGAGTCCGACTGGTGCCCAGAGTGCTTCATCCTGTGCAGGACAGAGGTGATGGATGCATGTCTCCACTGGTTCTGGAGGGGGACTGGTGCCCAGAGTGCAGCACTCACCCTGTGACGGTCCCAGTTGCGTCACTGCCCCTGCCGCTAATGGGCTAGCAGTGCTTGCCATGGCGGTCTTTGCCCTGTTCAGCGGTGCTTGCCCTGTTCAGCGGTCTTTGCCCTGTTCAGCGGTGCTTGCCCTGTTCAGCGGTGCTTGCCCTGTTCAGCGGTGCTTGACTTGGCGGTTCTTGCCCTGTTCAGCGGTGCTTGCCATGGCGGTCTTTGCCCTGTTCAGCGGTGCTTGACTTGGCGGTTCTTGCCCTGTTCAGCGGTGCTTGCCATGGCGGTCTTTGCCCTGTTCAGCGGTGCTTGCCCTGGCGGTCCGTCATTGCCCAGCTGGGCTGTGGCTGGCTGTCCTTCATGGGTCAGCAGGGCTGTGGCTTGTGGGGCCCTCCTGCGCAGCTGGGCTGTGGCTTGCGGGGCCCTCCTGGGCAGCTGGGCTGTGGCTTGCGGGGCCCTCCTGGGCAGCTGGGCTGTGGCTTGCGGGGCCCTCCTGGGCCTCTGGGCTGTGGCATGTGGGGCCCTCCTGGGCAGCTGGGCTGTGGCTTGCGGGGTCGTCCTGGGCAGCTGGGCTGTGGCTTGCGGGGCTCTCCTGGGCAGCTGGGCTGTGGGTTGCGGGGCCCTCTTGGGCAGCGACGATGGGGCTGGCGGTGGCCTCCTGGGTAGCGACGATGGGGCTGGCGGTGGCCTCCTGGGCAGCGGGGATGATGGCGGTCTTCTCCGCCGTGCTGCTCCTCACTGACTTTGCAGGTTTCTTCTGCCCCTTCCCCACCTTGGGAGGAGTCACTGCCGAGTCCACACTCCCCCCGGGACCCCTGTGAGCGGCTTGGCTGGCTGGAGTCTTCCCCCTCTCCCGCCGGGCATTGTCCAACTTCTGGTGCTTCACAGGGGGGGGACCGGCTGTGCTGTGGCTCCGTGACAGACTGGCTGGCCTGGTGGCCGGTGCACTCCACATACCTGTAACAACAGGCACCACTGGTCCCGGAGATTTTTTGGCTGAGGTGCTAGTACAGGACCTATGAGTTGGAGGGGGTGGTGGGAAATAGGTTAAGGGGGGACAGGAAAAGTTGTTTGGACACACTGGGAGGGTAGCTGGAGGGGGTTTGGGAGTGGAGGAAGAGGTGGTGGTTGTAGGAGGTGTAACTTTTGTGGATTTGGGTGCAGGTGCATGCGCTGAAGGCCGTCGTGAGGTGGATGGCTGTTGGGTGGGTGTGTGCCTGCGTTTGTGTATCTTCGGAGGGGGCGTCACAGACACACTGGGGAGGACACAGGGGACGTGTGAATGGTAGTGGGGGTGGTGACTGCACTTGAGCGGGGTGTGCTGGTGGGTGTGCTGGAGAGGGACGTAGTGGCTGTAGAGGTAGTGCATGCAGGTGTGAGTGTAGACGAGACTGGGAGGGAGGAGGGAGACGACAAGGAGGGGGACACAGTGGAGGCAGTGGATGTTGGTGTGTCTGCATGTGTGTGATGCTTGCGTGAGTGCCTGTGGGATGTGTGGTGCTTATGTTTGCCTGAGCTTCCCTTGTGTGGTGAGGTGTGTGCAGGCTGGTCTGATGGTGTGCTTGGATAGGCAGAGGTACAGGGGATTGGGTCTGGGTGGAGGAAGTTGGAGGGGGGAGGCTAGACACAGGGACAATGGCTGCCATCAGTGCTAAGGTCAGAGTTTGAAGGGTTCGATGAAGGGCAGCCTGACCAGAATGCATTTTTGTGTTGCAACTCCCATTCTATACCCTGGATGGCATTCAAAATGGTAGACTGCCCAACAGTGAGTGACCTGAGGAGGTCAATGGCCTCCTCACTGAGGGCAGCAGAGGTGACAGGGGCAGGGGCTGAGGTGCCTGGGGCGAAGGTGATGGCCACCCTCCTGGGTGAACGGGCACGGGGCACACGCTGAGGGGCTGCTGGGAGGGCGGTGCTGGTAGGGGGGGTGGCGGCTGTACCTGTTGAAGTGGGGGGCACAGACATTGCCGCCACCACAAGGGAGCTCCCATCAGAGGACGAGTCTGTGTCGCTGGTTGCAGATCCTTTGACCGCCGTGGTCCTCCCCTCGCCCTCCGTCCCACTGGTGTATTCTGAATCCTTAGTGTGGACCTCCATGTCCATGTGGGATGCAGCTCCCTCGTGCTCCGGTGCCACTGTACCTCTGCCTGATGATGCTAATGCACACAAGAACAGGGAGACCGCAAATAAAGGGGGTGGGGGAACAGAAGAAAGACAGATTGAGTGCATGGCTTACCGCTACCGTTGGCGGACAATACAGACACAGCAGCCCCCTGCACTACGTCGCACTGTTGGGCTCTACAGTGCAATTCCTGGGAAATGGCCTACAAGGCTATGGACGACATCTGCACACATAGATGACCCTGGGACATGAATAGCTGTACTTGGCACTCTACAGAGGTGGGGTGGGGGTACACAGGGCCATGCCTTATGAATGGGCCTAGCCTACGGAACTCGCCCTGGACTAGAGGAACCCACAGCCCTCCTCCCCCACCCAGACACCTTCACTGCGCGCAAAGTCAGCTGAATGAGAGTGTGCTCACCCCCTTGTGTCTGCTGTGTTGCCCTCAAGCGCCCATCCAACTCAGGGTAGGCCACCGCCAGGATCCGGAACGTCAGGGGTGTCATGGTTCGACGGGCACCCCTCCCATGTTGGGAGGCCATCCCCAGCTGAGCCTCCGCTGTCTTCTTGCTCCAGCGGCAAATGTCCTCCCATCTCTTCCGGCAGTGGGTGCTCCGTCTGTGGTGGACCCCCAGGGTCCGGACGTCCTTGGTGATGGCACGCCAAATATCCTTCTTCTGGTGGGCGCTGACCTACATGAAATGTACAGGGGAAGAAGAGAAGTCATTACCAACTGCACCGTCAAAGTGAGTGGCCCCTATCCCTACCCTTGCCATGTGGCACATGCATTCACCGTCTTTCATGCACTCAGAACTCTGCCCCCTTCCTTCTTACAACCAGCCCTCTCCACACAGGCATAGCCCATACAACATGCTCCCTGTGTACTTACCTGTTAGTCTGGAGGACCGTAGAGTAGCGTGTACAAGCTTCTCCATCTCCTCCGGTGTGAAGGCAAGGGCCCTTTCCCCAGACGCACGAGCCATTGTCTCTTCCAGACCGAGGTCACAGCAGCACTTGCAGTGTAGGTCCTCTCCTGTCGAAGATCAGGAATCGAGTGATTAAATAGTTAGAAAATGGCGGTCAGGTCCGTGGCGGTCACGTCCGCGGCGGTGCGTACCATCACCGCCGACGTACATCGTCATTGGCTCCTGGGACCCATAGGGTCCAATGTTAACCAATGCAGCATTGCGCCGCGGTCTTCGCCCGCCTACCGCAACGGTGTACAACGCCAGCGCAGTTACCTCACATCCCATTGTCCCGCTTTAGAGGTCAGGCATCCGCAATTTCAGGGGCCCACATGGCCTAATTACCAACTGCGTCACACATACCTAGGCCTAGTCTCAACACACATACAGGCCACATTTTGTACATGATTGGTGTTCTGTGCATACTGTGGGTACATACCTCTGAGTTGTTTGACTCTTTGCTCTCTGTTGTCCTTCATAGGCACCGTCCGCTGGGACATGTGAGGAGATGGCGGAATCCTCCGGTGTACCGACCGCTGGTGGACCTGTCGACAATGGAGGAAAGACATTTGATCATCACCTACAGGTTTGACCGTGCCACAATCCAGAAACAGTGTAGCCAGTTGGAGCCAGACCTGATGTCAGCAATCCGCCATCCCACAGGAATCCCCCCTCAAGTGCAGGTGCTATCAGTGCTCCATTTCCTTGCAAGTGGGTCTTTTCAAACAACTATGGCCATAGCATCAGGGATGTCCCAGCCGATGTTTTCCAACGTGTTGTCCAGAGTGTTGTCTGCCCTGCTGACGCACATGCGGAGCTACATCGTTTTCTCTCAGGTGGAAGACTTGCCTACAGTGAAAGGTGACTTCTATGCCCTTGGACATATCCCCAACATCATAGGTGCCATTGATGGGACCCATGTGGCTTTGGTCCCCCCCCACAGGAGTGAACAGGTGTACAGGAACCAGAAGAGTTATCATTCCATGAATGTACAGATGGTATGTTTGGCAGACCAGTACATCTCCCATGTGAATGCCATGTTCCCTGGCTCAGTGCATGACGCCTACATCCTGCGGAATGGCAGCATCCCTTATGTGATGGGTCAACTACAGAGGCACCGGATGTGGCTATTAGGTGACTCTGGTTACCCCAACCTGTCATGGCTACTGACCCCAGTGAGGAATCCCAGGACCAGGGCAGAGGAACGCTACAATGAGGCCCACGGGCGGACTAGGAGGGTGATCGAACGCACCTTCGGCCTCCTGAAGGCCAGGTTTAGGTGCCTCCATATGACAGGTGGATCCCTATTCTACTCACCAAAGAAGGTGTGTCAGATCATCGTGGCCTGCTGTATGCTTCATAATTTGGCTTTGCGACGACAGGTGCCTTTTCTTCAGGAGGATGGTCCAGATGGCGGTGTTGTGGCAGTGGAGCCTGTGGACAGTGATGAGGAGGAAGCAGAGGAAGAAGACATTGACAACAGGGACTCAGTCATCCAGCAATATTTCCAGTGAAACACAGGTGAGAATACATTCCTGCCTACAAGTACTTTTACACTTCTACCTCTATCCTGTCTGTCGATTTCACCCAGTGTGTGGTCACTGAGTTGTCACTTTCCCTTACGGTTTCACAGGTGTGGGTCCCAACGTGTGTCATCTGCTTAGATTCCTCATGGACTAGAGCTGTGTGACATAGGTATGTTGACATTACTATTTCCTGGATATTTTGTCACTGTAATTGCAAATACACTATTTCAAAATCACAGACAGACTCCAGATCTTGGTGCTTTAGGTGTGTTTATTTAAAAGCAGAATATTGGAGGGGAAAGTTAAATGGTGAGCGGTGATGGCGGAGGAGTGTCCATGGCAGAGTCCAGTCTTTTTGTCTCATAGGTGCATTGCCCATATGGGCATAGGAAGTGGAGCTGGGGCAGTTCCAATATGGACAGGGTGACAAAGTGGGACAGTGGGTTGACAATCAGGGTGGTCTCATTTCTTGCCGGGGGTCTTGGCATCGTGCTCTGTCTTGTTCCTGGATCTCAGGGACCGCTTGCGGGGTGGTTCTCCATCTGCAGGGGGTGGGGTGCTGGTGTGGTGGTCCTGTGGCGGTGCCTCCTGTCCACTAGCGCCGGCGGAGGTGGTGGGCAGTTCATCGTCCATGCTAGTGTCAGGGGCCCCTTGGAGTGCCACAGTGTCCCTCCTGGTGTTTAGTATTTCCTTCAGCACCCGTACGATGGTGCCCAGGGCGGAGCTGATGGTTCTGAGTTCCTCCCTGAACCCCGGATACTGTTCCTCCTGCATGCGCTGGGTCTCCTGAAACTTGGCCAGGACCGTTGCCATCGTTTCCTGGGAGTGGTGGTATGCTCCCATGATGGAGGAGAGGGCCTCGTGGAGAGTGGGTTCCCTTAGCCTGTCCGCCCCCTGTCGCACAGCAGCCCTCCCAGTTCCCCTGTGTTCCTGGGCCTCCGTCCCCTGGACCGTGTGCCCACTGCCACTGCCCCCAGGTTCCTGTTGTTGTTGGGGTGGTGGGTTATCCTGGGTTCCCTGTAGTGGTGGACACACAGCTGATTGACGTGTCCTGGGTACGGAGGTATGGGCCTGCTGGGTGGGTGCTGTGCTGGTGTTACCAGAGGGTGGAAGGTCTGTGGTGGCCTGTGCCTGTGCGAGGAGAACCAACTGTCCAGAGGCCCACGATGGTCCCGGCTGGTCATCTGGATCCAGTTGGACAGAGCTGCTGTCATCACTGTGGGCCTCTTCTGTGGGTGGGGTGGAGATGTCTGGACCCTCCTGTCTGGTGACATTGGGTAGTGGCCCTGCAGGGGTGTAAAAGCTTAATTATTGCATCTGTGTGCGTTATGGTGGGCAATGGGTGGGTGACCGGTGTACCCCAGTGCTTGCATTCCTGTGTGGGGACTTGTGTGATGATGGTTTAGGGGGTTGTATGGGTATGTGCAGTGGGCATGCTTTAGTGATGGGTGTCTATGCGTTGGGGTTGCATGCAGGGCTTGGTGTTGGGATGGGTGGTTTGTGATAGTGGGGTATATGTGAGTTGGTGGAGTGCTGAGGATGAGGGTACGGGTAGGAGTTTGTGATGGCATGCAGGAAGGGTGGGGGATATATTAGTAAAGGTCACTTACCAGAGTCCATTCCTCCACCGACTCCTGCGAGCCCCTCAGGATGCAGAATCGCCAAGACCTGCTCCTCCCATGTTGTTAGTTGTGGGGGAGGAGGTGGGGGTCCGCCGCCAGTCCGCTGAACCGCCAAGTGGTGTCTTGAGACCATGGAACGCACCTTCCCCCGTAGGTCGTTCCACCTCTTTCTGATGTCGTCCCGATTTCTTGGGTGTTGTCCCACTGCGTTGACCCTGTCGACTATTCTTCTCCATAGCTCCATCTTCCTTGCAATTGAGGTGTGCTGCACCTGTGCTCCAAATAGCTATGGCTCTACCCAGACGATTTCCTCCACCATGACCCTGAGCTCCTCCTCCGAGAACCTGGGGTGTCTTTGCTGTGCCATGGGGTGGTGTAGGTGATGTGTGGGGTGGTGTGTGTGGTGATAAGTGTGGTGATATGTAGTGGTGTGTGGTGTTTTGTGCGTGGAAGTTGTGTGGGTGATGGTGTTGAGTGCCTGTGGATGCTAGTTTGTGGATGGTGGTGTCTCTCTCTGGCCTTCTTTCGGAATTTTTGGTCGTAGGGGTTTGTGGGTGATGTGGGTGTGTGTTTTATATTGTAACGGGTGTGTGGGAGTGGTGTGTGTATGTGTCTCAGGTGTGTGTATTTCGAATTGTCCAACGTGGCCGTGTTTTGTAGAAGTGTGTGTATTTTGAGCGCGGCGGTGTGTACAGCCAATGGAATACCGCGGTTGAAAGACCGCCGCGTGGATTCGTGTGTCGTGATAGTGTGGGCGTATTTCTGTTGGCGTGACGGTGGAGTTTTTGTTTTCGCCAGTTTATCACTGACCTTTGGTGTGGCGGACTTGTGTGGGTGTCTGACTTTTGGCGGATTCCGAGATGCGGGTCATAATAGCTGTGGCGGAATTCCGCGGCCGCAGCAGTATGTTGGCGGTGTTCTGCACGGCGGTAAACAGCTTTTACCGCCAATGTTGTGATGACCACCTATATGTCCTACCTTAACCATACACTGCACCCTGCCCTTGGGGCTACCTAGGGCCTAACTTAGGGGTGTCTGACATGTAAGAAAAGGGAAGGTTTAGGCCTGGCAAGTGGGTACACTTGCCGAGTCGAATTTACAGTTAAAACTGCTCACACAGACACTGCAGTGGCAGGTCTGAGACATGATTACAGAGCTACTTCTGTGGGTGGCACAACCAGTGCTGCAGGCCCACTAGTAGCATTTGATTAGAGGCCCTGGGCACCTCTGGTGCACTGTACTAGGGACTTACTAATAAATCAAATATGCCAATCATGCATAATCCAATTACAAACACATTTTGCAAAGGAGCACTTGCACTTTAGCACTGGTTAGCAGTGGTAAAGCGCCTAGAGTAACCAAAAGAGCAAAATCTGAGTCCAGCACACATCAACAACCTGGTAAACAGATGCAAAAAGTTAAGGGAGACCACGCCAAGGATGAAGAGTCTAACATGAGGTATCACTGTAAAAGTGATATAAAGTGTCTTTAGTCTTTAAAAAGCAATAAATGTGTCTTTCAAGCACAAAGTACCTGGTTGGCGTTCAAAATCTCCGCAAAGAACCGCAGAAAAGGAGATGCATGGAAAACAAGTGGGTGTGCATCGATTAGTTTTCACGCAGAGGTGGCTGTGCATTGATTTTCGGCGCTCGGTAGTGGATACTCTTCGGGTTGCGGGGTTTTCGGACGCCCCAGGGACGATGCGTGGATTTCGGGCGCTGACACGATGGTGGCCGTTGCGTGGAAATTTCTACTGCGGGTCAGGCGCTGCGTCGATTCCACTCTGGAAGTCGGGCTGCGTCGTTCCGGCTTGGCTGTGCATCGATCCAGTGGGTTGTGCGTAGAATTTCCGGTCACTACGCTGGCGCTACGTCGATCTTCTCGTTGCGAAGTAAGGCTGCGTCGTTCCAGTTCGGCGTGCAGTGAATTTTTCACAGCGATGGAGGGTGTGTGCCATTTCTGGCAGGCTGTGTGTTGAATTTCGCCACGCAAGGAGTCCTTCTTTTAGAGATGAAGTCGTTTTGGTCCTGAGACTTCAGGGAACAGGAGGCAAGCTCTATCCAAGTCCTTGGAGAGCACTTCTTCACCACAGCCAAAGAGCAGCAAGGCAGCAGGGCAACAGCAAGGCAGCAGTCCTTCACAGAAAGCAGACAGGTGAGTCCTTTGGGCAGCCAGGCAGTTCTTTTTGGCAGGATGCAAGTTCTGGTTTAGGTTCTCTTCTCCAGGAAGTGTCTGAGTTGGTAGGGGCAGAGGCCCTGTTTAAATACCCAAATGTGCCTTTGAAGTGGGGGAGACTTCAAAGAGTGACTTAGAAGTGCACAAGGTCCCCTTTCAGTTCAATCCTGTCTGCCAGGGTCCCAGTAGGGGTTGAGGCAGTCCTTTGTGTGAGGCCAGGCTACAGTCCTTTGACATGTAAGTGTCAGGCCCTCCACCCTCCCACCCCAGGAAGACCCATTCAAAATGCAGATGTATGCAAGTGAGGCTGAGTATCCTGTGTTTGGGGTGTGTCTGAGTGAATGCACGAGGGAGCTGTCAACTAAACCCAGCCAGACGTGGATTGTAAGGCACGGAAGGATTTAAGTGCAGAGAAATGCTTACTTTATAAATGTGGCATTTCTAAAATAGTAATATTAAATCCAACTTCACCAGTCAGCAGGATTTTGTATCACCATTCTGGCCAAACTAAATATGACCTTCCTACTCCTTTCAGATCAGCAGCTACCACTCAAACAATATATGAGGGTAGCCCCAATGTTAGCCTATGAAGGGAGCAAGCCTCACAGCAGTGTAAAAACAAATTTAGGAGTTTTACACTACCAGGACATGTAAACTACATAGGTGCATGTCCTGCCTTTTGCCTACACAGCACCCTGAGCTATGGGTTACCTAGGGCAAACCATAGGGGTGACTTATATGTAGAAAAAAGTGAGTTTTATGCTTGGCAAGTACTTTTAAATGCCAAGTCGAATTGGCAGTGAAACTGCACACACAGGCCTTGCAATGGCAGGCCTGAGACAAGGTTAAGGAGCTACTTAAGTGGGTGGCACAATCAGTGCTGCAGGCCCACTAGTAGCATTTAATCTACAGGCCTTGGGCACATATAGTGCACTTTACTAGGGACTTATAAGTAAATTAAATAATCCGATTGGGTATGATCCAATGTTACCATGTTTAAAAGGGAGAGAGCATATGCACTTTAGCACTGGTTAGCAGTGGTAAAGTGTGCAGAGTCTTGAAACCAGCAAAAACAGAATCTAAAAAGTGGGTGGAGGGAGGCAAAAAGTTAGGGGTGACCATCCTAACACTTTCAGGTCTAACAATTGGCATGAGATTTTCAAGTGGAGAAGAAAAATATGTATACCTGGTGTAAGGCTCCTCCCCTTTACTTGCGCCCTACTAGCTTTGAGCACATTAGAGGTCAGCTAGTGGACTACTTTAACTTACTAAAGTGGAGGCTCAGGACTTTTACAGCTCCTGGTGTATGATAGACTCACGGGAATAATGCAGACATTAAGGGCAACTTTATGCAACAGATAATGAGGCCAGGAAAAGTAAGTTATGTGTCACATTCAGTGTAATTATTATCCAACTCTTCTGACAATCAAACACATATTGAAAGAAAAGCGATCAAAACACTACAGAAATACAAAGGTGGCTTAAGAAAAATTAACTAACACATTTTGTAGATCCCATTCAAAATGTTATCCACCAAAAATGTCTAGAGTAAAAAAGGTCTGTGTAAAACGTAGAATGTTGCATTCAACAGAAGACAAACCAAGCTATCCCTGCTTCTTGTAGTCGAAGGAGTGACTCTTAATCTGCTCATCCCAAAAAGGTTTTAAACAGGTCTTCAGTTCTGGGTCTATTGTGCCTAGTTCATAAGCACCCCTTGGCATTAAGAAAAAAACAACACACAGAAAGGTTGTATGATGCATATGTACAATGTAGGTGTCTGACTAGGAGGTGATGTGAGATTCAAGATTTCAGACTTTTCAAGAAGTAAAATGTTTGGGACTTTCCTGCACTCTAAGGGCCAGATGTATCATTATTTGAAATAGCGATTACCTAATTGCGATTCTCTGCGAATCGCAATGAGGTAATCGCTATTTGAATGTATGAACCTCCATGGGATAGATGTACAAAGCGAAGTTTGCCATTTGCAACCGCTAAACAGCCTTGTTCCATGTACCAACCCTATTTTGTGAGTCAGTAATTTATTACCGACTCGCAAAATAGGGTTTACGACTTGTTATTAGAAAGGGGTGTGCCAAGGGCCTCCAATCCTAATAACGAGTAGCAGGGGGACGTATGATTGTTTTGCAACCAGGAATGTGGTTGCAAAACAATCACAGTTACCACCAATTTCAAATTGGTGGTAACCCATTTGGAAGTGGAAAAGGGTACCAAAGGGACCCCTTCCCCTTTGTGAATGAGGGTGCCAACATTTCTTAGAGCAGGCTGTGGTCCCCCGGACCACTGCCTACTCTGGAAAAATGAAAAGGAAACTTTTCATGTGTTTTTTTTTTGTAATGCATCCCGTTTTCTTTTAAGGCTGTGTTATCAGTTATCAGTTAAGGAATGCGCTTTCACTGCCAAAAACCCTGGCTCACACGAAAGCTCAGTGCAGCTCGGAGCTGTCTTAACCCCCTCATTACTGGAATGGGACAAGAAAGATTCACCTACAACAGCATTTTTATAACTTTCAGTCTTATTTCGAATTATTGTATCCTGGGTAATTTGCTCACGTAAATTCCTATTTTCATGTTCCAACTGCCTACATTTCTCCTGCATTTCTCTGTAAGCAGATAAAGGTATCCAGACCTTTCTGTCATCATTACTTCCAAAAGACACTTTTTCTACATATGTACAACAGAAATTATTTCTCAAAACACTATCAGGCATTTTAGCTACACATGCATTTTCAAAAATGGTCTGCTGTGCTTCTGTAATTCTCCAAACAGAAAACAATTCACAGTTTTTCTTAGCACCATCGGGCAGTTTACCAACACATGCATTCTCAGACATGGTCTGCTGTGCTACTGTGATTCTCCAAAAAAAAACAATTTCTGTAATTCTCCAAACAACAAAAACAATTACACTTTTAAAGTGTGCACTTAGAAATCTACCAACTCGTCAACACCCTCTTAATCACCTCTTAATGACCGACCCCACGACTCCTGGTACCAATTGTAGTGCTTTCCTCTTAGCTAGTTTTTAAGCACTAACATAACACAACAGAAATGCACTTCTGAGGTCAAAGAAGACTTTTATTGTTGTTAATTCTTCCCCAACCCCAATTTTTATGTATGACGAATTAGTAGCTTTCAAGTCCGCGTTAATCAAACAAAATATATCAGTTTGCAATATACACAGCAGGTTATATTTATAAGATATTGAATGCAAAGCAAAACAAATACTTCACTGTGTGGGAAACTATTTACAGCTTCATCTTTCTAAGGTCTGCAAGCTGATGACCCCTGTCAGCCGCGAGAAAGAGATTCATCTACCCACACAGGATTGCTGGCAGCTGGCGCCAAGCTCCAGCACGAGGTCCGGCAGATTCGAATCTGACTCTCTGCAGCCTGTTACATTCGTTACAAAGGTGTGCCCCCTCCTCTCAGACCTGGGAAACTGAGCAAGCCTTTTGGAGACTGGCCAGGTCTCCAAGACTACTCCTGTTCCCAAGCTCAAGCGAAGAAAAACAACACCCATGTACTCTCTCTTATCATGTCTAGTCTACTGTGAGAAAAACATCTTGGTTCTCTTGTGCAAAAACACAGCTTGGAAAAATACAGCTTGGATTCTCAACTGCAATGTCTAACTCCACGTTAAAGGCAATAGGCAGCTAACCTAAATATCAAATGCAATGTCTAGTGTCATGTCAAAGCCAATAAGCATCTAAGCTGAATACAAAATGCAATGTCTTATATCATGTCAAAGCCCATAGGCAGCTAAGCTGAATATAAAATGCAATGTATAATATCATGTCAAAGCCAATAGGCAGCTGAGCTGAATACAAAATGCAATGTATAATATCATGTCAAAGCCAATAGGCAGTTAAGCTGAATATAAAATGTAATGTATAATATCATGTCAAAGCCAATAGGCAGAATATCTAATCAAAGTCAATAGGCAGTTAAACTGAATACATCATGTCAAAGCCAATAGGAATGCAATGTCAAAGCCAATAGGCGGCTAGACTGGATACAGCATGTCAAAGCCAATAGGCAGAATACAGAATGTAATGGCTAATGCAATGTCAAAGCCCATAGGCGGCTCAACTGAACAAAACATACCATGTGCTACTGGTGAACATTGAGCAACTAATATGCGCAGTGGTGAAACACAAAGTCATTGGTCAAAACAAACTCCATCAAATGGCAGTACACAATGCAGTGGGTCTCTCATTTGCTTGAGTTAGAGCTATTAGCATTGAAAATTGATAATTGGGCTTTTCTTGCCACATAAATTGGTCAACCCTTCTTTATAATTTGGCCTTTTCCTGCCGCATAACTCCAGTGGCCCTGCATTTAACTAACGCACTTCCATTTACCTTCTTCCTCTATCTGCAGGAAAAAATGAAAATGTTGCCATTTAGCATCCTAATTTAAATCTGGCATGCTGATTCCAATAGAATATCACTTTCACCACCCCACTATCAGAGTTGCTGGCTTTGTAACACAAAGCATTATGAATGCTCCCTGAAAGTAGTCATGGTGATGTTTAATGGAACATTGTGATTTATATGAATCTGCTCAAAATGAAGGATTTCTTTTTTTAGCCCCGCCTTCTGGTGAGACAGTGGTACATTAGGAATCCACCCCTTATACACATCAGTATTCAGAGGACTCTTGGCTGTACATGTCTACAGCTGAGAATACTGCTGATGGTTAAAATGTTTCAGAAAGTATCACTGAAAAGTTCATCCTCGCGTCTGTATGAATTTCGGGACATTCTTAAAAGAACATGTACTAATGGGCGGTGCCATGCCGTCTCAAGCATCAGCTTATTTACCTGGCACAGGGCACAGCGTTCCCCTGGAGAGCACGGATACTACTGGCGCAGTGTACTGCGCTCCCATGGACAGCATTGATTCCATTATTCATGTATTCATCATGCAAACTGTGGGGAGGCAGCAAGTGTTGCATTTTGCATGGGTGTCCACTGTCAGCAAGGGATCCGTTGCCATTTAACATTCAAGCAGCACATCTGAAACAAAGCACCTCACCACAGGCCTTTTTCTCGAATATGTGTGCTATGAGACCTTACAACTGGCAGGAGAGCACTACACAAGCTGACCTGGTGTTCCAACTTTTTACTACCTAAAGTATTTCTGTTAGAAAGTTTTCCGATCTTAATTCGTGTGAACAAACGATTCCATAGAAACAAGGGTGACCTTTAGGGAGAGCAACTGTAGATAAACAGAAAGTCCCAGGTGTCTTTATGGAAAAAAATGTATCCTAAGCAGCAGCAGCACTTTCAACATGACCAAACAACGTACCCTGCAGCACATTCAGACCAAAAGCGAGGCCATACCAACTTTTACAGATATAAAGGGCATTGTAAAACTCGGCTGCGTTGCGCCAGAGAAGCATTTAACATTTTGAAGAGCTCTTTCAAACTCACCGCCCCCACCAAGAGAGACCGACATCAAACACTGGGCTTGTTCATCAACAAGAGGTGCGCGTACAAAGCTGAACTATGAAACTCCTGTAAGGTGAGCCCAAGGGTAGAAGAATTTAAGGAGCGAGACCCACATTCTAGAGAAACAATGAGCCAAAACAGTGTTTTGCACCATTGTTGTGTTTTTCACTCTCGGAAACTAAGTTAAAAACACTCCGGAACTAAAATAAGAAGAAATACGCAATATAGGCGCATCCAATTTAATTACATTCAAGAGAGGAGCACAAGGGGTAGAGACACAAACTGAACCAGATCATACGGAGAGGATTTCAAGATGCGGTGGGGCATTCCACATGATGATGGGACTCACCATGAAGATGACTGGGTATTTGTGTGATCACTTCCCCTTTTGACTGTCTGGTCTGAAACATCAGCTGACCTTTCAGCTTGGTTTCGATTCATTCTTTTTGGATTTATGCGATCTGAACCTGCTAAAGTTGTGCCCTGACTTACTTATTTGAGATATAAAAAGTACTGTTATGCCTTTTTCGTGAAAAATGTCAAAATTTCACAATTGTAACAATCTAAACACTTATACTTCCATGGATAGAATTGAGATGAATGAATAGGTGTCATCTAGGGTGAAAACCTGCATCAATTCCACTGCTTGCAACGTTTGTGGCTGCTTCACCCTCTGATCTGCCAGTGAACCATTCACGCAGCCAGGCAGTCCTCTCCATGCCATACCTAAACAGCTGCTAACCTGCTGTGCTGAAGGACAGACCCTGGGACTGCACTCTCTATTGAAGCTACTACTATAGATACCCAGCATTCCAAACTTCCCACCCCAAAACTGTCCACCACATGTGGAATACAGCTGACCTCTCCATCTCAGTCCTTTGGCAAGTGGGGTACAAGGCTCATTCATTCTTCATTCACGCCAACAGAGTATGCTTTGCTCTGAGAGACAAACATAAGCAGTGTCACATATGTACTGAAATTTAAAAGTTCAGAGACAGAGATTATAGTTCTGTAGATAATACTTTCCATGGAAATTCCATGCCTGGGTAGCTACTTGAGCTGCATGAAAGTTCAAAGAGCTATGGCTGCCATAAGCATGAGCGCAAAGTACACAGACAAAAGAAAAAAGGAGTTTGCTTGCAGTAAAGTTTATCAGCAATCGTGCAATTATCCATGAAACAGGGTCGGTCCCCAAGGCGGTAACAAAACAGTATCATGGCAGGGGCAAACGTAAAGCATTTACTAATGACACCAAGGGATTTTGAAATGCAAGCCCATGATCGAGTTAAAGTGATAGGTGGGAGGTGGGTGTGGCTAAAAGCCCACATAACTTACAACAGGTTGGAAGCGCTTGTGCGCTTGACCTAAAAAATTGCTTTATTTAAAAGGGAGTCACAGACTGTGATTGTAGCTATTCACAGTGGGTCGCAAACTGCAATCTGCCTCATGAATATTAATGCAGCAGATCCCTTGCAACCCATTTGCAAATTGCAAACAGTGTCTGAGACACTGTTGTACATTAGCTTTTGGGACTTGCAAATTGTGAGTCACTAAAAATCACAATTTGTGAGTCACAAAAGCTGAACGTCGTACATCTGGCCCCATGAGTTTCATTTAGCATTTCCTAATGGGTCGCAAATTGACCTACCTCATTATTATTAATGAGGCAGCTTACAATATGCGACCTTTTAGGAAACACTAAAATCACAAGGATGGTGGACTATGATTGCTTTTAAATAAAGCAATAATTTTTTTTTAAATGCAGCCCGCTTTCCTTAAAAGAATGCAGGATGTGTTTAAAAAAGAAAAATGAAAAGTTTTCTTTTCATTTTTTTAAGAGTGGCTGGCTCTTAAAAAACGATTTTCATCACAAAGGGAAAGTGGTCCCTACTTGAAGTAGGTGGTAAAATATGAATGTTTTACAACTGCATTCGGGTCACAAAACATTCCTTTGTACCCCTGTGATTAGGTATTGGGAAGGGATGCCCTGAACATTCCCTTTTCTAATACCAAATCGGTATGTATGCGCAGTTTCAAATTGCGATTCGGTAACATGTTACCAAATCGCAAATTGGAATTCATACATACCAAAAAGCAGTACTGCAGTCGCAAACGGCCAGATTAGGCAATGGAAAAAATGCATGATACATTTGGCCCTGAGTGACTTCTTGAAAGAAATGCTGCTGCAGGGCAGTGTCAGTAGTGTAGCAGGAATTTGCATGAACAATAAAACAAAACATTGCATTTGCAAAAATGAATCATTATTTTCACGTTTTTTCACGTTTTCAATTACAGTTAGCTACAAACTGCTTTTTTTCATCCTGCAGACAAAAACTCCTTTTCCAGTGAAAATTGGGATCTTTGAAAATATATAGACAACCAATATCTGGACAATACTTTCACCCCTTTACCACCTGTTTAATATGTTAATACATCACTAACCGCTAAAAGGTGACCGGCTAACCTTAGAAAGGTGTGTGTTTAGTAACTTTTGATCCGTTTCAGCTAGAAATTATTAGTGTTGAAATTTGCAAATGATACAGCAGGTGGCAGATTATATGACAATTGCGTAAAAAAACAACATAGTTACGCAGAAAAAAACAAGTCAAGCAGAACTGTTACTTTTCAGTGGCTTGCAAAAGTGGAAGTATAAAACAGGTCTTTAGAACCCAGGCCCAGATGTATGATAGTCAGCTTTTGTGACTCCCAAAATGTGATTTTTAGTGACTGGCAATTTGTGAGTCACAAAAGTTGATGTACAACAGTGTCTCAGACACTGTTTGCGATACGCGAATGGGTGGCAAGGGACCTCCCTCGTTAATATTCCTGATGGGAATGGCCAACACTCACAGGGATGGTGGCCTGCTGGGGTCAACAGACCACTAGGTCTGTGACTACTTTTTAAATAAAGCAGTTTTTTTTTCATGCAGCCGGTTTTTCTTAAAGGAAAACGGGATGCATTACAAAAAAAAAAATGAAAAGGTTCCTTTTCATTTTTTCGGAGTAGGCAGTGATCCGTGGAACCACTGCCTGCTCTGAAAAAATGTTGGCACCCTCATTCACAAAGCTTTGCAAATGGGTTACTATCAATTTGATATTGGTGGTAACTGTGATTGCTCTGCAACTGCATCCCTGATTGCAAAACAATCATACATTCCCCCTGTGACTTGCTTTCAGGAATATACGCCCTTGGCATGCCCTTTCCTAATATCGAGTTGCAAACCCTATTTTGCGAGTCGGTAATAAGTTATTGAGTCGCAAAATATGGTTGATACATGGTACAAGGCCATTTAGCGGTTGCAAACGGCAAATTTTCCGCTTGCGACCGCTAAATAGAATTGTACATCTGGCCCCAAGTTATTTGCAATAATGCCATAGTTATGGAAAAGAATTATAGCACCTGATAAGGGCCCTGGGAAGCATAACACGTGCAAACAATGTGCAAGGAAAATAACAAAGGCAACTGATGCAAACCTCGCTGACCACAACCCTCTCCATTACTTTATATACAGTAACACCTGTAATTGCACACCAGTCTGCTTAGTCTATATTGGACATTTGTAACATTTCAGATGCTCCCTGAAAGTTTCATTCCCGGACATGTGATAGAACTCGGATACAAAATACAAAGAAAGAACATTTAAAGTCGGCTATTTATTTTAATGCATAAAATGTGTTTTTACCTCCAGGCGCACGACAGGCAAACTGCAGCAGCACCTCAGGTGAACAGCCGTTCAGTAAAATGCCTGATCTTCAGAAGAAGGAAGGTGCTGGCAGGTGTGCGCTGTGCTTTTAAGAGGAAATGTTCTTATTTCACTTTCGTTTTGTATCTACATGCGTCTTAAAATGAAGGATGCGTTTCAAAAAGACATCCGGTTGCCTGTAATTTTGATTTCTGGCTAATTTTTAATTGTTGGGCGGGGTGGAAGCTTGCTAAGCTTTGGTGAGGAGGTGAGCTGCTCCAGTTGCCTCATTCTTCCGTCCCGTGCCTCAGTGGAGTAGCCAGTGAAACATCATGGACCGTAGCGCGAGAGCGGAAATGGCCCCTACCTGCCATTTGCATTGTAATATACAGCAATAATCAGGGCTCAGTGGGCCCCTCAGGCATATGGGAGCCGTGCCACTGCACCAATGGAAGCTACGCCCCTGTTCGTCCTATTTAGCCCACTCCCCCTTCTCTTTTATAACAGAGGACCCTCTTTGCCGATCGCCACTCTTCACTCACGCCCACATGCGCTCAGTCATTCAGAGGACAACTTGTCCATTGGTTGCACTAATGTGAGGCTGAAGGTTCTATGGGCCATATGTACCAACGCATTTTCCCATAGACACAGAATGGGTAAAACCCTTTGATACATCTGGCCCTAAGCCCGGCTCTGGAAACTGAATAACAATTATGCGATTCTGGAGCAAGTCACTTAATCCACCTGTGCCTACAATAACAAAAATGTGTAATATGTGAAATGTGCTTGAGTAATTCATAGGTAAAAATCCCCAGGTGATGTACAGTCTGTTCGATCTCCCGACATCACATATCACGTTTCTTCCCAGCTGGGTTTACCCTCTATAAAAGAGCAATTTATACAGATGCCTAAACATGGACATCTTCCTTTGCAGCTCTCAGGCCTGTTTGGCCTGTTTCAATTGGATCCAAGCTACTGAGGCTATTATTAACACCATCCCCCCTGTGGCACTCTGCCCTCACTTCATATTGCTCTGTTTTGCATTTTGCTATCTGCTACCTGCAGGAAGGATAGGGATTAGCATTTTAATACAGAAGCAGAGCAGTACCCAGGGCTATTAGGAGCCTGTGAGCCTCTTCCCTGGGGGCTGGCCTGCAGGCAGGAGCTTTGCTTCACCGGAGCCTCTCGCATTAAGAGTTTCGCCGGTGGAGTGGGTGCCAGAAGCAACATCATTTAGCCTTGTGAAGTAGTGATTCTGATTGACATCACTACTTTCAGCCCACTTCTAGTGGCTTTGCTGCCTCACGAGCCAGGTTGCGGTGGTGGACGGGGAGAACTCTCTAATTTGCCATCTCTGCACGTCTGGATTCCTAAACACCTAGAATTACCTCAAAGGTATTCCCATTGCTGCAAGCTGTCTCCTGATTTGATAAACTTGATCCCAGCCTGTTGACACCTCCCTTTGCTAAGACATTGACTGCAATATGTTTATAGAATTTTTTTTAGGTTGCAGACCCTGACCAATACTACTAACTTGGATCTTTAAATACCTATACTTTAGCCTAGAACTTCATTAAGGCCTTGGGGTGTGCTGCTACATTCATTATTTTTAATGCACTTTGTTTGGTATTGAGTAAAAAGAAAACAATATATTTCTAGTTCTCCACTGGGGAGTGACCTCCAGACAGTGGTGACTAGTGGACTTGAAAAGTGGTGTAGTGCAATGGTTCAACCAGTGTAATCAGGAGCGTATCTTTGTGGGGAGTGTATCAATCAATCAATCAAAAAAATTTATTAAGCGCGCTACTCACCCGAAAGGGTCTCAAGGCGCTTTGGGGGGGATAGGAGGGAGAGAATGCCGTTTACTGCTCAAAAAGCCATGTCTTGAGGTGCTTTCTGGAAGTCATGAGGTCCTGGGTCTTGCGTAGGAGGGTGGGGAGGGAGTTTGAGGTCCTGGAGGCGAGGTAGGAGAAGGATCTGCCTCCGGAGGTGGTGCGTTGGATGCTGGGGACTGTGGCGAGGGCGAGGTCAGCAGAGCGGAGGAGTTGAGTGGGTGTGTGGAAGTTCACTCGTTCGTTGAGGTAGGCTGGTCCAGTGTTGTGGAGGGACTTGTGAGCGTGGATGAGGACTTTGAAGATGATCCTTTTGCTGATGGGCAGCCAGTGAAGGGATCTGAGGTGAGCGGAGATGTGTTTGTGACGTGGGAGGTTGAGGAAGAGACGTGCGGCTGCATTCTGGATTCGTTGGAGTTTCTGCTGAAGTGTGGCTGTGGTACCAGCGTAGAGGGTGTTTCCGTAGTCTAATCTGCTGCTGATGAGTGCCTGAGTGACGTTTTTTCTGTTTTTTCTGGGAATCCATTTGAAGGTCTTCCGTAGCATGCGAAGCGTGTTGAAACAGGAGGATGACATGGTGTTGATTTGCTGGGCCATGGAGAGAGATGAGTCTAAGATGATGCCGAGGTTGCGTGCGTGGGTGGAGGGTGTTGGGGGTGGTCCTAAGGTGGTGGGCCACCAGGAGTCATCCCACACTGTCTTGTTGGGGCCGAAGATGATGATTTCTGTTTTGCTGGGGTTGAGTTTGAGGTGGCTTGCTGTCATCCATTTGGCGGTGTCGAGGAGTCCGGCGTGGAAGTTTGTCTTGGCGGTGAAAGGGTTCCTGGTGAGGGAGATGACGAGCTGGGTGTCATCTGCGTACGAGATGATGGTGATTCCGTGGGGGCGGAGGATGTTGGCGAGCAGGGCCATGTAAATGTTGAAGAGGGTAGGGCTGAGGTAGGACCCTTGGGGGACCCCACAGATGATCTTGGTTGCTGGGGACTGGAAGGGAGGGAGGCAGACTTTCTGGGTTCTTTCAGCGAGGAAGAAGGTGAGCCAGTCCAGGGCATTGTGTCGGATTCCTGCGTCGAAAAGGCATGCGCGGAGGATTTGGTGGCAAAAAGTGTCGAAGGTTGCAGAGAGGTCCAGGAGGATGAGTGCAACGGTCTCGCCCTTGTCAACTCTGGCTCTGATGTTGTCAGTGCAGGCGATGAGGGCGGTCTCAGTGTTGTGGTTCTTGCGAAATCCAGACTGGGAGGCATTGAGTGCGTTGTTTTCCTCTAGGAAGTGAGACAGTTGGGCGTTCACTATCTTCTCAGCGACCTTGGCAGGGAAGGGGAGAAGAGAAATGGGGCGGTATTTCTTGAGGTCTTCCGGGTCTGCTTTGGGTTTTTTGAGGAGTGCGGTGACCTCAGCGTGCTTCCAGGTGTCTGGGAAGGTTGTGGTGTTGAAGGAGCTATTGATTATGGCGTGGAGCTGGGGAGCGATGATTGGGCTGGCCTTGTTGAAGATGTGGTGGGGGCAGGGGTCTGTGGGGGAGCCTGAGTGGATGGAGTTCATTTTTATTTTTGGTTTCTTCGTCGTCGGTAGGGGTCCAGGTGTGGAGTTGGTTGGTGTGGGGGGGTGTGGTGTTGTTGGTCATGTCGGTGGTGGTGATGGTGGGTGCGGATGGTGTGAAACTGTTGTGTATGTCTAAGATTTTGAGGTGAAAGTAGTTAGAGAGGGACTTGCAGAGGTTTTGTGTGTGGGGGGTCGATGGTGCAGGATTTGGGTTTGGTGAGCTCTTTGATGATGGTAAAGAGTTCCTTGCTGTTATGTGAGTTACTATCCATGCGTTCTTTGTAGTAAGCCCTTTTGGTGGTCCAGATGAGTTGGTTGTGTTTGCGTATGATAGTTATGAGGGTGGAGAAGTTGTTCATGGAGGGCTCTTGGTGCCATGTTTTCTCAGTTTTGCGGCATTCACGCTTGGAGTTCAGTGGTGAACCAGGGGGCGGTCTTGATGTTGCAGGTGTTTTGTTACTTTTCAGTGGGGCGAGGGAGTCTGTGCAGGTTGTTAGCCATTGTGTGAGGTTGCGAGCAGCGATGTTGTGGTCGTTGGTGAAGGGGGGTGGAGCTTGTGTGAGCTTGGTGTTCAGGTGTTCTATGGGGATCTTGTACAGCATTCGGTAGGGTGTGGTGTGTTGTCGGTAGTGGGTGGGGGTTATCATGAAGGAGAAGTGGGTGCAGTGGTGGTCAGTCCAGTGGAGTTTGGTGGTGTGTGTGAATGTTATGTGGTTGCTGGAGGTGAAAATTGCATCCAGCGTGTGTCCTGCTGAGTGAGTGGGTGAGGTGACCAGTTGTTTGAGTCCTAGGTTTGTGAGCTTGTCTAGCATGGTTGTGGAGTTGTGGTTGTGGGTGTTTTCCAGGTGAAAGTTGAGGTCACCAAGGAGGATATATTCTGTGGAGGTAAGGGTGTGGGAGCTGATGGTATCAGCAATGGCGTCACAGAAAGGGGGGCGGGGTCCTGGTGGTCTGTAAATGAGGGTTCCTCTGAGGGTGGTGTTGGTGTTTATGTGAACTAAGAATTGTAGGTGATCTGCGCTGTCTAGGGTGTCGTGGGTGTTGGTGGTGATCTTGATGGTGCTTTTGTGTATGATGGCAATGCCTCCTCCTGGTTTGTTTATGCGGTCTCTACAAGAGATTTTGTATCCTAGATAGAACACCCTCCAATCACATTTAAGTGTCGGGTCACAGCTGTGCTAGCCAGATCGAATCATCAAAGCGACATCAATGCGGTGTGGCATTGCTTCATTTGAGCCTATGGTTTCCAGGGCTCAACACCAGCACTTGTCAACACCAGCACTTATATCAGTCTACCAGATGATGGTGCTGTTTGTCTAATTTAGAGATGAGCAGAATAACGGTTGTTTATGGAGTCAACATGCATCAAAAATTACTAATATCTGCTGCCCAATCCAAGCCTAGAATAGTCTGAACTGTCACACTTGTAGAAGTGTGAGGGTTAGTTGTGTTAGTACTGTCATTGATGGAGCTGGAAGGTTCAGTGGGTGGTGCAAGCAGCAATCGCCTCCTGCTGAGGGCCCTGGCACTTATTTTTTTTTACAAATTGGGCACAGCGGTCTTGTGATACTTCACCTACTTGTGCGATGTGCATACAGGGTTCTGTAGAGACCTGGTGTGGACCTGACTATAAAATTGTGCACTGTTCTGACAGGGTGACCCCAGTTTCCTGGCCTGATGCTCAATGGGGAGACTTCAGAGTTACACACTGGGGACCTCATTTACTAAGTTTTGGTGCGGGCAAGCCTTTTTGATGTGCCGCACTGCATCAAACCAAAATGGCAGGAATGCGCCATATCTCTAAGATATAGCACATTCCTGTCCTTGTCCCCTGTGCTGGTGCACAAATTGCTGCCTAGCACTAATGCACGCACCCTTAAACCATGGTGCATTGCAGGGATGATTGTTTATGTGCAGGAAGGAACACCTTCTTGCACATAAACAGTGGTGTTTTCCTCTTTCTATGTGAGCTATAGAATGCAGCACACATATAAAGAGGAAAAAACGGAGAGCAATAATGTTAGTTCTCCCTGTTGTGCCACTTTAACGCTACCCCTGAAGTGGCATAGGTCTCTGACTCATTCCCAGACTTGTAAATCTGGGAATGCATCAGATTTCATGGGATTCCACAGGTATTGCGTGGGAACACCCACAGCAACACTCATGGAATGCCTCTTTCAAGCTGTGTAGTATGTGAAAGGGGTCCATATTAACCAGGACATGAAAAACCATGCAAGGTGGCTGGCCTTGAAAACATGGGACGGCACAGTGCATCACTGGAACGTAAAAAGAAATGACGATCCGGTGTGCAGTGTGCTGCTAGGGCCTCCCAAATGAGGCCCTGCATGTATTATTTTTTGTAGAGATACTGCTCAGGTTGGTTCTCAGGTAGACATTGCTCCGGGCAGCCAAGAGATGTCCAGCCCTAGACTGATGCTCTGTCCCCAGCTCCTGCACCAGCTTTCTTCTCCTGTCCTTATGTGTAACTGTAGTTTTGAATTAGTAAGGGAGGATAGTCTGGCGCAGTTACAGGGCTGGCGGGAATTTGAAGAAGAAAAATCTCAACTGTTATTAGACTAGGTTTATGCTCCTGCAGAGCACTCCATTTCAAGGTGTCCCCATGTTCTAGGAGAAGTAAATGTGATAATAAGGCGAAAAAGTGAGGCTATTTAGGAGGCCATAAAATGCAGTAAACATAGCTTCAAAATAGGAGTGAAACTTTTGATTTTTTTAAAGCTAACATGAACATAATATTAAAACTTATATTTCTGCACAGTGTTTGACAAAGCAAGGAGCTTGTACACAGCAGAGAGATGAGGGATTTTAGCACAGCTGGAGCACAGATTCTCTCTTTTGAGGGTGTGCCATGCCATTTTGTGAACTGACGACTATTGGCTCAAGACCCAGACTTTAGCAGCTGAAATGACTGATTCTTTCAGAAGACTTTGCTATAAGTATCAGTGTGCAACTTTAAATGAGGTTGATTTAGTGGCTTTTCAGACAGGGAAACAATCCTTCCGTTGGGGTACATTAGGGGGGTAGAGGCCCCCGTTGAATCCTTCATCTCCTAGTCCAACAACACCCCACCACCCGGTGTGCCTAGTCCGCGGTAACCTAATGCACTTGGAGTCACAATGAATTCACTTTTTGGAGTCACAGTTCTGTGTGTAATCTCTGATCGCATGTCTGAATTCTCATAAAACTATTATAGGGTTAATGTGCCTGCTCTAGAGCATTCCATGTAATGTTAGGTCACAGATTGTATTTTAAATACAACTTGTCATTAGGTTAATACTTTCGTTGCAAATATAACTCACTGAGTCACGCATGCAGTGTAAATAGCTGACTGGAACGAGCAAAGCATACACTAGCATCTTTGCAGGTTTCTGCTCGATGTTTTTTCCAAAGGTTTAATACAATTGGCCCGGTTGTATAGTAATAAATATCAAATGAAAAATGTCAGCGTGTACTGAGCTGTGTGCATAGACATCAGTACAATAATGGACACATTTCTGCCAGTGCCACTGGCTTCCTAGCTCTGCCTGCCATTTGTGCGGGTTCCCTCTGGCATGGTCTGCAGAGGGAGCGGGATGGGGTACCTCATCACGCTGGCGTGTATTTGGGTGGTGGGTGCAGGGCGGGGAAGGTCTGTCTTCATGTTTAGATGGTCCTTGTTTCAGAAGTGGCGGGAGTTGCAAGTGTAGGTTCTTGGCTTGAAATCAATGTCTCCTACCTTTCCACCTCAGTTTGGTACCATCTGCACTTATTATTATCTGCCTAAAAGTTATACTCTTCCAAACAGGGACTGAAGCTCCTTATCCAGCCCTGCTCCATTGCTAGCTGGTGAGGAGTTAAGGGATATTAAGGCCCATATTTATACTTTTTTAAATGACGCAAATGCGGCGCTAAAAAAGTATAAATATGAACCTAAATCCTTTATGCATATTTTGGGTACACCTGCGAGAGATTGTGTTCAAGAAAGAACGCCTTGTGCAAATGAGTGAATGTATACAAATTTGCCAGTCTTCTGCGACCAAAACAGGTAGATTCTCTTCTTTTTCAGTGTTAAATATTCCCTTTAGCATTATATTCCATCACCTGTAATAACATCATGTGGCTCGGTACCGATGGTTTCATTATAGGATAATCCCATCACATGATATTGACCAGATTAGAGGAATGATATTAGGACTCTGATCCAAAATTACAGTATAAGGGATTAATCATATGACATAACTGATTGAGTCTGAGTACCATGGCTAGCCTTCACCTCATTTATATCTCTTTGCACCAGCACATATATGTGTTTGTGGATATAAGCAGTCCAGTGGCAGGTAAGCAAGGCGTGCATTTAAAGTTATTATATCCTCTTCGGAAGGTTGTATGTGACTTGTCTTTCTGCTTTGGTAGCTGTCGGTACCCTATTAAAACCTAAATTCACAAATTTCTCAAAATAGTAGGATACCTACAAAGTCAGCCTTCTGTAAAGTAATCTGTAGCGTGCTTCCTATATCAGTAGGCTTAGACAATATTTACTCTCACAAGTGTGACACCGTGTGAGCTGGTACACAGAGGCCTTTGATGGACCATAGCCGCCAGCTGCATTGTTTGATGCCCATTTCAGGGTCACCTCTACTGGAGCACTTGGTATTAAGATTGGCTGACGGTGGGGGCTGTCAGCCCCCTGTGGGATGGTATCATTCAGTGAAATGCCAATGTTACCTTTTGGATGAGTGAACTTCCAAGGCTATACTAGATTTTCGAGGGCTGTCATCATGGAAGGGAGCTTCCATCCAACGCTTCTAGCAGGCTGACAACCTCCTGCAATTCCTGTTAAGTGCTCTGAACATGCCACTTTTTGTATCACGCGGTCCTCCTGAAAGATTGCCAGCTCCTCTTCAGATGTGGAAGCAATGAAGAATTATGGAGCAATTGCATTTCTGAAGAGTTGGGTCCTCGGAAATGCCTGTAGAGCAAGTAGGTCCCACATTTTGGGTTTTCGTGTCTTGAATGCACCACAATCAAAACGAAGACAACCAATGTCAGATTGTTTAGTCTGTTTGCTTATGAGATCTATGTCCCGTTGGCCATCCTGATTGTATATCCTTTTTCCTTATGCTTCTTATCCACATGACAACCCTATACCTAACAAATCTAAGTGGTCAGAACACCTGCACTGAACTGACAGTATACTGCAGGGCGGCTCCTCCACTATGGCATAATAAACAGAGTTTATTATGTTTTTACTATAAAAGGGGCAGGGCCACGGGTGTGACAGGGACAGAGGGGGCGTGCACAGCACCACCCTCGATGCACATGTATGTTTGGCCGGCCAGCTTGGGCCGGCTAAACACACATGCGCACTGGGCTGTCTTCAACCCGGCACTGTGTTGCTGGGTTGGAGTGAGCAGGCAGAGACTCCCACTCTGCCTTGGTACGTCCTGGCTGGGCGCTCCATCCAATTCTAACGCTGCTTTCAAGCTGCCAGAAGCATGAAAGAAGCAGTAGGATTGGATGCAGGGCAGGCTGGGAGCCTTCGCCTGCAATGCAAGGCGGAGCAGAGCAGATTGGATGGAGCCTCGTGGCGCAGAAAAAAGGTAAGTTTTATTTTTTTATTATTATATATATTTTTTTGCCCCCTCATCCCTCCTGCCACGTGCCACGTCATCCTTCTTCCCTCCCGCAAACCGTGCCTGTTATACTGTAGATGGGAATTCTCATTGCAGAAATTCCTCCCCGAGTGTGGAGACTCCATGACTGCAACCCTCGCTCACCAGCTCAACTGCACATCCAGATGCCTTACTTGCACTTTGCATACAACAATAAAATACATCGTGCACAACTTCTGACACCAGCATGAGAATCTCATGTTACAAACCATAAAGTTGGCTAAGAGTTTGTCTCCTCCATGATCATACACTGATGGTATACTGATGCCTTTAAAGTTCATCACAAATCTACATACAAGGAGTCCTAGAGAAGTTTAGTTACACCTACCAAACCTACATACACATAGAATGGCATCAAAACAGCATCTTTCTGTTCACGCTCTAATATAACCCATCATGACTATACACTCTTTATAATATATAATATAAAGCACACACAAATACAGTACCAACACACCACTTAGACTCTGGTAAATGAGAATACCAGAATTGGAAAGGGTGCAGATTCTAAATGTGCTTCAGGGCAATACGAATGGTGGGACTGCTATAAAAATGCATATAACATAGCAGACCTGACATCAATGCCCAGAACACATTTAGCTATCTTACTTTGTTTGAGAAAATCAGAAAGACTTTCAAATGTACAACTTGTGATGTGACATGGTGAATGTGTCTTTGTTTTGTTTGATAGGCAGACCAGTCTTGTGACAAGGTGTGAGTCTCCAGCTGGACCCTGCTTGACCCCCGAGTGCTCCTAGTCAGGACCTGACACGGATGAATGTAATTAGTGACTGTCCTTAAGGTGAGTCATTTGCAGTTTGGCCACACTGAACAGTGAAATAATAGCCCTTCACTCCCCTATGTTTGTTGCTACACATGGTAACCACAATGAATGTGTTCTGACAATGCTGCAGGCGACAGGATATCAACATGCTGCAACCGGAAACACGTAAGCGGGTGCCACCCTCAACCTGGTGTTCAAGTGCAAGAATAACTGCCCGAAGCAGAAACTCTGGCTTTCATTCAGTGCGAGCATTGACCATTATCACACCACCCTTGCGACTTAAACATGGTATAGGAAGGCTTCCCATCTGTTACACATAGCTGCCAGGTGCCCTCACCCTGAATAGGATTTGGGCCATTGTCTTTTTCAGCGCATTCTTTTTAGCTCACATCATTTTGGTGTTTCTTGTTACAGAATTTGTTTGTATTTACTCTACACGTAGTAGGAAGGGTGGATTTTCAAATCCCACAATGCAGAGTTCTGGTGGCTTAAAAGCCATGTTGCTAAGCTATGAGACATGGGACCCGCGTGGGATAGCCCTCATATTCTATAGACATCATTCCACTGTCCTCTCAGTTGGAGCGATAGTCAGATCCGTGACGTAAGTAGTAGAGTTGCATTTCCACTAGGTAACCTCCTGATATCATGATGTTTGTAGCTGCTATGGCCAGTGGTCTGCGGTTACTTCCTTGTTGAAACAGGTGACTGGGTGTTTTCACATTTCAGTCGCCTCACAGCATACACAGTCAGCACCACCTAACAAGGGTAACACTTTCTAGACAGCTTTGGTGAAAGTGAGATGTGTTGTCAGGACGTCACCTCAGAGAAAGGTGATTGTTATAACTGTTTGAACGGCTGTGCTATAGAATGAGGATAAATGGGTCATTATTTCACTTGTAAATGAAGATTGAAAGATTGAAAATCCAAATGAAAAGGACCACTGTAAGGGCAACATCTATCAGAATGGTACAGCGCCCCCTGAAGGCAGTTTCCACTGAGGGAGCACACCCGTGAAAGGCTATGTCCTGCTTTGTGTGAGCGCTACCACAGTCGGACCTGGGATCATTGTCAAATCTGAGCTGTATGGCTTAGAAGTTTATCAAAGTTTAGCAGAAGTTTATCAATAAAACGTGACTGTCTTGCTGGCATGAAAAACCATAGAACGCTGCCGATGTGTATATTAAAGGATGCAGAATGACAAGAGATCGGTTGTATACAGAACATTGCCTCTAAATGCACAAAATATTTGAAGTTGCCAAATGAAAACTGCTGATATCTGTTTAGAAGTGTGCTGTCATGTTCTTATTTACAGGGTAAACATTTTTTGGTAATAGAATACTTCAGTATGCAAATACATAATATGTTATGTTAATTTCGGTTTCATTATATGCCTCTATGTGTATATTAATGCTACCGAGAATGTCACTACTTTCCAGTTATAAGTATAGCCCCTACATTGCCCATTACACCACCTTTGTCCCCCCTCACACTCCATTCCCCAAGACCCCCCCCCCCCTCCCCCCCACTATCCTTTTTAGTTGGGTATACAATGCAGTTTGTTGGGAAATCTCAGACTCACCCCCTAACATTATTGTCTAAGCTGCCCCCCTGATGAGGAGTTCTAAGTGACACAAAATGGGGAGCGGGGGTGGTGTTTAGGATGCCACCCACCCTACCACCGTTGGCTACTCCCTCACCTTCCTGACCAAATATTAAAACAAAGAAACAAATACCTGGATTTTACCACCACGACCACCTTCTAAGCCTCCCTCCCCACATGAAGGTTGTGATTTTCTTTCCCTGTGTGAGAGCAGAGAGCTGGGGCCTGCTCGCAGCGGCTCCAACTGCATCCTCTCATCGTAGAGCTGTATAGAGGGACCTGCAACAGACACAAGAGGTAGCGGTTTCTCACATGAGACAGTCAGAACCAGTGGCGTAAGGCAATATGATGGGGTCCACTTGCAGGATGGGCTCAATGTGGGCTACCTGAATAGTTGGACTCCCCCCCCTACATTGCAGCAACCTGCTCCGTAAAGCTGGTAGCTTTCCCGTACATTTAATTATTTCTAATTCCATACCATACAATCGCACACATTCAGCAAGGCATTCAATCGCATGTTTTAGAGGGTGAGTGACACCAGGGCCGGCTTTAGTGCTGGTGGCGCCCTGTGCGACTATTATATTTTGTGCCCCCCCCGTCCCATGACAACCTCCTCGGATTCCCTCACTACCACCCGGCAACAGTGCCCCATATCTTTCCATAGCCCCCCTCCCTCGTACATTTCATTTGTTTTAAAGCACTGGTAAAGGCTGTTTTTACACATAAAATACAGATCTGTTAATTGTAGCAGGCACAATAACCCTCTGCCCTACTTTATGGCAAGTCAAAGCTGCTGGAGCTCCATCACTCTCTCTCTAGCAGGAACATTAATCACAAGAGTTACCTTGACATTTTTATTGCTTCCTGAAGGCTGGAGCAGGAGGAAGTCTGCAGCAGGTGCTTTTAAATTGCACGTTTCGTGAATTATTGGTAAACACAGCGTGTCCCTGAGGTCAGCGCCCAACACCCCCATTCAGGTCAGCACCCGTTGCGGACCCACCGGTTGCACTGCCTTAAAGCTGGCCCTGAGGGCCCCTTCCAATATGAAAACACTGGGGATCCCCCCACAACCCGGGGCTGCGGGTGCCTTCTCTTAAGCTCCTGGTCCGCAGAGCGAAGGGGGATAGGAGAGGTGTGCTTCCCTTCCACCGTCTCCCTTGTGTATGTAGAGTCCCAAGAGATGTGGACAAAGAGGGGAGACCATTAACAGGGGTCTGACATTCGAGAGCCTTCTTAGGGGGCTCAGAGTTCCAGGGGAGTCAGCGGATCAATATGTGCCAGAGCACTGGTTTCAGAGCCTGCTTTTTTCACTGCTCTGACATAAGAGCAATGAAAAGCCTACTTGATTTTTGTTGCATTTAAGTCAGAGATGTAAATAACTGGGGGCCCAGATGTATGTCCATTTCATTTTACGAGTCTATAATTGCGGATGTTTGCGAGTCGTAATTAGAGACTTGGAAACCAGTGGCGGCTGGCAGCTTTAGGAGGGAGGGGGCTGGCGGGAAGCACACACACACTCATTTTTTCATACACACACACGCACGCACATCCATTAACAACACTCATAACATTCAAACATGCACGCATGCACCAAACATTCATTTTAAAAGATCACACACACACACATTCTTTCACACAAACACGCACGCAAGCACATCCATTAACAACACTCATAACATTCAAATATGCACAAACGCACCAAACATTCATTTTAAAAGATCACACACACACACACTCATTCTTTCACACACACACGCACATCCATTAACAACACTCATAACATTCAAACATGCACACGCACCAAACATTCAATTTAAAAGATCACACACACACACACTTACCTTCAGCCACGGAGGTCCCAGGAGGGTTGGGACTGCTGCCTTCCCTCACTGGCTGACCTTAGGTCAGCCAATGAGGGAAGGCAGATGTCCCAGCCTCGTCACAGAGTGGGATGGGGTCAATGAGACTGCTGACCCCACCCCACTCTGTGACGAAGTGTCACTGATTGACACTCGCCCTGGGCGCTTCAGGGCTTAAACCTGAAGCGCTCAGGTCGAAGTCAATGGGTGACGCTTTACTCGTCACTCAGGGGAGGGCCTCGAGGCACCTTTGCTGAGCCAAGGAGGTCACGCCCATAGGAGGTGTGACCTCCTCAGCCCAGCAAAGTTCAGCTCAGGCAGCCAAGGGTCTGCCCAAATCATGCATGTCTGCTCCTGGCTGCCTGACCTGAACATGAAAGGATGACCTTTGTTCAGCCTGACAGACACTTTTCATGAGGGGCAAAAGGTGGGGGGGTGGCCCCTCCGCCCTAAAGGACGTGCCGCGCCTGTTGGAAACTGAAATTTACAAATGTGTCTCAGTCACATTTAGCGATTCCCAATGGGGTTGCAAAAACCTACCTCATCAACATTCATGGGGTAGGTCGCAATTTGTGACCCCATTGGGAATGGCCACACTCACAGGGATGGTGGCTTGCTGGGGACAGCAGATCACCATGTCTGTGACTGCTTCTAAATGAAGCAGGTTTTTTTAAATGCAGACCATTTTCCTTAAAGGAAAACGGGATGCATTTCAAACAAAAAAAATTAAAGTTTTGTTTTCATTTTTTCAGAGTAGGCAAAAATATTTACGCTTCCATTCACAAAGAGGAAGGGTTTTCTGGGTTCCCCTTCCCGTTTGTGAATGGGTTACCACAAACATGAAGTTGGTAGTAACTGTGAATGTTTTGTGACTGCATTCACAGTTGCAAAACATACCAGTGCGAGGTATTAGGAAGCTACGCCCTGAACATGCCCCTTCCTAATACGGAATTGCAAAATGCGATTCGGTAAACAAGCTACTGGTACATCGAAAAATGCTTCGTACATCTGGCCCTGGGTTTTAGGCTTCCAGTGGAAGCAATGCACAATGCTTGACTTGCTTAAGAAAGCGAGTTATATAAATTCCAGCAAATATACCTTCGTTCATAAAAGCATTTAAAAGAAAAAATAGGAAAGATTTTATATTATGGTGTTATTAACCACGTGATTACTTATGAAGGTGTCCTGGCGCTAAGAGAGTGAAACTGACACTGATCAGCAAACGGCTATTACCCTAGGATCTGTATACAGGCACTACATAATTACAGTCTGTCCGGCAAAAATTATAGCACTAACATTCAACTATTTGGCAGCAGTCACCAAGAAAGCCCTACTAGATGTTATATACTGGCTAAGTGTTGTGGACTCATACATAGATCCCATTTTGCATACTTGAAAGACAAAAATAAAAAAAAGTAATCAGTTTGTTTCCTATGTGCCTTAGTGCAAATGTAATTTCTTCCATTGACTATTACTGAGAAGCAAAAATGGTAGAAATGCATTTGCGCTTTAAGGTAATGGTATTTCCTATCACAGATGCCCACCTAGCCTTACTTAAGGAAGTAAGTTCGAGTAACTGTGCACTTAGGATGCACATTCTCCCTAAACACTCTGGCATTTAGAAGGGCTGAAGGTGTGCTGATTTCTCCACAGTGAAAAACGTTTTTTAAATCATGTATGAAGAATGGGGCAAAACAAAAAAAGTGTAATTACACATTTTCCTGTAGCCCTAAACCTGTGGATATTTAGAGACTGCTTCACAAATAGCACCTTGTAGTAAGTTTGTAATATTACAGTAGTACTACAAAATGCATCACAAAGTGCTATTCACAAATTGCATTTTTGTTGTAACACACTTTAGAGTAAGTTAACTACTTTTCGGTATTCACAAACTGCACTTCTGCAGTATCTTACATTTTTGTAGTAACTTACACTTTGGTAGTAAGTCCCTACCTTGATTATTTTCTATGGGAGGGTGTTGCAGTACCAGTGGTTGGCCATGTTTAGTGCTGGGCTTACTACAAGAGTGTAATTGTACTACAAAAGTGTAAGTTACTACAAGAGTGCAGTTCGTAAATATTGAAAAGTAGTAAACTTACTCAAAATTGTAAACTTCTTCAAAAGTGTAAGTTACCTTTGTAAATCAGTCCCTTGTCTGAAGACAATCCACAGTACTGAGATAAGACTTTATCTGTGGCCTTTTTAGATTGCAATATCTACTTCTTTGAGTATTGTGAATCCACACAACTCTCAAAATCTTCACGGTTTAGGTATAATGCTTATGATGCATGGATTTATACATTGCTAAAAAATAGTAGCTCCTTATGGGGTCATTCGTTGAGGGGTATTATCAAAAGGTCAAACTCAGGCAGACATCTTCAAACAATTCTGTAATTCAAACAATTCTGTAATGCCTAATGTTGGTGTCAGGATGCACTATTCATTGTGCTCTGAATCCAATGGGAGTGATGTACTTTTCAGTCTCTCACATTTTCACAAGTGACCACATGCACGAAGACATGACAGAGATATGGGGACCAGTGGTAGCAATGACTCCAGAAAAAGTACAATAAAACAATGTTAGTATTCTTTTTTTCCCTAATATTTACCCGTTCTGTGTACATATTAGAAATCAAATGACTTGTATAAGCATTCACATTACATGAGCAACATAGTCCAATTTAAGATTTCTTCCTGTCCCATCACAGGATAAACCTTAGAAAAAGCTAACAATGCACATTCATACAAATGTTCATGAATTAGTAAAAGTCTGTTTCCATCCAATACCTCTTTAAATTACGAATTCATAGGAAGCAATTACTTTAGTGAGGAAATTTAAGATCTGTGTAGCAAGCTCTTGGTTGTAGCAACATTGTATCACAATTGCCTACCAAAGACATTGTGGGTCATGAGAAAAGTTATACCCAGGCATCCAAGATGGTTGCCATCCCTACAGAACACCTGAGTGCTCATGGGTTCCTGGGAATTGTTGGTCATTGTCAGAGCTCTGCTTCATAGTGCTTTCTCCAAAATTATACAGCCTCAGTCCCAAAAGTGGTGACACCTCATGGATATGACCAGGCTTTCTTTCCTTTAAAGGAATTTTGGAATATCGCTTCCCTCCACTCCCGCTACACTTCTTGATAGTTGGCAATTGTTAGCTGTGTAGGACTGGTACAGACAGCTGTTTTGTTTGTACAATGGAATGCACCGTTAATGTTTTGAGTAACTAAAAATGTAAGAAGAGCTGACATTTCAGTGGTTATTGTGTATTTCAAAGATATGTGTCATTGATACATTCATAACACATTGCTATAATTTATATACTAAAGAAACTCAACTTAGACCCCTCTAATCAGAGTCATTTTAAGCCAACATCTTTGCTACCTGGAGTCTCCGAACTCCTGAAGACATATGTAAATAAGCATCTCTCTAGCTTCCTTCAATTGAATGTGCTGCTGCATTACACTCAGATGGGCTTTCATCCTCTCCACAGCACAGAAACTGCCTTATTGGCACTGGTTCAGAAGCTGAGAAGTATTCTTGATTGAAGAGATTCAATAGCCATCATCTTGTTGGATCTCAGTGCTGCCTTTGACAATGTAGACCATCCCACTCTCTTGCAGAGGATCTCTAAAATCGGTGTCGCAGACAGAGCTCTTGATTGGCTCTCCTCCTTTCTACAGAACTGCTCCTTCCAGCTCCAAGATCAGCCTTTTCTTTCGACCATCCTCCTGTTAGGTTGTGGGGTGCCTCAGGGTTCCTGTCTGAGCCCCACATTATTCAATATCTATCTACTTCCTCTGGCTGAGATAGTCCAAACTCATGGGCTATCATTTGTGTCTTTCGACGATGACACTCAGCTGGTTACGTCAATCTCTCCTGACATAAACTCTAACTGTCCTTCTCTGACTTCTTGTTTTCAGGAGTTTGCTAGATGGATGTCAGACTGTAAGCTTAAACTAAACAAGAACAAAATGGAGGTTATGATGTTGGGCAACAATCTTAGCCATCGAGTTCCTCTTTGGATTATCTTAGTAAACTGCCCAGTCCAAAGACTCTATAAAGAGCCTCAGGTTCTGGCTGGCCAAAGGCCTGACTATGGATCATCATGCCAAAACTCTTGCTGCCAGTTGCTATGGTATTTTGAAATTATTGCAGAAGGTTCTTCACCTTCTTCCTGTTACCGCCAAGTGAATTGTCATCCGGGCTCTTGTGCTATCTCATCTTGATTATGGAAATGCCATGTTCTTGGGTTCACCATGCTGTGTCACCAGGATGTTACAGACTGTACAAAATACAGCTGCATACCTTTTGACAAACACCCCTAAACATGTCTCAGCCTCCAAGGCTTGAGAGGATTGCACTGGCTCCTGGTTAAACATTGAGTTCAGTTCAAGGCCCTCTGTATTATGTACAGGGCTCTTAATAACAAAGGTCCACTTCTGTTAAGATTTCTATCCTACCCGTATCTACCAGGAAGACTTATTCGCTCCTCGTCTGCCCACCTATTGAAGGCTCCTACGTTCCTTGGTTCGCGTTGGGATGCCGGTCTATTTCTGATTTGGCCCCGACTCTGGAACATGTTGCCACTGGGATTGCCCCTTCTGGAGCATGAGTTAGCTTTCCTTCAAGCCTTAAAGGCTTATCTTTTTGACATGTGAATCTCCTGTATCCTCTACCGACCACCTTAGTGTCGTTGGCAGTGCTTAGAAGCCTTCGGGTAGCCAGGCGCTATATAAGACTCCAAGAATAAAATGGAAAATAATATTTAAGCTAGTTAAAACAATTAAAAGTAGGCTTTTAGAAGTGTAATATTCATTCAATATTCAAGATGTTTGTTGAACATTTATTAGAAGGATATTTTCTCTTATATTTCTACTGCACTAAATACACAGGAGGCCATACGTGCACCTGCTTGTTTTTCCATACTTCTATTGTTTAACATTTATGAGCTAGTTCAAAATTCAAATCTTGGCTGGCAACCAGTTAGGAGTGTAACATTAGAAGTACTAGATGAATATGCCACTTGCACCTAGTTCTTGATTGCCCTTAGGTGAAGCATAGCAACCACCAAAGAAATTTTTTGTTGGAACAAGTGCTTCTCCACCATGTGGTGCTGTGGAAAGAATGGTAGGAGACTGTGGTCCTGATTGTCAGTTTGGCAGGCAGGGTACTCTGTCGTAACGGTGACAGAGTACCCTGTCCACCAAACTCTTGGTCTGTCCGTCCAATTCAAAGTCAGACGGACCCCCAGGTTTATGGCAATGAAGTAAAATTTATGTAAATGGAGTAAGGTTCACTCCATTGCATTTAGAGTGGGTGGCTGGATGTCTTTCTTCATGGTGTTGAGGCCATTAGTTTGTTTTTTGTTTTCCAAAAACAAATTCCTACTTTGGGAGGTTGTTTTTGGAAAAGAAAAAAACTTTAAGATGGCTTTGTATGAACGCTGTGACTGCAGTACATACAACCTGAAAGAGTTTACTGCAGGGCCAGCAATGAAGCCTAAATTTGGTGGACGGAGTAAAGTCATGGTGGTGGACGTAGTCCTTTGCCACACTGCTTCCTTTACTCCATCTGCCAAAGTGTAAATCGGGCCCCATGTAGTTTGAACAGTGAAGACAGCAGATTTACAAAGCTGTCACACAATGCAGTGCAGCATTATAGGAGTTGCTGTGCTGCATTATAGGAGAGAGAGAGAGAGCAGAACAGTGCCCTATCAACTGCGATTTGGAGCTGTCCTACTCGCTCTCTAGCGCAGGCACGCAATCAATAAGTGTCTGCCTGGCATCACACACAGAGCTAGTGAAAATAAAAAATTGTCTGTGTCTAGTCACAGCTCTCAGGAGTTACCAGGGGCGGTGTGGCAAGAGGGGGTTAATATTATTAATATAAAAATATTAATGAAAAAAACTTACCTGAGCACCACACGATCGCTCCTCCGGTCCCTTAGCAGGCACAGGGTCCATCCCTGCCCTGCGGCCAATCCTGACGCTGCTCAGATCAGCATTAGGATTGGCTGGGGTGCCCAGCCAGGGCGCTCCCAGGCAGACTGCGAGCCTGTGCCTTTTCTCTCCAGCCCAGCAACACAGTGCCGGGCTGAAGAGAGCACAGTGCGCATGTGTGTTTGGCCGGCCCAAGACAGCCGGCTAAACACACATACGCACTGTGCACTCCCCTCGTCCCTGTCATCCCACATGGACATGCCCCTTTAATAACCATCGATAATAAACATAGGAGCATATTTATAATGGCCTAGCGCCACCTTGCGACACATTAACGTAATTATTTTTTATGTTAATGTGGCCCAACGAGGACGAAATCCCCACGTCGTATTTACAGGGTGGCACAATGCATGCATTGCGCCACTCTGTAACTCTTTGTGCTACATTATTCCTGCGCCAGGCATAATGTATGCAAAGGGGGCGTTCCCATGTTAGGGGAGCCAGAAAAATAGTGTAAGGAAATCTATGAGATTTCCTTGTGCCATTTTGTACGGCACTTTTAACACCTGCTCAAGAGCAGGCATTAAAAGGGGGCTTCCTTTCTTTAGAATGGGGCCCTATGTACTCTGCAGGAGTAGCGCTAATTTTTGGTCGCTACTCCTGCAGAGTACATCAATAGCGTCATGAGAAATGACGCTATTGCCCCCTACCCTGTGCCGCCACGGTGTGCCATATTTTTTATACGACGCACACATGGCAGCGGTAGGGGGTGCTAAGGGGCGCAGGAAAAGTAGCGCTGCGCTCGGTTCAGCACCACTTTCCATAAATCTTCCCCATAATTTATTATCCTTTTGTTGTTTACAGCTGGTGCTGCTGGCGGGGTGCGACACTCCTCCGCCATAGCGGAGGTGCACCTGCTGTCTGCATCATGACTAGAATACATTTGGTTTGGAAGGATACCACTTCAGTACAACGTACTGTGCCTAAACTTTAAAACTTTTCCCACTTCGGAGTGTGCTGCATAGGGCAGTACACATGCATGGCAGAAAATGTTTGCTGAAATAAAAAAAAAAATCCTTTTGACGCCTGCCTCAAAGAGGAGGAATTTTTGGGTGCGAGACCCTGTCTACTGCTATTGGTAGACTGGGCTTTGCGTCAAAAAACACGGGTGATTGTAAAGGGAACGGCCATGTACCACCAACGGAATGCCCTATTGATGCAATGTAATGCAAAGTAATACAGAGCTCTACATTGTACTACTTTCCAGGAAACAAGTTGCGCGCAGGAAAATAAATTGCAAATAAGTAACCCTTTTTTGCAGCAAACCCAGCGCAAAACATTTGTAAACCTGCCATGCGGACTTTTTTATTTTTTGATACGTCAGCACCGTTTAAATTTGAGGCACAGGGGAAAGAATGATTTGCACAGAATCACAAACATATGTTTAGCTAAGTGAGGGTGCTGTGACACGAAGCCGGGTCCTACAGGTTCCAAGCAGAGCTTCCAGAACATGTGACCACATCGCCAGTCACGATGCTGAGAGCTGGCTGCTTCATAAGTAAATTAATATCCATGTTGATAGTCTAAGTGTGAGTTGTCCTTAGAGAAAAAGTATTTCTTCTTATCGTTGCCGGAGTTCTGTTCCAAAAGAGTTTTTTAAGCTACAGCCATGACCCAATCCATCAATTTGATCCCATTAAAACTCATATTCAAAGCCAAAATCATTGTGAAGAACGGACTATCCCTGCTTGGCACATTTGTCACATTTGTTCCTTCATTGCTATTAGGGTGCACTGAGCAGCAGTTGGTGTGCCTAAGTGCCTTTACGCCGTCACTCTAGTACGATCTATAACTATGTAGGAGCCAGCTGTGATGCTGAGTGATCAAGGTCTGGTTGCATATGAAGTTTCAGAGGCACAACAGGAGAAACATTGACTCCTTGCCCAAACTGGCTCTCATACAAGTGACTGGGCTTCTTACCCAAGTTCATACATAATGTGGTGACTTTGTAGGTAGAGGGGTAAAAAAGTGTTCATCGCTCCACAAGCAGTCAGTGCTCAGCAGTGGCCAATTTTCTCCATTCCTTTGGTCCCATGTTTACTGAATGCAGATTCATGAGATGAGAGAGAAAAATAGCCATCAGTGTTGTCTCTTCGTAGGCTTCACACTCACTTCATTCCTTCACACCTCAAGGTTTTCCGACTACTATGTTTCAGATCATCATTCAGATATACACATTTTCCTGGTCATCTCCTGGCCCATAATACTTTTCTTCTTGAACATGAGGGTAAAGGAGAAAACCCTAGTTGCAGGAAGATGTTCTCCTTCAGGGATCTCTCTTCATATTGAGTGGGATGTGTGAGCCCTGTAAGGCCAGTGACTGCTTTCTGCAAGCTTTGGAATTACTCCACACAGATAATAAGCACCAGGCTTTTCCTTAACATGATAGCAGATTTCAACAAACAGGGTTCTCCCAACCCAGCTGGAGAGACTTGTCTCCATGGCATGGTGAAGTGCATGGGATGCTTTCTTGATCATGGTCCATTGAGGATCCATCCTGAAGGGATGTCCTGTAACAAAGGCACACAACCATGGAACGTCCCACAAAGCTTCCCACTTCCCTTTTCATCTTCAATATCTACATGACCCCCACTTATTTATCAACCATGGAGTATCACACTTATCTTAATGATAGGTAGGCATCACATCCTGATGGTTCCTCTAATTTACTGACCATTTGATATGCACGATTAAACTCAGGATTAGTTTAGACAAAAATAAAGTATTTTTTTTAACTTAAAAGGGCTGCAGTTGTTCTCAAGACTCTTGCAAAATCCATTATTGATCGTGACCCATAACTTGTGTCCCATGCTTTAGCCACAGTATAACATTGTGCAGTTGACCATTTAATCTTGCTTGATATGGCCCCACTGTCAGTATTCAAACGTAGGAGATAAAGAAGGCGATAAAGAAGTAATGTTCCTCATGTCTTACAGTCTTTACAGACTTAGGACATGTGAAAAAGGAGTTTCAACCTATTTAATCCCACTGGATGTTTCTCTTTTTTAACCACCTAGTTCTAGGTGTCTGGTGTGAATCTCACTCACTGCAAGCTCTGTTATATTGGATTTTGAGTGCTAACCACCAGTGAAACACTGTAGGAAAGTACCATCTTGCCTGGCATGTTACCCCCGTATTTCACTGTATATACATTGTTTTACTCTATGTGTCATTGGGACCCTGCCAGGCAGGGCCCCAGTGCTCATAAGTATGTGCCCTGTATGTGTTCCCTGTGTGATGCCTAACTGTCTCACTGAGGCTCTGCTAACCAGAACCTCAGTGGTTATGCTCTCTCTGCTTTCCAAATTTGTCACTAACAGGCTAGTGACAAAATTTACCAATTCACATTGGCATACTGGTACACCCATATAATTCCCTAGTATATGGTACTAAGGTACCCAGGGTATTGGGGTTCCAGGAGATCCCTATGGGCTGCAGCATTTATTTTACCACCCATAGGGAGCTCTGACAATTCTTACACAGGCCTGCCACTGCAGCCTGCGTGAAATAATGTTCACGGTCCTGAAATCCACTGTTGTTGCATTGCTGGTGTTTGTTCTTCCTGCAGAAACCCCCTATCACGACTTCTGTGCTCTCTGGGGGTAGTAGGTGCACTTTACACCTACCTTTCAGGGTCTTAGGGTGGACTATTTTTCTAACCCTCACTGTTTTTTTACAGTCTCAGCTACCGTCTACAAGCTCACATAGGTTTGGGGTCCATTCGTGGTTCGCATTCCACTTTTGGAGTATATGGTTTGTGTTGCCCCTATACCTATGTGCTCCTATTGCAATCTACTGTAATTCTACACTGCTTGCATTACTTTTCTTGCTATTACCTGCATAATTTTGGTTTGTGTACATATATCTTGTGTATATATCTTATCCTCATACTGAGGGTACTCACTGAGATACTTTTGGCATATTGTCATAAAAATAAAGTACCTTTATTTTTAGTACTTCTGTGTATTGTGTTTTCTTATGATATTGTGCAAATGACACCAGTGGTATAGTAGGAGCTTTACATGTCTCCTAGTTCAGCCTAAGCTGCTTTGCCATAGCTACCTCTATCAGCCTAAGCTGCTAGAAACACCTCTTCTACACTAATAAGGAATAGTTGGACCGGGCACAAGGTGTAAGTACCCCTGGTACCCACTACAAGCCAGGCCAGCCTCCTACAAACACCTTTTAAGATAAAGGCCCTCATTACAACATTGGCGGTAAATCCCGCTTACCGCCGCGCAGAAGACCACCAACACACTGCCGCGGCTGCGGAATTCCGCTACAGCTAATACGACCCACAGCTCGGAATCCACCAAAATCCAGACACCCACACAAGTCCGCCACACCAAAGGTCAGTGAAAAACTGGCAATAACAAAACCTCCACCTTCACGCCAACAGGAATACGCCCACACTATCACGACCCACGAATCCACGCGGCAGTCTTTCAACCGCGGGAAACCATTGGCGGTACACACCGCTGCGCACATTTACAAAACACAACCACATTGGACAATTCGAAATACACACACCTGATACACATACACACAGCACTTCCACACACACAATATAATATAACACACACACCCACATCACCCACAAACCCTTACGACCAGAATTGCGACAGAAGGCCAGAGAGAGACACCACCATCAACAAACTAGCATCCACAGGCACTCAACATCATCACTCACACAACATCCACGCACCTCACACAACACATAAAAACACATCGGGAATTGTTCAGTTATGCATGCAGAATGCTTTAGTGTGTTATACACTAGAGGTGAAATCTGCACCACAGTACAGTTTCACCCTACTTAGGCCTAGAGATGAATGCGAAGCACCAATTCATTGGTAAAATCAGGATACTGAATGCAGATCTGACATTACTTTCCACACATCTTCACTTCTTGTGAACCTTCAAAATTTTTCATTTGTCTTTGACTCAATTCCTAATTAGATTTGGGCCTTTGAAACACCCAAGTTAATTATTTTAATGGATCAAAGGTCTGCCCACATAATAGGTCAATTAGCTAGTAATTAGGCATGTTGCTGGAAGAGGAGAGGGTGAGGATGGATGTCCCATGCGCAAATTACTTTTCACTTCACTTGGCCGGGAAAGGCTCACCCACACAGAAACAAAGGAAGGTAGCCAGACCTCTGGGCCCAGTCATAGGACGTCTGATCCTTTGATATTTGGGAAGGAAGGGACCAGGCAGCAGTGGCAGCTAGGGGCAAGACTTAGGGTGTCAGAGAAAGATCTTTCAAGATACCACTTAAGTGCACCATCTTAGAAATTCCTATAACGCTGAGCAAGATGGTTGGGGTAGGGGCGGAGTGATGATGCATCCCCCTGGTATTGGACAAAGGTGTCTACCTTCTGAAACTTTCCATCCTCACTTAAAAACCCCTGCAGTAGGGAGAGAATTTTGAGAGCAGTCTGGACCTGGAGAAAGTGAGAACGGAGGAATGTACAGGTGTTGGAGAGAAGATAACCAACCCCCACTGCAAAGATGGACTCAATGACTTCTTATATTCAAAACCCAGACCCAGGAGAATAGGCGCGTCTCCTCCTCTAGGGCGAGGAGTGTCCCCCAACTGCCAGCAGCAGCAAACCTTTTAATACAAAACAATAATAAATTACTTTTGTTATCATTTTGTAACAAAAGGGATGGGCACTGAAGGTGAGGAGCACTGTGGGGAGTGCACTGTGCACTCCCCTCATTGCGCATGTATGCTTGGCTTGCTGTCTGGGGCTGGCCAAACACACATGCGCATAGGGCTCTCCCCAACCCGGCACTGTGTTGCCGGGCTGATGAGAGCCTTCACAGGCCCCTAGTCTGCCAGGGAACGTCCTGTCTGGGCGCTCCCAGACAATCCTGATGCTGCTCTGAGCAGCATCAGGATTGGCCGCAGGGCAGGCTGAGAGCCTGTGCCTGCAGCCTGGAGCGACAACGGAGGAGCGGAGAAGCGAAGGTAAGTTTTTATTTTTTACTATTGTATTTTATTCCAACCACCAGAGCCGCGCCGCCCCGCCCTGCCCCTTTTACCTTCCACAAGCCGCCACTGCAGGAGAACCACCAGGAAATGGATCCTTTGTAAAGAAGGAGAGCAATAACAATCAGACTCCCTAAGATACCACCTTAAGCATCAAAAATTATCTCACAAGGCCAGAGAAATGGGGTAGAGTTTAGTGCTTTGGGGAACCAATCAGAATAGGGCAATTTCTATCAAATGTCTCCAGGTGCCCCATCTCCCTGGGGACTGCAGCAAAAGCAAGTGGCATGGGGGTGCACCTGTACCACCTCTTATTTACATTAAAATTGTTCCAGAGGGCCCCTATCTCTCTGGGGATCAAAGAACAAGACAGCAAGCTCTGTCGTGGTCTGACTAGAACAAGGCTCTTAATAAAAGCCAAACCCAATGGACCATCAATGGGGGCTCTCCCCAACTTCCTATGTCAAAGTCTGGAAATACTGGGAGGAATACAGTACATCAATGTCTACCTGGGCTGACTATTGGTGTGTTCTCCCCACCTACATGTATAGGAGTGCAGACAGAGGAGAGGATGTTGGCTCTGTGCTGACCCACAGCAGCTTTGTTGGATGGAAGGAGCTGGCCAGGACACGTGGAGTAGGCACCCACGTGGCCCACTTTTGGAACAAGCTGGGTGAGCCTTTGAAGGGGAGCAAAGCAAAAATATGGTGTAAAAAGAGAGGTTGCACCTGAGAACACATTTTGATTAAAACAATAAAACCGGAAAGAAAACAAAGTAATTGGTGCAACACGAGTTGAATATACAATGCCACAAGCAAAATGAACATTTATCTGGTTGTATGGAGCCTAGGGAGGACAGGGGCACCACCAATGGTTTCTATGTGTTTTGGGAGCTGCCGATGGTGCAGCAGGTCAATAGGAGTGGCTTCACGAATTTATGTAAATACACACTAAGGGGCATATCAATGGGTAAGTCATGCAGTGCAGCACAGAGTCACCTTACTGCGCCGCACTGTGTGACAGGGAAAGGGCAGAAATGCACCATATTTAAGGCAATAGAGCACATTCCTGTCCTTTCCCCTGCACTGGCGCCTTTTTGGCTGCCCATGGTGCAAGGGTGCCTGCGTTACATTCAGGAATGTTTTTGTGAGTGAGGGTCTTATTCCTCCTTCTATGTGTGCTGCAGGATTCAGCACACATAGAAAGAGGAATAAATGAGGAGAGATATGGATATTTCTCCTCGTTCTACTTCCCCTGGAAAAGTGTACGATTTTGGTGCATTCCCAGGTTTACAAGTTCTTGTAAATCTGGGAATGCGTCAAAACCATGGGAGTTTCCCAGGGCCCAGAGCAGGTAAAGCAATGCACCGATTTGTGCTGCGTTCAGTTACTCCAAATTTATGAAGCCACTCAGAGGCATGCAAAGTGGCTTTGAGTGGCTTCAAAAATCTGAGTTAGAGGTTTGCGTCACACATATATAATGTTGCATGGTGCAAATGCCACACAAGCCTCCCATAAATATTTCCCTAAGTTTCCCAGAGGATTGAGTTGGTGATCTGAGAGTATCACAGAGCTAACTCCTGGTGGAGAATCTTTGGCTATGGCTCAGCACAGTTGCCCAGGTTTCCACCCTTCTATTCTGCCACAGGTATGGACAACCCCTTTCAGCAACCACATTGCTTCCAACACTAGGTGACACCTTAGCAGGAGGTACCTTCCAGAAAAACCCTAAAATGGAGGAAAAAGGCCAAGTGCAAAAAACATCTGAGAGGACAACGAGGTTCCAAGACTTACATAGAGACAGACGCTCGAGGTTCGAGACACAGCTGGAGAAGAAGAGAATCTTCCAGAAAAATTCTGAAGAGGAGTCTGGAAAGGAATGGAGGACCAGGAGGAGTCAAAAGGGTGAAGGAAAAAGGATAGGAACTGAAAACATCTGTGGAAAAAACTGAAATTCAATAAAAAGTGGTAGAACATGGTGACAGGATTTCACAAAGCATTGTGGTGCAAGCAGTGAACCACTTTCCTTCCTTTCATAGATAAAAAAAAAACTGGAAATACCTAAGAGTTCATACTGGATTGGGATAATGCCATAGGATACAATACTATGCAACAGGCTATATATAGTTTCTCAGAAATTCTCAGTAATGATCCTAAGAGAGAGAATACTATTGAGACTCCAATGATGTCTCTTGGCAGAGGCCTCTCAAGAAGAAGAAAAGGAGCACAGACAACAGCACCAGTGGGTCAGCAGACTAGAGGTACATTTTAACTGAGAGCATAGTAGCCTACCATGAGGAAGCTGCCAGTCTCTTCCGCTCATGCGCTGACACCAGGCAGGATGCCAGCAATAGCACAACAGCATGCCTCCCTGTGGAAGCTCCTGATTTGTTTGGAAATCATCTGAAAAAAGTTGAACCAGCACTGTCTTATAAACAGAAAAAGAATCTCCGTAAGACATTTCACTAGAGGGACCACCCCGCTAGTTAATTATTTGTTTTATTTCTTCTTAAAGAAGAATGAATCGCAAATCTTTTGAACTTCAAATTCTAAATAATTTGTCAACAAACTAGATGGAGGCATAACAATGGATTTAGAAAAGGATTCACTCTGTAAGGTTTAAATTGAGAGAATGAAACACTGGATGTATCTTCCAACTCAATGGAACTGAACCTGAAAGGCAACTGGATTAATGATTTGGATGGTCTCAAATGGCCCATAGAACCAAGGGATACATTTGTTCAGGAAAAGATGAGAATGTAAAAACCTAGATGATAACAAAATCTTAATCTCAATATTATAATAGGAGAATGTTTATGGCACTGGCATAGAACTTAATTATCTTTTTAGAATCTTGAAGAATGAACAAAATCTAACGTCCAACAGTTTGTACCTGTCTAACAAAGTTTGCAGTCATAAGGACCATGATTGGACCTTGAAAACCAGAAGGCAAAACAAGAAGGGAATGTTCGGGGTGAAGCCCATAAAGACAAAAGAATGGTGAAGACCGAGTGAGATTATGAACGATGTTTTTATAGGAAAACTCAGTCAGGTTTAAAAAAGGAAGACCAGTCACTTTGAGTGTAATTACAAAAGCATCAAAGATATTGTTCCAGTCCCTGGTTAAGTGGTTCAGTTTGATCATTGGTCTGAGGGGGAAAGACAGCAGATTAAGCAACATCAATCTGAAGAGATTTGTAAAAGGACTTCCAAAAATGGGGGATATACTGAGGGCCACAATCTGAAACAATAACTTGAGGTAAACCATCTGAAACAATAACTTGAGGTAAACCATGCCAACAAAAAATGTAATGTAAAGAAATTGTCCCACGATTTTAACAGATGGTAATGTCTTACAGGCCATGAAATAAGCTGCCTTGCAAAAAGGAATCAACAGTGACCATGAGAACCCGATTTCCTTCTGAAGAATACAATAGTGCTGTTAGTAGAAATAGTATGCCATGGCTCTGGTGGTAATGATAAGGGCTGTAATAATCCAGAGGACTGAGAGTGGAAAATCTTTTTCTGGGCACAAATGGCACAGGACCTAACATAAAGTACAGTGTCACCTTGAATTGAAGACCACCAAAAAAAATGAAAAATGAACTCTGGAGTATATTTAACCCCTCTGTGACCAGAAGCAGGTGAATCATGGCACATTTTGCAGACTTCCAGTCTTAATTGTTTGGAGGGAATGAATAAAGAATTTTGTTTGAATGTAAAATTTGCTTCTTTATGGGTTTGTTCCCTCATAGTTTCCCAATCCTTTCTGGAAAATGTGGAATAACTGGCTTGGGATCTTTCAAGGAAGGATTGTGCGACCCCAAAGATCCTTTGTGGAGATATTTTGACTAAAAGTTGGAGGAGATTTGGGATATCTATGTGTGTGGCATGAGGACAAGGCCAGGAATGTGAGTAATAAAGAAGATTGTTCCTACACTGCATATTCGTGAGGCACTGCAAGTTCCGGAAATCAGTGTGAACTTTGAAGGGTTCACAAGCTCCCATCAAAAAATGTCTCATCTCAGACCAAGCCATTTTCATAGCCAGACAATTTCTCTATAAGACAGAATAATTCCTTTCTCAATCGGACAAAATGGGAGAGAGATAAACAATTAGAATGTTCTATCTCTCATCTTCTTGTATTTGCAAGAGTACAGCATCAATGGCCCAATCAGAGGTATCAGCCTCAAAAGTACATTTCTAAGTTGGATTTGGATGGTGTAAGAGTGGGGCTTGATTGCAGGTTTGTTTCAATTACCTGAAGTCTGGAAGCATTGGCTAAGCATCTCCTTCTTAAGTAAATGGGTAATGTTACTAATTAATTGAGCAAAATTACCTACAAACTGCTGATAGGAGTTGGAAAACCCAAGGAAACACAGCACTTCCTTGAAGCTAGAAGGGGTGGGCCAGTCCAGAATGGCAGATACTTTACATGGATCCTTAGAGATTACAGTGTTGTACAATCAGTAATCCAGCCATTCAACTTTGGATTGGTCAAACTCCTATTTTTGGGGATTGCAAAAGAGTTGATTCAGGCAGAGTCTGGTCAACACTTGACTGACATGCTGGTTATGAAACAGGGGATCACTGGAATAGACCAAGATATGATCGAGATATATTACAACAAATTGATTAAGCATGTCAGCAAAAATGAGGTCCATGAAACACTGAAAATTGGCTAGAGCATTGCTTAAACCAAAATGTATAACCGAATATTCAAATGACCCAGCAGTTTTCTAAAGGCAGCCTTCCATTTGGCCCCTTCCTTTATCCTGTGAATATGATATGCTCTATGAAGATCTAGCTTGGTAAATATCTTAGCACCCCTAACTGACTCTAAAATACCTATCAATTTCAAATTTTTTCGATTTTCAGCTTTACTTCGGCAAAAAAATACCATAAAAGCATGCTAACAGAATTCATACTTTTCTAATAAAAGAATAAAAACACTTTAAGAAAATCGATAAAATCAAACCCATCATGATATTAAAAAATCTAATCCAGGACTCCCCCAAGGCCATGTGATACAAGTAAACAAATTGCCAATATAAATATTGTAAAAATAAGCAATTTGTCAATAAAAATATTCTAAAGATACACAATACACATCACCATAAAAAAATTATGACATAACTATAATTACAAATCTTCTGTACAAAAAACAATGGGTATTGTGATGTTACTGTTGGTAGCAATAACTACGTTCTAGCAGATAAATTCACTTAGTCTCTAGAACTATGAGTGTGCACAAGTATGGTCCATCGTGAAAAATAGAATTTATGCTTATTTGGAAAGACATTTGCCTCTGACACACCACATAGCCTCTAAAACCCTTGCCAATGTGCATACCCCCATCACATATGGACTTGTTTTGTAATTTCTAAGAGCTGAGTGGCAATCCCTAATTCCCAACAATTTACATAATGGTCTTATCCAATAAGCCCTCTGTTTTTGCCTGGCAAAAAAATAAAACATGTGCAACACTCTCTTGGATCATGCATCCCATTGGACAAAGATCAGTTGGATTTTCCGTTTTTTCCCATCTTGATGTGAAAGCCCACAGAGGCAATGATCCAAGTCTAAGTCTAAAATAAAGTGCACGTGCTAAAGGTGAGGTAACTATGTCTAAATAATGCTCAAACTCATAGTGGTACTTAGTTAATAGAAAATCCTCTGTCAGACTGGAAGATGGAACTAATGCCATCTCTTCAGCTTATCGGCTCATCAAGTAAGCATCCTTCAAGATCTGGTTAGCATTCTTTGGAAGATGGATAGGATCGTACCAATACAGGCCTAGACCAAGTTTATGGAAGAGTGTTTTTAATTATTTACACCACAGGACTTTCTCTATGTGGGGGGGTGCTAACACTGCTCTAAGCCAGACTCTGTACGGGTCTAAAGTATCTATAGACATCAATCTGATCTAATATTGAAGTGGCCTTAGAGCAGCATTCGTATAGGCAAAATGGGAGAGCTAGAAGGCACTTTTAATAAAGCTTTTAAATACAAGTTTTCTGCTCTCTCCAAATCTTGCAGATTACAATACCCCCTTAACTCTGGACCATAGGTGACTCTTCCTCTAACCTGACTTTTATAAATTTCCATTGCCGGCGTAATGGAATATCTGGGTGATCTAGCAGCAAATCTCAGTATACCACCTGCTTTTTGTTTCAGTGACATAATAGACTTGAGCAGATGGGCTGGCCATTTGTGTGAATCATCCATCCTCATTCCTAGATAATCAAAATCCGTTACTCTTTCTAAAATTTTCCCATCAAGCATTATTGTTTTCCTCATCCTACAATCTAAGTCCCCAAACACCATCTATTTGGTCTTGGAAGAATTAATTTGGAGGCTGTGATCCCTACAGAACCCCCAAACATTCTCAAGAAGCCTAGTTAAACCTGTAGCAGTTTGTGAAAGCAGTAAGGTGTTGTCCACAAACAAGAGGCATGGTGTCTTAACTCCATCAAATTTCGGGGCATTGTTTTTACAATCAAGCAAGTAGGGTATGCATGCATTTGTAAAAAGTAAAAAAAAAGTGTGGGGGCTAATACGTATTCCCGTCTCACGCCTTTCTGTAGGGGGAATTCCTCTGTGAGTTCGCCATCTGTTCCCCATCTTATTCTGGCATAACTTCCAGTATATAATTCTAGGATCAATTTTAACAGGGGTCCTGGGACTTCTATCTTGCCCATAATTTCCCATAGTTTTTCTCAGGGGACCAGGTCAAAGGCGGACTTAAGGTCCACAAAAGAGACAAAAAGGCTCCCTGCCTCTAAATAAACAATGTTCCATTTTATTGTTAGAAAACAAAACATCTGATCTATTGTGCTTGTTTTCTGCCTACATCCTGCCTGCAGATGGCTTAGGGCGTCATTGTCCTTTATCCAATCCCTACGCCTACCCAAAACTTGATAGAAAAAAAATATTTTGTAAATTGTCTTTTGAGGATTATTGGTCTATAATTACCTGGAATGTCCTGTCTCCTTTTTTATGGATTGGGACTATTTTCGCACCTCTCCATGTTCCGGGAATTTGTTGGGACACCAAAATTTGGGGTCAGATTTAAACACATTGCAAGGAATTCCATCTAAACCTGGTGCCTTTCCTGATTTTTGTGCTAGAATTGCTTTCACTGTTTCCCTTGGGGTAAATGGTGTGAGCATGTCTTTATCCAGTATATCTATCTCTAATGTGCTCTCATTACATACAGAAGGAACCGTTTCTATTTGTAAAGATCTATAAAATATTGCATCCAATTTTCGGCAGGGATATGGCAATCAGGTCTAGGATTTTCATTGCGCTCTGTAGTAGCAATCAAAGACCAAAATTGTTTGGAATTGCTATCTTTTGCTGCTAGTAGCAGTTCTTGCCAAGTCTCCTCTTCCCAATTGGACTTGCAGATCTTTGTTGTGTGCACATACTTGCGTCAAGCTAAAATTAGGTTCTCTCTGTTATTTGTCCTTACTGCCTCCAAGAGTCTGCTCTTGGCCTGTCTACACTTGCTCCCCGTACACTGTTTTTCCCCTTGCAAGCACTGAAGAATAGGTCCCTCAAAGAGGAATTTTTTTTAAATTTAAAATGTTTATCCATGAGCTGCGTAGGTGGATATATAGACGGTACGACCACAGTGGAGTACTTAAGGGTTAAGTCATGTATTTTGGCCATTAACCCACTGGATTTAGCGAAGGTCTCTCATTTTATTGAGCGTTTGTTGTTTGCCACTGTAATAGGGAGCATACCTTCACATTCCCGCTGCGTTAGCTTTGGTCGAGAGCCAGCTCTCACACCATACTAAAGGGAGTAAATGGTCACTACTGCATTGTTCCCCCACCTTAAGATCTTTAAATCCATGCCAGATCCTAACATCAATCAGGACAAAGTCGATGGGGCTGTTGTAACTCCCTCTAAAAAAGGTCGATTTAGAAGGTATGTCGGAGGTAAACCGCCCATTTCCAGGATGAAGACAGTGCATTAACATAAAGTCAATCACCTGGAGAGCCCTAGTACTGCATTTAGGCTGGTTCCTTGTTGAAGAGAAAGGGGGAATTCCCCATGAGGAATCCTCTAATTGAATTAATTCAGAAAAAAGAGTGTTTGGCTCGAAGGACACATTCAAATCTCCAGCTACAAGAACGTAATGGATAGGGAGAAATTCCGAAACCAATGCACTCAACGTACTGATGTTAGTAGTAATTTGGTTTGGGGAACCTGGTCTATTATATACATTCAAAAAATACAGAATACACTGTTCCTAATAAAGGTAAACACTGGGCAACCCTTAGGTTAGAAGCTAATGCCCTCACACATCCAATCGGATGTCATGCTTCATCATCGGGCAAGCTCCTCGTCAGACCGGCGCTGGGAGAATATGCACTGGACCTTTAATCTCCCTGTCCCTCTTTCATTTATTTATCTATTATATACATTGACACATAAAAGCTTAGGGCCCTGAGTTAGCTTAATTGAAATTGCCAATATGTCACATGAATCAACATATATTTCCCTCATTTCCCCGGTAAGGAGAATGTTTATCCTTGTCATATGAAATAAATCCCTGCCTATAAATATTCGAAATAGACCAGGTCTCCTGAAAAAGACAGACATTGAAAGTATCAATGAACTGCCCCCACCCAGGATCAATGATCTTGCTACGGATGCCTGCTACATTCCATGAAATTAATTCAGAATCAAAAGTGCCTGGCCCCACAGAGTTACCCATTGTACGCTCGTGGATAGGTATAGTATTTGGCTGCTTATCAATGACTGCCACATTTGCGAGCTCTTTCTGATCTATGCTTCTGGATGATGTCTGGTCCAATGATCATTGGAGACCTGTCTCTGATGATGGATGGACAGTAAAGGGGGCAAGAGATGGGGACAGTCAGTCAATATCAGAAAGATTATCAAGTTGCAATGAAGCATGAGTCCCAGGGAGGCTTTTTCCCTCAGAGCCATACGCCTTTGTGTGTGCCATCGGAGACGAGGAAACACTCACAAGCCCTGTCTCATTGGGACCCCAATGCAATTCTCTATAAGCTCTCAGTGTGTCAAGCGATTTGGGACCTTTTCCAGAAGTCGTGAATTGCTCCCTCTCAAGTACCATAGCAGATGAATGATCCATGGGATCGAGCACAATGTCAGAAGCAGGGGGATCTGCCAAAGCGCCTGCATGACGCTCCAGACGGGAAAGGATAAAAACAATGTTCAAACTATTCCTAAGAGGATTTCGTAGCTCCAAGGATAGCAGCCCTTCCACTAGTGTAGGACAAGTAAATGTTATTTCTATTGTATCCCAATGCTCTGGGGTTTCTGTGTGACGCATGACGGAAATAATTTCAGAATGTATTATAGAATCACAATGCCTAATGTGTCTGATCCAATGCATGACTTTGTTCTTTAAAGACAAACTACTTTCACGTGTGGTAGATGGTACTGACGGTACATTACACATGAAAATTTGGTTGGTCTTGTCATGGATTTTAGTGGGTGGCTATACAAAAGGCTGTTTGGGAGATCTGCTCACTCGAGGAACAACCACTGTGTTGAATCTCTTCTGAACACTCGGTACAATAGCCAGGGATGATCTTGTTACAGCAGCCCAGCTTGGAGGGTGTTTGGTCATTGTGGGCCTCTAAATTTCATGGGTAGACAGCGTGGGGGCTGGGCAATCACTTTGAGTCCTTGGTTTCTAGTGCCCCTTCCCGGCTGTCATAACAGATTAAGCACCTCCTCCATCATTTGTCTGAGCTCACTGATTTCTTCTCTTAGGTTTAAAAAAGCATAACCCATGTCTTCCTGGAGGGGGACTTGAACGAGCGAATGACAAGATGTTTGCACGCCTTGATCCGGCTTGTCAATGCCCGATAAGTCATCAAGAGTCCCCAAGGGTAAAAAGAGATTTACGCAGGGGATCTCATAAGTGGTTGAGCTAAACAGGGGTGCGCCCCCCCCAATCTCTCAAGCAATGGATTGGTGGTCCCACTTTCAGTAATAAAGTTATCACAAGCCCCTGGGGTAGGCACCACAATTACCGTTATTGCTTTAGTACCCACTTCTCCCTTATTCTTTGGCTTGGGTTTGAAAAAGGAAGAAAGTGGGCCACTTTTTTTCCTCTCATAAGCATACTGGTCTTTCCCCTTCAACATAATCTCAACTTCTTCAATCAGTGTATCAATCTGGTTAGTAACACAGTTTTGTAAATTGCAGAAAGTAGTGTGGATTTTGGGAACTTTAGACAAAGCTGCACCCGTTGCAGGGCTCCCTTTAGCCTTACGCTTGCCCATGCCCAATTAAATAACAAAAATCAAGGAAGGTTTTGATGGACTGAAACACTCTAAGGATTAATATCCCGATTTTACCTTGTGTCAAAGGGGGGTGGCCCGCCCGCCCTCCTTCGGTCTCTGATGAGCGCAGATGGGCCCGTCTTTGGCCCGGGCTTCGCCCGGGTGCAGCCCACGCATGTTCCGTGTTGCAGGGCAGCGTGATGCGCTTTGAGGCGTTCACGGTCCTGGCTCTGCCACCCTCACGCCAGTAGGATCCTGGGACAGGGAGTCCCCAACGAAGAAGTGGTTTCCCGCGTTGCGGGGTGGCCTGATGCGCTTTGAAGCGCTCACGGTCCTGGCTTTGCCCCCCACATGACGATGGGATCCTGGGACAGGGGGTCCCCAACGAAGAAGTGGTTACCTATCAATAATCAAAGGAAATGAACCTCTCCTTTATTGTGACCTAAGTAGGCCCAGGTGGAGCATCTATGCACCTGATCCCACCCGACCCTGCTTAATGCTTCTGAGATCAGGCGCAAGTCTCCCTGCACACTTCCTTCCACCAACTGCCCTACTTCACAAACTTGCTACGGAGGGCCAAGCCCACCCCCTGTCTTGCACCATTCTTGCAATCACTTCCTCTGCACTTTAACACACAGCCTCAGACTGCCCTTTTTTTAGGACTTGGCACTAGTCAGCAGCAAGCCATCTCACCACCAGCAGCCTGGTGTTTTCACAAAGTGCTTAGCCTGCTCGCCACTGGGCTCTAAAGCACTCTCTCAGGCCACACACATCTCTGTCTGGCAGTGGCTGCCGGACTACCACTCAGCTGCTGATGCTCCCCCAGTCTCCAGCTCTCCCTCCTGGCCTCAGCACCGTACCCCATAACACCACTTCTTTTCCAAGGTACTCTGGGGAGACAGGTTGTTTTCAAGTGGAGCTCTAACTGCACTTTTACCAAGCACAGACCCCACCCCTTCATATGCAAATACTACTGTCCATGCCCAGTGACTGCCCCGTGTGCACACAGAAGAGAAAATGAACAAGGGTCTTGCCTGCTGGGTCTAGCGTCCAGGGTCCCCGTTGCCAGCGGCCTGGCTCTTTGCCTCTCTCTGCCCCCTAGCTGCTGTGGACAGTGAAAGGAGGAAAGCCTGGATCCGGAACCAACCCCAGTGCAGCTTCTCAGCAGCAGCTCCATGCCAACCAGCAGAATGCTCCCTCTGCCCCACGCTGTTGAGGACAGTGAAACGAGGGAGGCCTGGATCCAGAGCTGGCGCCAGTGCAGCCCATCAGCAGCAGCTCCACACCGACTGGCAGAATAAGTTGTGCAGCCCAGTTATGAGCCACACAGGGCAACTGTAGATTGTCTGTGCTTGCGCTGTGTAGCCCATAACTGGACTGCAGACTAGTTATGGGCCACACAGTGCAAGTGCAGACAATGTATGCTTGCACTTTGTGGCCAGTAAAAACTAGTGTGGTGAGCTCCGCTCCGCTCCGGGGCTAGCCGAGTTTTTGGCCAAACTCTGCACTCTAAGTAGAGCACGAAGTGCCAAAATCTCCGTTAGCACCGTGAGCAGGAGTAGAGCTCACCAGCCATGCTTAGACCTAAGACAAGTTTCAAATTCAAATATGATAAACCTACTTCAAGGTATGCCTGCTCAATACTAGAGTATGCGGAGCTCTTCAAAAAAAGGAGTTGATGCTGCCTTCCTATCTGGATTTTGATTTGTGCCATCCCTATTTAATCCAGAGCAACTATTTCCTTTGGAAGAATGCATTCTCTGTCTGAGTCTGAGAAAGAAGTCCTAAAGCAGTACTGCAAAAGAAAATTTATAGAACAGCCTAATAACATGATCTCCCTCTCCAGCCGGTGCTTCCATAATTTTTGTCCTGAAGAAATCTAATGAATTGAAACCCAACATACATTTCACATGGTTGAACACGAAGCTGCTTCTTTGGGAGTCCATTCATTTTCCAAAGAATAAGAATTGTTGTGGCAGAATTGAAAAGAATAGGAAATCGATCTTATCTCCTGGTTCATAAAAGGATCATGGCAGGTAAGCAAAGGAATCCCCAAAATTGCTGTTTGATTGGAAGAAGCAATGAGGTTAAATGATACAGTATCAAAAGTCATTCTTAAGGGCACAGTCATCTCCTTAAATGGACCGAAAAATAAGGGTGCCCCATACACAGTCTACACTTGCTCCAGAGAGTCCTTAGATATTCTTGAAATATTTCTGTCTTTTGCCCAGTTCTCATTTAGGTACAAGCCAGTAGCTCCACAATCTAGTTGTTTCCTTAAATCTAGAAAATCTACTAAGTCTGGAAAAATCAAAAGTGGAACATGAAGATCTGTGGACACTCCAACAAAAGGGACTTGTGGTGTTCCGGTTCTTCTCCCTTCCACAAAGAATGGATCTGGCATGTCCCAAAGGTTTCTGAGGATGGATTGGGCAAACCCAGATCAGATGTTCCATAATACATACATACTTAAGCCATACTTATGACAGTGTTCTCTTTCTGATTAGAAAAGGGAGCCACTACAGAAGGTTGAGTGCTCTTTGGAAGGAGCTTCAATCTTCCATTCAGGAAATTAGAGTCCTCCAGCTGCTGATGAGGGCTGGACTCTTCACCTTTCAGGCAGGAAAAGATCCCAACCTGACAAAGCAATCCAACTACTCTTTAATTTCACCTCTGAGGCCTCTGTAAACAAGAGTCATCAGAATTCTTTCTACCACAGTGGTTTTGGTTGCCAGCAGGTGATCTTGGGTAATGTAAGTCAAAACATCTTGTCCACCCTGTCGGGTTTTGCAGAGACCATCCTCAGCCAAGATTTCAAGGCCAGGTCTTTCAAACAACCATTTAGAGGTGGTCAGACAAATAGAATAATTGGACAACCAGGGATCTTCTACAGACACTAAAGGGGTTGCCCAAGCTAAGGCTGGTACAGGCAAGGGACTAATTAGATACCCTACCTTGACTCAATCTTGAGAGAACTAAGCTGAATGGAAGGCAAATAAGACAGTCAAAGAATCCAGGAATTCTTTCAGTTTATCTGGATCCCCAGAGAAATGTGGAGCAGCTGGAGAAACTACTGGAATGTAACCATGGGTGCTGACACCTGATATTTATCCTAGAGCTGGAGCTTCTTACCTGGAGGTTTGTTAGACCTATCATCATTAGGGTGGTCTTCCCCCAAACCTTTTGTTTTACTCCTCCATATATTTCTGATCTCTGTTTTGTTGGCTATAGTACTCTGTGTACTTTGTACTGCTACCCAGTGCTAAAGTACATGTTTTCACTCCTTGGAACATGGTAACATAGGCTTGTCCCTAATTGGTCTATTTAATTTACTTGTAAGCCCCTAATAAAGTGGCACTACCTGTACATAGAGCCAGTAAATTAAATACTAATAGTGGGCCTGTAGCACTTGTTCTACCCATTGAAGTAGCCTTGAAAACCTGTCTCAGGCCCGCCATTTCAGTCCATATGTGCAGTTTTGAACTGCCATGTTTACCTGGTAAAATAAACCTTTAGTTTGGCCCACACCTGTCTTTTCCTACACATAAGCCACCCCTAGACTAGGCCCTAAACAGCTCACAGGGCAGGGTGCAATGTATTTAAAAATTAGTCTATGTGATTTCAAGTTTTACATGACCTGATAGTGAAAAACCCTTAAATTAGTTTTTTCACTATTGAAAGGCCTACCTCTTCCATAGGATAACAGTACAGTTTCTTATTACACATAATATGGACATCTTCCAGATGGGGGAAGATAAACAGGTTGTGTTTGGTGTCTTTGGAATTGTAAAGAAAAATCTCTTTTATGGTAAGATAAGATTTTCAATTATAATTTTAAAAATGCCACTTTTAGAAAGTTGACATTTTCCTGCCCTAGCCATTTAGCTCTTGCAGACTGTCTCTGGGTCACATAATTGGGGTAGTTGGTAGTTGGTCTTTGTGTATTTGTCCTAGACAGGCCACACACAATAGAGAGCTGGGTGGGCCATCACTGGCAGGACGGGAGGGCAGAGTTAGGCACTACTCCACTTACACCAGTATAGACTGTGTCCTGCCTTCACATAAAGGATTGCATACCCTCAGTATTTGGTATACAGCCTGGGCAGGGGAGGCCGAAAACCTGTGCACTTCAAAGGGAAACCCCTAGTAGCTACTCCCACTCCAAAGAAGGCACCAGGGACCATATTATGTACGCAGCACACTTTCCCTGTTTGCACCATGGTGCAGCGTTCAAAAGGCACGCTGGGCACACACAGCGACAATGCACCATATTAGAAAGAATGCTGTGCTGCCCTATGGACAATGCATTCAAGTGAAATTTGGAGTGGCTGCTTTAAAACCACTCAATGTTTCACAGTGCATGTGGCATGCTGTCTGCACTTTGAAGAGGGAAGAGAGATCCCCTTTCAGGTGGGTGCAGTGAGTGATTGCAACTGCTTATAAGGGGATGTCTGGAGGTTTAGTGGTGCACCCTTTCTCCCCTGCAGAGGACTGCCTTTTGGAGGTGCACTGAAAGTGTGCCAGCTATTTGTGGCGTAAGTTCAATGCAATTCCTAAGGGCATGTTTGCCTCTGTATCTGATTCCATCATACGCCAGGGTCGCTGAAGCAAAACTATTCCCTCTTTTTGCATGGGGCCACCCCCCATGCAAATGAAGAAACGCTCTCTCATAATAGTGGTGATGCCACATGAGCACCATGGCTATAGGTATTACAGGTGTCTGCAGTCCCTTTTGTAAAACCATTGTGCCCCAGGTGCACACAAAGTAGGCACGAATGCCCATTGCCCCCAGGGGCACAATGTATAATACGGCCTCAGACATACATATTGGACCTCAGATACCAACTCTTCAGTACACTTCTGGACCTGTGGAAGACTTTGCCAAGAAGAAGGACTGACTGTTGCACTGCTGAATGGACTACCACTCTGCTGGACTTCTGCCCTGAAGGACTGCTGGCTGCTGTGCTGACCTGCTGCCCTGCTGCCCTGCTGCCCTCTTGCCTGGGTGAGAATGACTGGACCTGCAACCTGTACCTAGGCTACTGCAAGGGCTAGTCTCTTGTAACCAGCAACTGGGCACTGCAACTGCCATTCTTACCATGCCAAGTAGTGCCACCCCAGCCCTGTACCCTTGGACGTGGGTCTGAAGGTGATTTGCCGGCTACCTGTAGATCCAGCAGAACTGACAAATCTCTTCTGCTGCATTGCACACCCCGAGAAAAAACATCTAATTGCCTCTGCTGCACTGACTTTCCCAGCACCAGGACTTCGCAATGTAGCCCTCAGCTTTTTTGGAACCACTGCTGCACAACACACCCTCTATGCGAGCCGTCACATCAAAAGTCCCTTGTTGATGGCAGCCTTGATGACGACGCAGGACTTCGCATCACAAGCCTGCAACTTCTTCGGAACCAGATGGTGCACGACGCATCCTCAAAGCAGCACTCCACATCACAACCCACTCTCATTGACGGCTTCCTCAATGATGATGCAGGACCTCGCATTCCAAGCTCACAGCTCCCCAGAACCATAATCAAAAAGAAGAATGGAGCACACTATTATTAATTTACTTCCAATAATGATTGAAACCCTGAGTCCTTTGGTTCTATTTAAACTTCAATAGACAACCATGGTACAGTTCAAATACATAATGAGTTCTACATATTGGCTACACTATTTGAAATTCATATTTAATACAAATAGAAACACACCTATACAAATAAAACTAATAATTCAAAATAACAACAGAAAATTAAAGAAATAAATATCACAAATTTGACACAGCTCATCTAGAAAGTCCATATCATTGAACTCCAGAGACTTAAAAGTCAAAAGACACCCAAGTCCAAAAAGTCCGTGACAAGGGTGTATGTTGTCCCATATGTTGACTTGAAGCAATGCAGTTTCTTAGTATCCAATGCGAAACAATTCGCTGCAGAATCCGAACCAAATTCAGCCGACACGTGTTTCGTCCCTAAAGGGACTTTTTCAAGGCTCGTCCCTTCGCATTTGGTATGAACTTTTCAAAATCTGTTTATCCAGTAGGGTACAGGGGTGCTACACATCTGTACTTATATCATTTCCAGTGGAGAGAATCCCGATGAACCGTAATATTCTAACCTTACTGCAGGCAATCCCGTCGGGGAAAAGCGTCTTCTCGTGCCGAAACCGCAAAACCAAATGGGGTGCAACACATCTTCAGCCTGGACATTGCATCACCACGGCTTTATGATACATCCTTGACGCAGGACCACATTTGATGCTTCTCAATCAGGATTTAAGGTGCTATTGTTCAGCGGACCCAAGTGTGTTCCTGCAGCCAGCCCATGCTCCTTTGGGTTGGCCTGAACTTGTGACTTTGTCCCAATCTGATTGAACCGATAACCACAGTTGGTACTTTGTGCTTTTTGACGCTATTTTCATTTAAATCTTTAAACCTGCATATCTCAGATTCTACTGATTAATTTTTTGTTGTTTTGGTCTTGTTTTATTTATTAAAATTCACTCTATTTTCCTCAATTATTGTGGGCTTCTTTTTGTTTCCTGTTTTCACGTTATTACTGTTTAAAGTGTTGTACAAATACTTGACACATTGGCTCTAAGTTATGTCTGACTGCTATGTACAAAGCTATCAGAGGGTTGATAACAGGTTAATTTGGGGATCGTTGTCAATTCACACTGACAAGGATTGTGGTGACTTCTTGACTAGGATTTCACCCCACCTCAAACAGTAACCCAATTTCTTACAAGGTTCTACAATGCAAGGAACACCTGTTGGTGGGTCCTAATGCTGCACAACAGCAGATATAAAAGTAGAAAAAGATTCAAGCATCCAGTTTATTAAAAATCGGAATGCTTTATTGACAGTCACAAAGTCAGTAGTGGATCATTACATGGTTTAAAGTAAATGCTTTATTGAAAATCCTAGAGTTAACAGTAAGTCATTGCATGCCCTAATAAACGTAATTGTCAAATGGTACCATCCTTAGTGATTAGAAAGGCATTGCATTTGTATATTGTGACATATTTCTGCTATTATTAGTGTGGTGACCTTTTGACAAGCAAGTAAGCAGTAAGTTTTGATAACTTCACCACATATTTTGTGTCTGGTATATGTGAGGAGTATGGTGGATATAGGGTTCCGAGATATCGGGGGGGTGTGAACTGCTAGTATAATATCACCTGCAATCATGTATATATTTGTAAATTAATGTGTGTTAATGAGTAGTATGTGTTTCAAAAAGTACTATTAATTACATAATGTTCGCTGCTTGTCAGCAGACTGGGGTTGTAGCCCCTGCCTGCTCCCCACAGTAGGCCTTGGACCACTCTGCTTCTTTCCATGAGAGAATAAAGCCCTACAATCGGGGAAGTTAATTCCCAGTAGACGGACAACTACTCACATTATTTATTAGGTATATTTTTGCAACTAATAACTCACTTTCTTACAGGACACAACAGCGATATCCCTTCTCTCATACAGACCTTACAAGCTTGGAACATAGCAGACCTATCCCTCCTGTGTTTACAGACCTCACAGTCTTTGGACACTGCAAAGCCATCCCTCATTCTACTGATAATTTTACATCTTTGCTATATGTTCCTGTTAGATACTGGAATGTGGTGACATGTTTGTTGCCTAGTGATGTGGGGTAGAAGCTGGAATGTTAAAGCTGCTTGTTGGCAGCAGGGACTAAGAACTTGCCAGGGTTGGTTGTATCTTTGAAGCTGAAATAAACTAAGGCGATGTTACCCAGAAAACGACGTTGGAGTATCTTTTCAGTGGCGACTATGGTGGGATGCCTAAGTGTATACAGTGTACCAACCCTGGCAGTGTAAAAAACAGTGTGGAAGATTGTTGAAATCAATCACAGCAGCGCTGAAGTGTCGAAGAGGTCTGTGGCACGTTTTTGGAGGCGTGTAGAATCGAGCGCTAACTGGGACTGACACGAGTTATCGCAGATACATTGAGAAAATCAAGCACGGCAGCGCTGAAGTGCCGAAGAAGTCTGTGGCACATTCTTGGAGGCGTGTAGGATCGAGCGTGGGAGCACCGAAGAGCCGGAGAGGAGTGCAGGCATATTTGTGCATACAAAGTCGTACCTGGTGTGTGCGAGGAAGAAACATATTAGGTAAATATTGTTTATTTACCTGCAGCGGCCATTGAGTCGCGCGGATAAGCTGCGTGTGAGCGCGTGGATGATGTCCTGTCTATAACGTGCGCTGACGTAGGCACGTGGACATCTGGCGTCGAGCATCTCCCTGGCAACGTGTAAACTGAACTGGGAGCGTGTAGCGCAGTGGATCGGATCCATGCACAGCGGATCCATGTGTCAACACGCACATGTTTAGAGGAGGTGAAAATACAAAAGAAAATCCACGCGTCGGAGGATTGCCTGCTTCAAAGCCATTGTGAATGAGTGAGTGACTTTGGACAATATTTCAATTTTATTTTGGACAATATGTCGATATTCACTTTGGAAAATTTTCACTTTGGACAAAGTTTTTTTTTCTCAAAGTTTTTTGTTGTTGTTGCGGAAGTTTTGTTTTGTTGTATACAGCGTTGTCAACAGGATTAAAATAAAAAGGGAAAATTGTACATTTGAAGCAAAGGGGGTAGCAACAAGAAAAAAAAAGGAAGAAACACAAGAATACTGTAAATTAATTGTTGAAAGAACGATGAAAAATGCAATAGTACCACCTCCGGTATTTTTAAGTATGCCAGTTGAACCATGCATGCCTTGGGAGGATTGGCGTGAGGCATTCGAGACATATCTGAAGGCTTTAGGTGGGGCTATATTTCGGAAAAAAGGAAATTGGCCTTGCTCAAACATAATTTAGGTGTTGAAGGGAGGAAAGTATTGAAAGCATTACCCAGTAATGAGGAATCAGTAGCTAATAGGGATGTTTCGGACGAAGAAGATGAGAATAACGATGTGTATGCCAGAACTATGACAGCTCTGGAAGAACACTATTGTAGGAAATTTAGTATTGTTGTGGAACGACATCCGTTTTTTTCAAGAATCCAATTCCCAAACAAATCGGTGGATCAGTATGTGTGTGCATTACGAGCGTTAGCCAACACATGTAAATTTAAAGATTTACATGAAGAAATAATACGGGATCAATTAATATGCCATACCAAGGACAGAAAAATTCAAGAAAAATTGTTATCTCTTAGGGACCCATCGCTAGATGAAGCATTGTCAGCAGCGAGGCGCATAGAAGCAACATCTAACTATATAAAGGAATTCGTGGATGAAAATGGTATGAATGTTCAAAAGGTGGATAAGATTAAGTGTGGAAGTGAGCGACCACTGACCCTCGGGTAGGTCGCTCCCCTGCTCACGCAGCGCCACCAGTCCCTGACTGCCCTCCTCACCGTTCTCATCCTGTGAGTGTGTGCGAGTGTCCCCCCTCTTTACCCGTGTACCCCGAGTGCTTGTGCTGACTGACTGACCGGAATCCTCCTTTCTTCCCGTGTATCCCGTGCGTGTCCCCCTGAGTGCCGTGTGCCCCCTCCTGCCGTTCTCCCTCATTTTCAGCCCCTCCCTTTAGAGTTTTACCTGGCCTCTCGCCGTTTTTTTGCCGCCGTTCTTTTTGCCGCCTTTTTCGCTGCTTTTTCTTTTTCCCGCCTCCAGATTCCCCCGCCCGCCCGCCTCCCAGCTGACCCCTCCTCCCCGGCTACCCTTAAATGGCGGCCGCTGCGAGGCAGAGGTAGCGACCACTGACCCTCGGGTAGGTCGCTCCCCTGCTCACGCAGCGCCACCAGTCCCTGACTGCCCTCCTCACCGTTCTCATCCTGTGAGTGTGTGCGAGTGTCCCCCCTCTTTACCCGTGTACCCCGAGTGCTTGTGCTGACTGACTGACCGGAATCCTCCTTTCTTCCCGTGTATCCCGTGCGTGTCCCCCTGAGTGCCGTGTGCCCCCTCCTGCCGCTCTCCCTCATTTTCAGCCCCTCCCTTTAGAGTTTTACCTGGCCTCTCGCCGTTTTTTTGCCGCCGTTCTTTTTGCCGCCTTTTTCGCTGCTTTTTCTTTTTCCCGCCTCCAGATTCCCCCGCCCGCCCGCCTCCCGCCTCCCAGCTGACCCCTCCTCCCCGGCTACCCTTAAATGGCGGCCGCTGCGAGGCAGAGGTAGCGACCACTGACCCTCGGGTAGGTCGCTCCCCTGCTCACGCAGCGCCACCAGTCCCTGACTGCCCTCCTCACCGTTCTCATCCTGTGAGTGTGTGCGAGTGTCCCCCCTCTTTACCCGTGTACCCCGAGTGCTTGTGCTGACTGACTGACCGGAATCCTCCTTTCTTCCCGTGTATCCCGTGCGTGTCCCCCTGAGTGCCGTGTGCCCCCTCCTGCTGTTCTCCCTCATTTTCAGCCCCTCCCTTTAGAGTTTTACCTGGCCTCTCGCCGTTTTTTTGCCGCCGTTCTTTTTGCCGCCTTTTTCGCTGCTTTTTCTTTTTCCCGCCTCCAGATTCCCCCGCCCGCCCGCCTCCCGCCTCCCAGCTGACCCCTCCTCCCCGGCTACCCTTAAATGCGGCCGCTGCGCGTCTGCGCCCGTCCGCGCCTGGACCGCGCCTAGCGCCACAACCCCTGGCCCCCGCGACCCCCACCTCCCCCGCCTGACCCACAACTCCGCCTTCCTCACTGCTCTCAACCCCGGCCGCACGCCGGCCTGCTGCCGCGCCACCCCGAAGCGGACCCACGGACCCTTCACCTGCCGCAACTGCCATTTCACCTGCCTACGAACTCACACCACACCCAACAGGAACGACTCGCCCAGAAACAACCTCAACTGCATCCTGGTCAACACCAGATCCGTCCACAGGCACGCCATCGAACTGTGGAACCTCATCGACTCTACAAACCCGGACATCGCCTTCCTCACCGAGACCTGGATGAACCCCTCCTCGGCACCCGACATCGCCATAGCCATCCCCGACGGCTACAAAATCATCAGGAAAGACCGCACCAACCGCACCGGAGGAGGCATCGCCATCGCCCACAAGAGCTCCATCCGCATCTCAACCTACACCGACAACTCACTGCCCGACGCCGAGCACCTCCACTTCTCAATCAACAGCGACCCCAAGACCACCCTCAGAGGCACCCTGATATACAGACCACCAGGACCACGCACAAAGTTCAGCGAAGACATCGCAGACTTCATCAGCCCACACGCACTCCCGTCCACCAACTACATCCTCCTAGGGGACCTCAACTTCCACCTGGAGAATCGCACCGACAACAACACCACCGCCTTATTGGCCAACCTCGCCAACCTGGGACTGAAACAACTAGTCAACACCCCCACCCACTACGCCGGACACACGCTGGACCCCATCTTCTCCTCCAGCAAACACATCTCTTTCAGCCACACCACTGTACTCTCCTGGACAGACCACAGCTGTGTCCACTTCAGCTTCAAGAAAACCAACGTACACCACCACGCCCAACAACCACCAAGAAGACAGTGGAACCGAATCTCCTCGGAACAACTCATATCGACCCTCTCTCAGAACCCACCCACCAGCACTACAGACCCCAACGAAGCCGCCAACAACCTCACGAGCTGGATCTCAGACTGCGCCAACCTCCTGCCCCCCCTGAAGACCCAAGCAAACAGAAACAGCCACAAGAAAAATTCCTGGTTTACCCCCGACCTCAAGGACTCCAAAAAAGAATGCCGCACCCTCGAGAAGACTTGGCGCCTCAACCAGACCGACGAAAACATGTCTGCTCTCAAAAACGCCACCCGCAAACACCACCAACTCCTCCGCGCAGCACGAAAATCAGCCTTCCAGAACAGACTAGACAGCAACGCCCACAACAGCAAGGAACTATTTGGCATCGTCAAAGAGCTCTCCAACCCCGATGCCGAAAACAACTCCATCCCTCCCTCACAGGACCTCTGCGACTCCCTCGCAGCTTTCTTCCACCACAAGATCACCGACATCTACAACAGCTTCACCACAACCAACTCGAACCCTCCACCGGAACCCGCCACCGACAACACCACCATCCACACCTGGAACTCAACCTCCACTGAGGAAACCACCCGCGTCATGAACTCCATCCACTCAGGATCACCATCCGACCCCTGTCCGCACCACATCTTCAACAAAGCCGACAACATCATCGCACCCCACCTCCGAGACGTCATCAACACATCTTTTTCCACCGCCACCTTCCCGGAGAACTGGAAGCACGCTGAACTGAACGCCCTCCTAAAGAAACCAACAGCAGACCCCACCGAACTCAAAAACTTCCGGCCCATCTCGCTCCTACCGTTCCCCGCCAAAGTGATCGAGAAAATCGTCAACGCCCAACTCACCACCGCCCTGGAAACCAACGACTCACTCGACCCCTCACAGTTCGGCTTCAGAGCTAACCACAGCACCGAGACCGCCCTCATCGCAGCCACGGACGACATCAGATCCCTGACCGACAAAGGAGAAACCGTGGCCCTCATACTCCTGGACCTCTCTGCAGCATTCGACACGGTCTGCCACCGCACCCTGATACGTCGCCTAAGCAACGCCGGCATCAGAGGCAAGGCCCTGGAATGGACCACCTCCTTCCTCTCCGGAAGAACTCAGAGAGTCCGCCTCCCCCCCTTCAGATCCACGGCTACGGAGATCATCTGCGGCGTCCCCCAGGGATCCTCCCTCAGCCCCACCCTCTTCAACATCTACATGACCCCCCTGGCGAACATCGCACGCAAACACGGACTCAACCTCATATCCTACGCATACGACACCGAGCTCATCCTATCCCTCACCAACGACCCCACCTCAGCAAGAACCAGACTACACGAAGGCATGAAGGAAGTAGCGAACTGGATGACAGACAGCCGGCTTAAACTGAATACAGAGAAAACGGAGGTCCTCATCCTCGGCCCTACACCTACCGCCTGGGACGACTCCTGGTGGCCTCCTGCCCTAGGCAGCACTCCCCAACCCACCGACCACGCACGCAACCTCGGTTTCATCCTGGACTCTTCCCTCTCCATGACCAGACAGGTCAACTCGGTGACCTCAGCATGCTTCAACACCCTCCGCATGCTCAGCAAGATCTTCCGCTGGATCCCCACCGACACCAGGAAGACCGTCACCCACGCCCTCGTCACCAGTCGCTTGGACTATGGGAACGCTCTGTACGCCGGCATCACCATCAAGCTACAGAGGAAACTACAACGAATCCAGAACGCTGCTGCACGACTTATCCTGAACATACCCCGCCACAACCACATCTCCGGACACCTGAGGAAACTCCACTGGCTCCCAGTCAACAAGAGGATAACCTTCAGACTCCTCACCCACGCACACAAAGCCCTGCACAACCGCGGACCAGAACTCATCAACCACCGCATCTCCTTCTACACTCCTCCTCGCACCCTACGCTCGACCGGACAAGCCCTGGCAGCCGTACCACGCATTCGCAAAGCCACTGCCGGAGGCAGGTCCTTCTCTTACCTAGCAGCGAAGACCTGGAACTCCCTTCCCAGCCACCTTCGCGCCATACAAGACCACCTTCACTTCAGACGGCAGCTCAAGACCTGGCTCTTCGAGCATTGAACCCCCCCCCCCACAGCGCCTTGAGACCCTTACGGGTGAGTAGCGCGCTTTATAAATGCGACTGATAATGATGATGATAAATTGAAGGATGGAAAAAAATGTTACAGGTGTGGCAGTGGAAAACATTTGGGGGCATATTTATATTCTGTTTGCGCCGAATGTGCGTCAAAAATTTTGACGCACATTCGGCGCAAACACTGCCCCATATTTATACTTTGACGTCCGATCCCGCGGGCGTCAAAGTTCCACCATGTGCGTCATTTTTTAGAAGGGGGAACCAGCCTTGCGTTAATTATATGCAAGGTAGGCGTTCCCTTCCAAAAAATGACTTTAAGGCCTGTGCCCCATATTCATACTGTGACGTCATTTTGACGCACAGGAGGGGGCAGGCCTTAAAAAACGGCGTTTTTTAATGCCTGGGTCAGGGCAGGCGTTAAGGGACCTGTGGGCTCAGAAGGAGCCCAGAGGTGCCCTCCCATGCCCCCAGGGACACCCCCTGCCACCCTTGCCCACCCCAGGAGGACACCCAAGGATGGAGGGACCCATCCCAGGGAAGTTAAGGTAAGTATTTTTTTTCGTATTTTTTTTGTGGCATAGGGGGGCCTGATTTGTGCCCCCCTACATGCCACTATGCCCAATGACCATGCCCAGGGGACATAAGTCCCCTGGGCATGGCCATTGGGCAAGGGGGCATGACTCCTGTCTTTGCTAAGACAGGAGTCATTTCAATGGGGGTTGGGCGTCAAAAAGAATGGCGCAAATCGGGTTGAGGCCAAAATTTTGCCTCAGACCTGACTTGCCCCATTTTTTGACGCCCAAGCTCCATTTTCCCCTATGCCGGCGCTGCCTGGTGTGAGTCATTTTTTTGACGTACACCAGTCCGCAGCACCGGCTAACGTCATCCAATAAATAAGGCACCCGCATGGCACTTTGGAATGGCGTTAGCCGGCGTTAAACTTTTTGACGCACAACTGCGTTGGCGCAGTTGTGCGTCAAAAAGTATAAATATGGGCCTTGGTGTTCTCAATGAATTGTCCAGCCAAGAACAGCAAGTGTTTCAAATGTAATAGAATAGGACATTTTTCTAAAGTTTGTACCCAGAAGAAAGTAGGTAACAAGAAAAATTTGAACTATTTATGTGATGAAAGTACTTCAGATGTTGGTGAGTGTTGTGAACAAGTTGAAGTGCTGATGCTTCAAGATGTAGTATCGGAAGACACATCTGAATTTAGTGATGTGTGGATGATTGGAAACGACGATTATAAACCTCCAAGATGTGTGGTGGGATTGAAAGGAATACCAGTGAAGATGTGGGCGGATTCATGTTCCCCACATACCTTGGTTGATAAAGAAACGGTGAGGTGGAGTTGTCTAAATCCAAAGTAAGTCTGATAGGTTATGGAGGAAACCAGTATTAGGTTGTTTCAAGGAGAAATTGAGTTCAAACAAAAAAAGATCTCTAGTGACATTTATGTGGTGGAAAGTGGAAGATGTTTGTTGGGCTGGAGTGAACAGAGAACTCTAGGGGTTATACTGAATCCAAACACAGAAGAACAGGTGTTGCTGGTGGAGGGTGAAGATAAGAAGTCAGTTAGATGGAAGTCAGAATATCCTAAGTTATTCAGCGAGAAGCTGGGGTGTTTGAAAAGATTCCAACATAAAATCATATTGAAGGAAGGGGCTGTACCTAAGGTGCACAAGGTGAGAAGTGTTCCGGTAGTATTAAAGGAAGCTTTGAAAAGTGAGCTGAAAAGATTGTTGGAGATGGAGGTGATAGAGGAGGTGGAGTCCTCAGAATGGCTGAGTCCAGTGGTTTTGGCACGCAAACCTAATGGTAAAATCCGTATGTGTGTGGATTTGAGAGACCTAAATGAAAATATCTGGATGGATAGACACCTGATACCAAACATAAATGAGCTGTTGGCAAGTATTCAGGGTGGTGAGGTTTTTTCTACTATTGATTTGTCCAATGCGTACCATCAAATCATGTTACATCCTGATTCGAAACATCTAACGTCTTTCATAACTCCGGAAGGGGCGTTTAGGTATTTACGCATGCCTTTTGGTTTGGCATCTGCTTCAGCGGTATTCCAAAGAGTCATGCAAGGTTTGTTGGGTGAAATTAAAAATGTTAAATTCTTCCAAGATGATGTGTTCGTATGGGCAAATAATGTAGAGGAACATGATATGTTAATGAGGAAGGTATGTTCCATATTAGAGGAAGCTGGACTAACGGTGGAAATGAAGAAGTGTAAATTTGAATGTAAAACTGTCGAATATTTGGGTCACACAGTATCGGGAGGAGGTATAAAGCCGAAAATGAATTTACTGGAAGCAATTGAAAAGGCACCAATTCCTTCAAATAAGGACCAACTAATATCTTTTTTGTGTCTAGCGGAATATTACACTAAATTTGTAAAACATTTTGCTGATGTGGCCCAACCATTGCTTTCTATAATGAAAAAAAATCAGAAATTTGAATGGTCGAAGGAATGCCAACAAGCGGCCATGGAGCATGGAGTTATGTTTGTTAACTATAATCGTTTTCTTTTGTAGAGTAAATGGGGGAGATGTGTTAGATACTGGAATGTGGTGACATGTTTGTTGCCAAGTGATGTGGGGTAGAAGCTGGAATGTTAAAGCTGCTTGTTGGCAGTTGGGACTAAGGGCCAGATGTAGGTAGGTTTAAAATTGCGACTTGCAATTTGCGAGTCCGTGCGACTCGCAAATTGCAAGTCGCAAATTTGCCATGCAGAAAGGTGTCTCAGACACCTTCTGCAACTCGCAATGGGGTCGCAAAGACCCACCTCATTAATATTAGTTTGCGACCCCATTGCGAGTATGGGCACTCACGGGGAAGGTGGCCTGCTGGAGACAGCAGACCACCATGTCCGTGACTGCTTTTTAAAAAAGCAGTTTTTGTTTTATTTTCCATCTGCAGGAAAACGAGCTGCACTTGGAAAAAAAAACGAAACCTTTAGTTTCGTTTTTTTTCAGGGCAGGCAGTGGTCCATTGGACCACTGCCTGCCCTGAAAAAATATTTTTTTTTCCATTCACAAAGGTGAAGGGGTCCCATGGGGACCCCTTCCCGTTTGCGCCTGGATTACCATCCACTTCAAGTGGATGGTAACTGCGATTTCATTTGCGACCGCTTTTGCGGTCGCAAATGAAATTGCATTGCATTGCGAGTCGCAAATAGGAAGGGAACACCCCTTCCTATTTGTGAGTCGGAAATGCATTTTGCGAGTCGGATCCGACTCGCAAAATGCATTTCTGCATACCGGTGAGGCTTTTGCGACTCGCAAACGCCTTTTTACATCTGGCCCTAAGAACCTCCCAGGGTTGGTTGTATCTTTGAAGCTGAAATAAACTAAGGCGATGTTACCCAGAAAACGGCGTTGGAGTATCTTTTCAGTTCCCATCATCCTTACTCTACTTTCAAAATAGATCTTTCAAGATGGCTCTTCCAGAGCTTTTTTCAAACAAATTACTTTAATTAATTTTTTAATTTCCACCTATATCCACTTTTTGAATCTCTATAATAAGATAACATACGATCTGCTCTGAATTTGACTTTTGTCGTTTTCAGGTATTGTTTGTCAATGTTTCAATGAATGTCGGTATATTATGTATATACACACACCTGTAGCTTCAGAATATGTCACCCTTAGTTTTACTCTAGGTTTACTTCATTTTATGGGATCAATATCTTCTTGGCCGCCCTATAGTTTTTGCTGTAAAGAGATCTAATGCCCTGGGCCAGGCCCGCTAAATAAATAAATAAACTGGAAGGCACCTGCGGTAAGATGTACCAAACATTTTGGTACAGGAGAAATTATTTTTGCCATGTTCCAGAGGCAAAATGCGACTGGTAACTTATTACTGAATTGCATTTTGCTTTTGTGATTCAGTATTAGGAAGAGGCGTCTCTAGGGCGTCCATTCCTAATATCGAATAGCACTGGAACATATGAATGTTTTGTGGCCTGAATGCGGCCGCAAAACATTCATATTTTACCAGTTTTGCAGATGAGGTGATAACCCATTTGCAGGCGGCATAGGGACCTCAAGGGACCCCTTACCCTTTGTGAATGTGGAGGCCAACATTTTTTAAGTTTAAGAGCAGGCAGTGCCTACTCTTAAAAAATTAAAATTAAACTTTTCATTTTTGTTTTTGTAATGCATCACATTTTCCTTGAGGGAAAACAGGCTGTGTTACGAAAAACATTTTGGTTCATTTAAAAAAGCAATCTCAGACATGGTGGTCTGCTGATCTCATTAGGCCACCATCCATCCCTGTGATTGTGGCCATTCCCAATGGATCGCAAATTGCGATCTGCCTCATGAATATTGATGAGACTCATTTGGGATTCAAAAACAGTGTCTGAGACACTGTTGTACATCGTAGTTTGCAATTTCCAAATTGGAATCACAAAGATTTGCAATTAGGAAATTGCAAACTGGAATCCCAGAACATCTGGATCCTAGTTCTTGTGTACTGCAGATAAATACACGCATCCATCAGAAGCACAGCAGCAACTCAGTTGTTGGGGTTATACAGGTTCCTGTCAGAGTCAGGAAATGAAAGCTGTAAAGGCTCAGTCTTACAAAGCCCATATTCCTTTAGTGACACAGGGGGCATATTAAGCATTTTGGAATCTCTGCCGTTCTGACGTCTAGGCTATCAGGCACTGGCATAACTAAACTTGAGGGGGCTCCCCCTGCAAAGTACATTGAGGGGGTCTCCTCCACGGCCCACCACTTACCACTTTTGATGAGAGGCCTCCTGGAGCTCGGCCCCACCCCGTACTGCTATCAGGTTAGACAGCAGAGCTATCCTTCACACCGCGTGCATTTACCAGGCACATTTTACATAAAATGGTATGGCTGCAGATTAGGAAGATTACACAGGCATATCGCTTACTGAAGAGACATCCGTCAGGGTATGTTTCATATTTCACACTTCAGACCATTTTTCCCTCAATTTGAAAGCACTTACCGTTCCACCCAGACCTACATTTGTCAGACCTGATTGCCAGAGAACATATATAATTTAAATCAAATAGCAGTGTATAACGTAACAGCAAGTTCTGTAACTGTAGATTTTTTTATTAATGTTAACTGGCGTTTGAACGTGCGCCTTTTAGAACGTTATTGACATCTGTTGTAGTTGTGAACCATGACCGGCAGTATAATTCTGTCCAGTGGTGCTCATTTTATCATCCTCAGAAGAATGAATGAATGAATTAAAAGTATGTCTAAAGTGCAGCAAATAACCTATGAAGAGCAGCATGACGCTGGGCAATTAGGAGGTAATCAAGATGGTTATTTGAAAAGCAAGGTTTCCAACAACTTCTCACATTGCAAGAGGTTGGAAATTACCCTAAAGCAGTCACTGTAGGAAATTCCAAAGTTTGGCTGCAAAACAGAAAAGGATCTGTCGCCGGTGCTGCTGTGCTGGATATGTGGTACCGTGACTACCACCTGCTGATGAAGAACGTAATGTGCGAGAAATACACAGGTCAGTGTTAAGATGGTATGGTGCACATACACAGTGCTTCAAGTAAATGTTTTTCTTTTTATTGGGAGCCAGTGGATATCTTTTAAGTGTAGTTGGTGGAAGCCAGTCATGCTGATTAAATAAGAGCTGAGCAGCCAACTTCTGTACAGTTTGCAGCCTTTCCAAGAGGTGAGAGGAGAAACTTAGATAGAGAGAATTGTTCTAGTCAAGTAACGAAGCGGTGCGCGCTTGTCTCACCGTCCTATGGAGACTGGAAGAAAAGGAATCATTTTGTGAAGCATTTTAGAAACAAAGAGCAGATTTCCACCATCTGACTAACATGTCTAGCTGGCAGGACCATCAACACTGTATGCATAACTTGTGGTCAGAGTAGGAGAGGTTTTGTTATGGGAGGCAATCATAGTAGATGGACACAGGCATAAGGAACATTTATAGTTCCTTACATTTAGTCATTCAGAACATTCATTTAGTGAATATTAATTTCATGTAATATTAAATGCAGATTTAAATAATGTTCTATACTTTAAAATAAAAGCCAAAGTGGTGAGTGCTTAATGTATCATTTACAAACCAAGATGGCAGCGACATAGTGAGGGTCCCTTTCCAAAGGAGAACAAAAGTGAACTAGAATGTGACTTTCATATTTTAAACTCCAGTATATCAAGGTCCTTGAGAACCTTGTTTCCGAGTGGCCATTTTTGTCTGCTCATGTCACCCTCAGTTTGAGGACTGAATCGTGCTATGACCATCTCTGGAAAATCCTTTATGTGGCATTAATTGAATTTCTTACGTGGAATTAATTGTTGTTGAAGAGTCCCCTTCAGTGTTTATATAGACTTGGACATTTCTTTAAAGGTGTTATTGTTTAATGACTGATTCTATTGAGCAAAATCTATGTTTCATCTGCAGAGTGACAATCTCCAATTTCTTCAACAAGCTTTGAATGTGTACTTGGTTTGATTTTCTGAAAGTATAAACGGCATTAGATATTATTTCAAGGTGAACCATTTATGTTTCTAAGCACTCACAGCTGCAGAGTGTTACCCATCCCTAAAAGGGCTCGAATACTTGAGACAAATTCATACTAGGTAATTGAGTGGGTGCTACCCAGTGACAGGTGACTTTCCAAAATCTCCTCTCCCACTGTATTGTTAGGAGTGACATTTTAGCCTTCTCAGAGTACAAGAAGGTCAAGACAAACTAGCACTTAAGTGGAACTGTGAGACTGACACAATCAAAAGGGAATTTATAGGTAAATGTTTTTCCAAGATTCCTGGCTGATTGGACCAAAGAATGCAGAAGACCAAATAGAATCATTGCCACATAGTCTGAGGATTAACATCTTTTCCCACTTAATTTGAGGTCACTGAACTGCTTCCAGCTAGCAAATTCAGACATGCAGCTGGTCTAAGTCAAGGCAATATTATTGGATACGGAGATGACAATGTGTGTGCCATCTGCATAAGACTTATTGCCAAATCCATAGGCTCTAATCAAGTCTGGTAGAGGAGGGGTATAGCAGTTAAAACGTGTGGAGATAAGTAAGAATACTTGTTGGGCCCCACAATTGATTGTTTTGGATAGAGAACAGATATGGATATGGAGATGACAATGTGTGTACCATCTGCATAAGACTTAGGTGGTCATTATGAACACAGCGGTAAACACCGCTGACCGCCGCGGCAGCGTTGAACAGAAGACCACCGTTGGCGGTGAATAGAAACATATAATGAACCAAAATCCCAAACCCGCCAAAAATCACCAGTCCACCAGTCACCGCCAGGACCCTGTCTGCGGAAATGCTGGACCTTCCACCCCGCCACCGCCGAGCACACCCACATCCCGCCCTCACAAATCACCTTGGCGGTCAGTGGAAGTCGAATGACCATTGGCGGTGCCGACCGCCACAGGCGGCAAGTGGACCAACAGCAAGAAGTGCACACATTGGAGAATCTAGAAACCCACACACCTGACACACATCCACAACACAATAAAACACTGACAGACACACCCCACAACCCTTTGCAACGAAACTAGGCAAACGAAGACAGAGAGTACCAGAAGCAGACACCGAAAGCCACTATACACGAGACTCACACCGACCCACAGAAGAGCACCCTCATCGTAATTCCAGCCCCGACACCATTCACCACACACACCACGCTTCACAGAAAGGGAGCCAAGGACCATGGTGGAAGAGATCCTGAAGGTGGAGCCGCAAATATTCAGGGCTCAGGTGCAGCACACACCCATCGCCAGGAAGATGGAGGTATGGCAGACCATTGTCAACAGGGTCAATGCAGTGGGACACCATCCACGCACCAGGGATGCCATCCGCAAGAGATGGAATGACCTGCGTGGGAAGGTCAGGGCCATGGCATCCAGGCACCCCATTGCAGTCCAGAAGACTGGGTGAGGACCACCACCAACACCACCCGAATACAGACTGGGAGGAAAAGGTACTGGCCATCCTGCACCCTGAGGGACTCACTGGACTCACTGGAAGAATGGGCTCGGGTAAGTCGTCTACATCTACCACATATACATCACACCTGGAATGCATGCACCACCCTACCCCCTCCAACACCCACTAGGACCACTACCCCACCCAGGCCAAAATCACCACATCCAGTCCCCCTGCATGCCCACAAACCCACTAACAGGGCCACATCCCTCCCCCTGTGCACAGCCACCTACCCCTGCAAGGATTCACAATGCCACTACACCACCCACAAATGAACTTCACATCCTAAGCAAAATGCAGTGCAAACCTCACAAAGGCACGCTGCACGGCCCCAAAATGAAACACCTGCACAAAACAGCCCAGCCCTGTGCACCCCATCCGATCATGCATTTGTAACAGACATGTCCATTTCGACCAACAGGCACCACCACCCATGCCACCCTGACAGACAGGACAAGGAGTGCTAGTGCCCCCCAGGGAGACAGAGGCACCTCACAGGACACTGGGGGTGGATCCCTGGACACTGATGAACAGGCTGGCCCCTCACACAGTCCTGGACTGTCACCATCCAGCAGCCCCACCCAGGATACCACTGACACCCCTACCACCCAGGCAGGAACATCAGCCCACGGCAGCAGTCCCCACACCAGTGTATCCAGGCCACAGACTGGTGGAACACAGGTACAGAGGCCACAGTCACCCCCTACCAACAGGCAGGAAGATGATGGCCCCAGTACAAGTGGCACCGCCAGACCTGTGCAGGGGACACAGGCACAGGGGGCCAGGCCGAGTGAGAGGGCATCACTGGCCCAGGGGGGAGGCCACAGGACGGATGCTGCAGCCCAGGACGTGATATCTGAGGGCCTGGGGGCCCACAAGCATACCCATGACAGATTGGCCGAGATAGTATCCACCCTGGAGCATAGTCAGAGGATGCAGCATGAACACCACCAAGAGGCCATGGAGCAGTGGAAACTGCACAATGCCACAATGGCCAACATAGCAGGAGATCTGCTGCAGCTGGTACAAACCCAGTCTGTGGCCCACACAGGACAGGAGGCCCCCACTACAGCACAGGAGACAGACCGGACAATGACAGCATCAGCAGCAACGTTCCACAAACTACCCTTAGAGGAAACACAAGGAACAAGCATATCATCCCCTCTAGGTCAACAGCAGGCACCCAAAGGGACCCTCAGGCCAAGATATGGGACTGGAACCCCTGCCAAAAACAAGGCCCCCTCAAAGAAGTGACTCTGCAACAATCTGCCCACCAACCATCCCACACAATCAACCACCAAACAGTGCCAATAATCAATAAGAACTCATGTAAGCATACATGGGCCCATCAATACTTACAAGGCTGCCACCATGTTGGCATTGAGGACAACCACCCATGACCAACTGCCATCACTGTAATTTGCACTACTCAATCCCTGCCCCAAATAAAACACATATCACACCTGTAACACTGTCCCCTGTCATAATGTGTGAACAAAGTGAAGTATGGATGCAACTGGCTGATAAGTACTTTATTTGTATTGCATAGCATGAAAGTACACCTGTGTGCATAAATGTTGTCGAAAAAATAACCACTAAATTGTATTTGTTACCATGCAGACCTGGACCCAGTTGCAAATAGTAGATTCAATCCCCCCAGATGACAAACCACACTGACAGTATGTTTCACAAACACCAATGTCAGCCCTTAGTCCCATATAGTTACTGGAAGTAGAGTTGTATCAGTTGGGTCCTGGAATTGACATCTTCCCCTTCCTCATCATCACCATCACTCTCCTCCCCTCGCTGAGAAAGCTGGTCAGGATATACAGCACCATCCACCTCCAAGAGGGGGATAGAATTTCTCACTGCCACATTGTGCAGCGTGCAGCAGGCCACCACTATTCTATACACCTTTTCAGGCCCTTAGGCCAGGGAACCCCCAGAGATATGTGGACAACGAAATCTAGCCTTCAGGAGACCTATTGTGTGCTCTATTGCCCTCCTAGTACGTCCATGGGCCTCCTTGTAATTCCTCTCTGCATCTGTCCCAGGATTCCTTACTGGTGTCAGGAGCCACCGCAATTTGGGATAGCCAGAATCACCTAGAAAAATGTGCAAAACACAGCAGTCATTGTCAAGCCTCTGAGTCAGACAGCCTGGCTGTCTGCTAGGTGGCAGTTACTGACAGAAACACCTACCTATTATCCACCCTCTGTCGTCTTGTAGTTGTTCCATCTTGTGTGGCACACTACTGTTCCTCAGCACAAAGGAATCATGGACTGAACCGGGGAACATGGCATTCACATGTGAGATGTACTGGTCTGCAGTACATACCAATTGGATGTTCATGGAGTGAAAGTTCTTTCTGTTTCTGTACACCTGTTCGCTGACTCTTGGGGGTATGATAGGTATGTGGGTACCATCGATGGCACCTATCACATGGGGTATGTTTGCAAATGCATAGAAGTCAGATTTGATGGCAGGGAGGTCAGTACTTTGGGGAAACCTCACATAGGACTGCAGGTGTCGTACAAATGCATTTAAAAATCTTGTCAGTACCATGCTGAACATTGGCTGTGAAAATCCTGCACCCATGCCCACTGTCACTTGAAAGAAGCCCGTGGCCAGGAAACGGAGTGCAGAGAGCTCCTGCACTTCAGTGGGGATGACATGCTGATTACGATTTGCCGGAGTCAGTGCAGGATCCAGTAATGCACAAAGTTTGAGAATAGTTGCATGGGTGAGTCTGTAATTGATTATGATGTGACGCTCCACCATGGTCCGCAAATCAACAAGTGGTCTGTACACGGATGGAGCCCTTCCTCGCCACAAGGGTCGGTACCTAGGAGGGACTTGAAACACGTGTGAGGAACACACATACATAGGCACACATTGTCATTCATTGTGCACTGCTGACTTGATTGTAGGGACTCAAAATTAAAATCTGTTTGACAGAATTTCATCTAGACCATAATGAGTAAACAGGGTTTGTTATGTGTGGTATTGTTAATGGTCACATGCATAGGTGTGTTAGGTGAACAATAGGGCCTGCTTTGTGAAGATATCATTTTTATTCATGCGTAGTTAAGTCCAAAATGTCTGCCCCCTGTATTCCAGAACTGTCGTTGTGGAAGTGACCTCATACCACTAGTGGTTGATGTAACAGCGTGAGGCGGTGTTTACCGCCGTTCGCACAGTCATTGGTTAACATGGATGCCAATGGGGAATCCTGGCGTATCATGATCGCCTCCGGGGGTGATGGTGCACACTGCTGTGGTACGTACGCGAATTAGTCACCACAACTTCACTTGACTCCCTGATCTCATGAGAGCAGGTACTCCACTGAGTGTACTGCTGTGTCCTGCCTCTGGTCATGGAAGTGGATCGTGTTGCAGGGGAAAGGGCCCCGGCCTTCACCCAGGAGGAATTGGAGAGGCTAGTCGACGGGGTCTACAGATGGCCAGAGGTACAGGTGAGTCGGAGGTTTGGGGGCAATGGTTGTGTGTAATGGATGGTGTTGGAAGTACATATGTGTGCACCTCTGACTCTACATGGGCCATGGTTCATGCTATGCTGCGTGTGGATGTCCTGTAAGTCTGTTAGTACTCTCCATCCCATAGTAGACATATAGCCAGCTGTACAGAATTTCCAAGTGCCTGACCTCTGTGTTACATTTCTGTGTGTCCATTTTAGGTCAGCGCCCACCAGAAGAGTGCACTTTGGCATGCCATCGCCAAGGAGGTGCGGACACTGGGGGTCTACAACCGGCGGAGCACCCACTGCAGGAAGAGGTGGGAGAACCATGGGTGCTGGGTGCGAAAAATCCATGAGGCCCAGCTGGGGAAGTCCTCCCAACGTGGAAGGGGTGCCCTGTCGGGCACTGATCCCACTCATGCTACGCATCCTCGCAGTGGCGTACCCAGACCTGGATGGGCACTTGAAGGCTGCACAGCAGTTACAAGGGGGTGAGTACACATATCCTAATCTTAACCCTTGATGAATGTCTGTGTGGGCATTAGGGTTTATTCTGCTTAGTTGCAGGGACTCTGACTGAAGTCCATCTACATGATGGCCCCGTAGGGTGTAGGGGTGTTTGCGTCAGGTCTCCTACACGTCGGGTCCTTAGGTAGTTCAGGAGATGGGTGTAGAGCAGGGTTCTGGTCACTAGTCAGGGGCATGGCCATGGGCATAGTGGAAGGTGCTGCCTGTTGGGGGGGTCTTCTGGGTGGGTGCATGTTTGGCCACTATGTTCACTCCTTTCAGCTATTTACAAGTGTCTCTCCTGTTTTGTCTACCCATCCCTGTTCTCTTGTGTTGTTTGTGTACATCAGCATCATCTGGCGAGGGAGCTGAGGCACCGGCGAGTGGGGATGCAGCGGCCTACGGATCCTCGGAGGCAGAGTCATGTGACGCCAAGGGGACCAGTGGGTTGGAGGGCGAGGGGAGTACCACGGGGAAGACAACTACCACTGTAGGTAGTGACTCCGATACCTCCTCCGATGGGGGCTCCCTGGCAGTGGCGGACGCTAGTGGGCACACCCCTACAGTATCATCTTCTGCCACCCCCTTGCCATCACCGCCCTCCCATTTGCTCCCCACCAAGTTGCCTGTGCCCGCTCACCCAGAAGGGTGGGTGTCTCCTTCGCACCAGGCACCTCCTCCCCTGCCCCAGTCATCCCTGCTGCCTTCACAGAGGAGGCTAGAACCATCTCTGTAGGGCAGACAACCATCGTCAGTGCCATCCAGGGGCTAGCATGAGAGATCAGAGATGCAGCAGACCAATGCCTATCTGGATGGCATTCACGGTGCCATGTCTGGCCTACAGAGATCTTTTCTGGCTCTGGCCTCCTCTTGGACGGCAGCCAGTTTCCCTGGTCATTCTGTCCCCCCTCCAACCTCCTCTACCCCTTCCAGCACCCCAACCCCTTCACCCGTCCAAAGCGCACAATCTGACACACAGTCAAGCACCTCAACACACAAAAAACACACTTCTAAACACAAGCACCACACCTCCCACCACAAGCATTCACACAGCCAACATACATATGCACACACAGCAACATTCACTTCCCCTAGCGTGCCTACCTCTTCTGCCTCCCTGTCTGTCCCCTCTACATGCACGCCCCCAGGCACTGCACCTTCAGTCACTGTTGCTGAGCCTATTCCTGCACTCACCACAATAGCAGACATCCAGACATGCACCCCAGACACCACACCTGCACTCACCACAAGTACTGTAGTTGACACATGTAGCACACTCACCAGACTTGCAGACACCCACACAACATACATCTACAGTGGCAGCCTGTCTTCTCCCACTGCGTCCTCCTCCCCTCCTCCAAAAACACACAAATGCACCAAGACACCCACCCATCACATATCCACCACACCTCTGCATACTGTCCAGTCACCTGCACCCACAACACGCACCCCTACACCACTTACATTCACACCCTCTGCCTCCACTCCCATGTCCCTAAGCGTGCGCACCTCCTTGCCCTTTCCACTCCTTCCACTTCACAGCCCGCCCCTGTCCGCCCTTCACATTCCCATGCCCCTTCCCCAGAGATGAAGAAGCCCCGTGCAGAGCCAAGTCCATCTGGCTCCACCCAGTCGAAGCACACACCCTCATCTTCCAAGGCCAAACCCAAACCCCCTCCACTTTCCGAACGCAGGTCCAAGCCCCACCCCCGTCGCAAATCCCCACCTCCACCACCACCTGCCCTTGTTCCCTGAGGTGCCTTGATGCCCCATTGTTGCCCAATTAGATGGAGTACTGGGCACTTTTGGGAGTCAGGTTGGGGCCATTGTAGCCCAAACACGTCTGGCACTATGGACCGGCCATTGGCCTTGTTGTGAATAGTTAGCTCTGTGAGCTGCAATAAATATTTATGTGTGGCCTGTGTTTTGGGGGCATACTCTTGAACCCTGGTCTCATGTTTCATTGTTTGGGGGTGTGGGGCATTTTTATGTACTATGGTCAGGTTGTATTTGCCTTGTGTCGGGTAAGTACTTCTTGCTGTGGGATGTATGGATTTTGCTGCTGTGAAGGGTTGTGGGTACGTTGCAGGGTGGGTGGAGTGGGTGTGTATGTGACTGTGCCCTTTCTTCCATTTTTTAGTAGGTTGCAGTACTTACCGTCGTCGTCTTCGTCGGCGGTCTCGGTCATGGAGGTATATGGCAAGGAGCACGGCTGGCATGATCTGCAGCTCTCTATCCATGTCTGCTTTGGCACGTTGTGTGGGCCTCCGGTGAGTGTTTCCTTATATTAGGTTTGTTTCCGCCTGCCTTTGCGTGGCAGTGGTTCCCACCCCGGAACTGACGGCGGTGTAGTGGTTCATTATTTGATGGGCAAGTTGAGCCTTTCCGTCGGCCTGTGGGCAGACTCTGCCGTCTTCGGGACTCCTCTACTGGTGGTGGGTGGTTTTCAGGATGCCTGTGTTTCAGTTGGTTCATTATTTGGCAGTCCGGACCGCTCCTCTGCTGGCGGCTTTTACCGCTACCGCCGGCGGCGCGGTTTGGACCGCTGTGTTCATAATGAGGGCCTTAATGCCAAATCCATAGGCTCTAACCAAGTCTGGTAGAGGAGAGATATAGCAGTTAAAAAGTGTGGAGATAAGTAATAATACTTGTTGGGCCCCACAATTGATTGTTTTGGAAAAAGAACAGAATGTAAGTAAAGAGATTGGCTGGAATCTGGATGTTAAAAATGAGACAAACTGTTTAGGAGCAAATTGGCTGATGGCAGAGACATAAATGTTACAGATGAGATGGGGTGAGAAACATTGTCAGATGCTGTGGAAAGATCTAAAAGGAATGAGGTCCAGGATTCTCCTTAGATTATCTGTCACAGAAAGGAGAGCAGACTCCCTGCTGTGATGCGGATGAAAGCCAGATTGAGATTGATGAATTTGATCATCATTTTCAAGGTAGTTGGAAAATTAATAATTCATGGGTTTTTTCAAGTATTTTAGATGGAAAGGAAGCAGAGATATAGGCATATGGTTGGAAAGGACAATAGCGTCAGTTATTGTTTTTTTGAGTAGTGGAGTGATCACGTGGATTGGACGATGGCTGACTACAAAGAGAAATTACATAGACTAAGAAAAATAAAAATTACATCTGGAAGTAGTGAGAACATATGTGGGGGACATTGAAGGGAGAGCCAGAAGTAATAGAGAGAATTACTCTTGAGCCAATCTTTCATAGAGACTGACTCAAAATTGAACAGAGAAGATCCCTTAGCAGAGACAGAGGGAAAAACTGAGCAAGGACTAGCCCTCAGGGAAAACCGGCTTGGATGTTGTCAATTTCTCCTTGAAAAAGAAGGATAAATTGTTACAAAATCCCTGCTAGTAGCTACTGGATGAAGGAAAGTTTTGACAATCAAGAATCCTTTACTAGGAGAATTACCACAAATTCAATTTCGTTGGCAATGTAAGTCCCTTGCTTAGAGTGAATGAATTATTGATTATTCTTAATGGCTGTAAGATATGCCGCTTTGACATTGAGCTCAGAGGTGTGCCTATGTTATCTCACAAGGACTTTGCAATAATGTTTACTTTTGCCTAAGTCCTCAGTATATCATCGGGCAGAGAGAGTGACCCCCTGGGATTTAGCAATATTAAGATGCTGATGGCCATTGCCATCCAGTTGTGATAATTTCTGGCTGATTTAATGTCATCTTCAGATGCTTCAAGAGAACTGGCGCACAGCCAAACAATAAGGTTAGATGCAGTGATTTTGGCTCAGGTGTGCTTTGCAATGGGAGGTTTAAAAGGGAAGCCAGAAGATTTAAGAAAGCTAGACAACATAGAAAAGGGAACTGCAGTGATCAGTCCAAGGAAGAGGAAGAGGAGGAAAGGGTTTAAGCATATGTAAGTTTATAAACATAGGGTCCAACAAATATGCCTCTGAGTAGGTGGGGGCCTTGTAGGTTAAAGTACGGTCATGGGAGTTGAAGGCATCTCTGAGACTGGAGGAGTTGTAGGAAGATAGTGTATCTACATGATAACTCACGTTGACTAGAGCCATGAAACTGTTGCTTTTTTATGGACAGGGATAAGATGTCCTGCTATTCCGAACTGGAATTAGATCTATCATCTGCAGATTACATTTTTGTCTCAGATACAAGCCGGCTCTGTGCAATTTTACCTGTGATAAATTTCGAAGTTTAAACGTTTTTATTAAGTTAGTATTCACCGTTTTTGTCAAGGCTTTGTAATTCATACTTTTTTCATTGAGACTCTTTACAAACACAGTATACTTAGCAGTATTAACACCTCTGTTACAGACATAATAAATGGTCTGCATTATTGAAATATTTACCTTGTTAATTTAAAATGATGTCAGTATTGGAAGGCAAATGTAGAGCATGCACTGGAGAAAGCTTAAGGACAGGTGGTAGTAGAGCTTTCAGATTCATAATACATTTTATCTATAGTGCATCTTTTGGTTTATCAGCATATGATTCACCAGTGGTATATTTGCATATGATTTCAAACTGATCAGCCTCATATTCTTACTCTTTACTCAACGTGGGTAGCTCTGAAGGTCAATTCATGGTGGGCTCCTCATTGTCCGCCAGTTTGATGCAAAGTTGATGAGAAAGGTAAAAGGTATGAAGTAATGTTTTTCTGGACAATCACAGAACTTACTAAATAATACAAACAGAGTTTTTCTTCCTTTCTATTTATTCTATTGTGTACTTATTCAACTTCCCAAGGAAGCCCTTTAAAGGGGCCATCCATACTTGGTATAACACGCAGAACCTCAAAAAAACTAATCAGCAAACAAAATCCTAGATCTGGCATTGGTACTGGCAAAAAGAAGCCTAGCCATGACTTGGAAATCCCCAGTTTACCGCCGGCATCGAGATGGCTAACTGACTTGCACGCGGGGATGCTGGCGGAGCAGCAGGCACTTACATCATTGTACGCTACATTTGGCCCCCCTGCGGATCCCCCTGATTGGGCGGGGGTGCTTGCGGTGATAGAGGGCGAGTTGAGCCGACCGGCGGGGTGGTGGGGGGGAATCGCCTCTCCCCTGCCCCCTTTCCCCTCCTTTCTGCTCCCCCTCCCCTCCCCATGGGCGTGCTGATGGGCTACTGGTGTCCCGCCCGCTGCACCCTCCTCTGCCCTACTCATAAATAATAACTAGTAAACCGCTACCCTGTCACGGGGGTCCTCTTCAACGCTCCCTTGGCGGATCACTGCGGCACGCCTACTCAGTCCACTGCTGTTTATTGTAGATTATGATAGATGTTTTAAGGTTTGAGGTTCTATTGTGTTTTTTACAGATATTCCTGTATTCTGCTTATAGTGTAACATTTGCACAGTATTCACCGGGCTTGTAACTGTTATCCGGTAATTGTCTCTCACTGCTGCTGCCTTTTATTCCCAGTCCACTAGGACTGGCTACCTTTGTGTGTTGTATTGGATGTTAATACTCGAAATGGGCAGTATGTTGCTGCAGCTTCTTGTTTTTTTTGTCCTTATATACTGTATAGATCCATCATTTGGATTGTCTTCTTATTTACAGTAAAATACAATAAAGAAATATGGAGAAAAAAAGGGGCCATCCATTGTAGGGAAGAAAGCATTTCCCTTTGCCCGGATCTACATCCTTAAGAGTCCCCAACAACTAGCATTCTAGAATGGTCATCTGATGGAGATTTGATGCATACTATGACATTATTCACCAGATGGCCACTTTAGTGCAGTAGTTACAGCTGGGGGTAATCATTTACTCTCAAACAAGAAATATTTGTTTACAGCAACACATGATCATACTGATTAGCTGTCCATGCATGATGTCACTAAGATTTTAAAATGTGTTGATACCTGCTCAGAAATAAGTTCGCAGACTACTTTGAATAAAATGAAGATCAGTATCTTCTCGGGCATCCCTGTGGGAAGCAGTTAAAGAAGTTGTGAAAGGACATGCCAGGAGGCAAGAATACAGAGAGGGAGCAGGAAGGTGGAGGAGATGGAGGAGCAAATTAGATGACTTGAGATGCAGCCTAGCTGCCTGCAGACAGATTTACAATCCAGACAGCTCTAAATTCTAAACAAATCCCTAAAGAGGGGAATGCTAGACTCTGCCTACTATGCTTGGCTACATTCCCAGCACAGAATATAGGATTATGCAGATAAAGCAGGCAAATTGTTATTCTGGCTCGGTAGTACAGAGGTAGAAACAAGTCTGATTCATTGGATACAGAAAGAACCAGGACAACTAGTTGCACATGTTGTTGAAATTACAATTATCTTTACACAGTACTACACAGCTTAATATGCTAGGGAGGGTACCCACAGAAACAGCAAGCCCCACATAGCAACAGGTCCACTGATGGAGGTGCTGTCAAATACAGTCCAAATATAGCCTGACTTCCCAATTACAGCAGAAGAGATTCACTGAGCCTTCATAGACATGCCTTTTGGTAAGGTCCGCAGTGAAAAGCCAAAAGGATTCCCAGTGGAATTGCAGCCACATTTACAAGTGCTTTTTGAGCCGATACACCACTGGGAAGCTCCCGCAGGATCTGGGGGGCCCTAATTATAGTGATTCTGAAACCTGGTAAGCCCCCCACAAAGTACTGGCCCACGTCACTAATAAAAGTTACAGCAAAGCTTCTTGCCACAATACTTGCCACAAAACTGGCTAAAGTGATTCACGCTCTGGTGCACAATGACTGAAATGGCTTTATACTGTGTAGAAGCATTAGGCTTTACAGATGGTCCTTGGGCACTCATGCAATCTTAGTAGCCTGGCAATACTCTTGTCCAGAAGCATTTGATAGGGTCCATTGGTCCTTTGTACATTAGGTTTTGCAGAAGAGAGCCTTTGGTCTCCAGTACTCGAGGTATGTTGCATTGCTCTACACAGACCTCTAGGCTCATGTCTGAGTGAATTGAGTGCTATTCCATTCTTTTGCCATTGTGCATGGCACACATCAGTGTAGTCCACTCTTGTTGCTCCTCTTGCCCTGATGGTTGAACCCTTGGCAGAGTGGATACGCCATGACGCATTTGCTGATGACCTGCTTCTGTGTGTCCAACAAGCTGTTGAATACATCCCACACATAATTCAAATGTTAGATATTTACACCACTGACGTCCAAGTAAAATGGAAAACTACTGGGAATTAGACAGTGTATTTCAGATAATGACTTTAGATATTTGGGTATGGGGTGGCATATGAGGAGAGGAGATACAGGGAATTGAGTATTGCCAAATGAACCAATAACTAGCAGGGTGGGGAGCTCTACCATTATCTATAACGGGGCAGGGAGTGCTGTTTAAGATGATAATGCTCCATCGCTTTCTTTACATTACACAGAACTATTTCTACCCATTTGCAGTGCAATTTATCGGCCCATCCAGTCACTGCTCTCCAACTTCCTGAGAGCTGCCATTGCACCAGGATTCTCATTTGAAAAATGTGTGCAATTCCTTTCTGAAAGTAGGCTTGGAATATCTGATGTCCATCAACAGTATGGGTCCTTAAAGTCAATCAATCAATCAATCAATCGGGAATTTGTAAAGCGTACTACTCACCTGTGAGGGTCTCAAGGTGCTGAGGAAGGGGGGGGGGAAGAAACAGGGGGAAGTGCTGTTACTGCTCGAACAGCCAGGTCTTGAGAAGTTTCCTGAAGGTAAGGAGGTCTTTGGTGTGGCGCAGGTGGGTGAAAAGAGTGTTTTGGCGGCGAGGTGTGAAAATGATCTACCGCCGGGTGTAGTTCTGCAGACGCGTGGGACTGTTGCGAGGGTGAGGTCAGCGGAGCTGGGATGCCAGGTCGGGGTGTAGATGGAGAGTTGTCTGTTGAGCTATTCTGGTCCGGTGTTGTGCAGTGCTTTGTGAGCGTGGGTAAGAAGTTTGAAGGTGATTCTCTTGTTGACTAGGAGCCAGTGCAGGTTTTTCAGGTGGTCTGTGATGTGGCAGTGGCGGGGGATGTCCAGGATGAGACGTGCGGAGGCATTCTGGATGCGTTGCATTAATGATTAGCTCTTTTAAAACAGATCAGACTCTGCAGTATTGTTAGAATTAGATCTCTTAGAGCTGAATGATTTACATGCTTTATTGTAAGATGAGCCCTCTCCCTACGCTTTACCACCCAATAACTAGAACCCCACTGATATGCTGGAGTGTAGCTTTGAAACAGATCACATGGCAAGGAAAAGTCACTCATGAAACTCCATTGTAGCATGGAGCATAGTTTACACAAGTAATTTCCTGATATGTTTCCATTCATGGGACCCCATTGGCATCTTCAAACTGGGGGATGTGTAGACATAGAGCCATATTAAAGCTTTTGAGCAATTAGCAAGCAAGTTCACTCTTAACAGAACCTAATTCTCACTTTGCAGTGGAGCCATACCAAGAGAAATTAGAGATAGTACCCTAACTGAATCCACTAGATATCAAGATAACAATGGAACAGATAGGTAGACGGGGGCATCTCCAGGGTATATAAATCACTGCTACTTAATGCGCCCGGTCCTCTCCTGCAGTTGAGGATCAAATGGAAAAGCGATCTTGGGCAGCTTGAAGATGGTGAATGGGCAGTGGCAAAAATGTTTTCAAGCACTTCTACCATTTCCTCCTGTCAGGATTTGTATGGCCAGATTTATGACCTTGTGACACAGTGCAGCACAACACCCAAAGTTGTAGTGTTGTTGTGCGCTGTGTGACAGAGGGGAGGAAGCCACCCTATCTACACAGATATGGCACTATCCTTCTCTCTGCCAAGTGGTGGTGCACAATCAGGCTGCCAAGCACCATGCCCACACCTTTGCACTAGAGTGCCTGCTTGAGTCTAGCATAGGTTTTGTACTGGAAGACTACCTTTTCAGTACAAAATACTATGCCTAGAAAAACTTTAAAAACTCGTCCTACTTTGTATATGTACTCTACAGTACAGCACACATGCAAAGTTGGAAAAGAAAAGGAAAATAAAAGTATTTCCCCTTTTGACGCCAGTTTCAAAATGGCTTTTTGGCGTGAAACTCTACTATTGTTAGTAGTTAGGGATTTGCATCGTAAATCAAGGGTAGTAACATGCACCCATGTACCACCCATGTACCAACCCTCTGACACAGAGTAATACAAAGCAGGGGTTTGTGCTGCTTTACGCTACTTTTAGGAAACTTTCCAGTGCAAAAACACATTTTGAGCTGAAAAGTAAATCCAACAAAAAAAATTGTGCAAGTTTGCGTCACTTTTACGAGACAAACCCAGTGCAAAATGCCTGTAAATCTAACCCCAAGTTATGGACAGAGGGCCGGTGTAGTTATACTCTGGAACAATTGTATAGGTGTTGTAGAATTGTGAAAATATAATGGCTGAATTCTTTGTGTATATACATATATTTTAGTGAGGCAAAATAGTTGGATCTCTGAAGAAGTGGAAAGCTCTAGATGTTTTAACAAGGTTCATGCAAGTTGTGGTCATTGTGGCCATTTTGTCGTGCCTAATTTACTTCAGACGTGCTCGACGTAGCTGGAGCGCCAGTCGGCAGTTTGTCTATGGATTGACCAGTAAATACAACAACAGCCCCTGCAGCCCCTGTGGTGTGGAGCGGGCCCCAAGCTCCGGGGGTGGAGGGGGGGGGGGGAAGGGGGCTGTCAGTACAGTACACTGTGCAAGGGTGAAGGCCCCTCGCCTAAAAGATCCTGACTAGGTCGGGGTTGGGGGGGTCCCTCCATCTACTTTTCAAGGGGGGGGGACTCAATTTTCGTTACGTCCTGGAATTGACTTTGTACTTACCTGAAGTCCTCAGTTTCAGAGTCAAGGAAGGAGGACTCAGCCCCTCGTCCTTTGTTTCGAGCAGGATGTTACTTTAAGAAGCAAGCATTTTATTTTGTTAACACAAAGAGGACTGAGATGCTCAAGAAAGTGTTGGTTAAAGGTTTGCAACACTGTTTGGTGACAATAACTATTACTTCTACAAACGTTCACACTCTAGGGCAGTTACTTATTGGAGTCAGCAACGTATCCAAGTAGATGCTGTGACCTCTATGGGCTAGATTTACCAACAAATCACAGCACGCGGGCCGGCAGCCAAAAATGTTGCACTGCGTGACAGGAATGGAGAAGGAGCGTGCCATATCTATAGAGATATGACACTCTCCATATCTATAGAGATATGTCAGTATCTATAGAGATGTGACACTCTCCATATCTATAAAGATGTGACACTCTCCATATCTATAAAGATATGACACTCTCCATATCTATAGAGATGTGACACTCTCCATATCTATAGAGACATGACACTCTCCTCCCCTCTACCTAGTGGCGGTGCAGAATTTTGCCGCTGTGCACCACGCACACACCTTTGCACCATAGTGCAAGGGTTCCCTTCCACTACAAAATGCTATAATACTATGCCTAGACAAGTTTTGAAGCTTTTCCTACTCTGTCTGTGTGCCTTACAGTGCAGCACACATGCAAAGTCAGAAAAGAATGGAGAAATTAAAACATTTCTCCTCTCAACGCCTGCTTTCAAATGGAGTTAATTTCGGAAGCAAAACCCCGTCTTAGGTTTTTGGTAGATAGGGTTTTGCATCAAAAAGGCCTGGGTGGTTGCATAGGAACGTCCATTAAATGCCCCTTGATGCTAAGTAACATAAAGCAGGGTTTTGCTCTACTTTGTGGTACTTTTAGGTAATTTCCAGAGCAAAAAAAGCTTTGTACTGGAAAGTAAATAATATTTTGTTTTGCTGATTTGCATAACTTTTGTGATGCAAACACAAAATGTGGATATATCTGCCCCAAAGTATAGGAATATTTGAAGTATCTTTAGTGATGTTAATTCAAGATGACATAGGTTTGTGTTAATTTACATTACTAGAAAGGAGGCAGGTAACCATAGGGAGTTACAAAGGTTACATACTAAGTTTATGAGGACCCTCATTAAAACTGTCATTATTTAAAATCTCACAGATGGTGAAACGGATGGGCAGGTGGTGACATACACCGGAGCACTACATAATATCTGGCGGAATATCATCCATCGGGGAAACGGGGTACGTTGTAGGCGAGAAATACCAGTGAGGCCTAGAATATTTCCCAGCAAGTGTTTAATTAATTAAAAACACGTCATCAAAACACACGTTGTTTTCTTTTGCAGCATATGGCATAGTGAACATTAACCCACCTGAACATACTCCCGGGGAACTCCAGTGCGCTCCAGATAGAGAAGGGCACATCCATGCAGACATCTTTTTTGTTTCATCCAGTTCCCCTTTCCCCTGTTTCCCTGTTCCTCATCTTCTCAGAAGATGTGCGGGTGGGGGCAGTGCTTAATTTAATTTGGTGGTTTCAGGTGCAGGGCACTGGCACTTAATTTTGAGGGCTGGTACTTATTTTTCTCCTTCAAGCATTTACTGCGAGCAGAACACACATAAGGGAAAGATGGAGGAAAAGAAAAAGAAAAAAAGCGTAACAAGGGAAGAAAGCTGCAAGAGTGAGCTGAAGGGGCAGGGAGTGGCTGTAAATGGATTAAAGAGGCCAAAATGGCTTTAGGATTACGTTGCCTCAGTATTCCGTGCTCGCATATTTAAAAGCAGCACCCGCGTGTTTCAAAGGATAGGTTGGGCGCCGGCACATTTTTATTTACAAATTAAGCACTGGGTGGGGGTAAAGGAAAGATAGGACATAAGTGCATCTGAAGAGAACACTGCCTATGAAGAACGTGGGAGTACAAGCACTACCAGAGAATTTGGAGTTCATGCCAGCAAGAATGGGTCTCAGCTGATATTTTTTTTAAGTGTTAACTCTGACACATACTACTTACAAGACCTCAGCAAGAAGATGTAGATGTGTGGGGAGTGGGAGAAGGGAGGAACGGAGAGTGGTGAACTCGGTATACACTGCTTCATATACCGCATATTGTCGATTGTATGCACAATACCTGTATTTATTTTTTAAAGAAAATCATGGCCGAGTTATTAAAAAAATAAAAAGTAATTGTGAAATAATTTTGCTAGACGGATGAAATGCATGGAACATGACTTGACATATGCCTAAGGTTCCAATAATTTAAAGGCAATGCTAGAATACAGCTTATGTTGTTAGGGTGTCCATTGTAGGTCCCGGAGAGCCCGGACCATCCCGGATGTTTGTGGATATCGGCTGACTTTTTAAATGGTTACCTTTTGGATTTCTTTTATGTACATTTATCTTCTTTGGATATTCTGAAAACCTGCCATGGAGCTAGCCCGCCTGGACGTGTGTTAGATGTCTGAAAAGGGCATATCCTTTTTTTAATTATGAAAGTGCGACCAGTATTATACATATATACATTAGGTCATTCAAAAACAAAGTACATCTATAGTGCCCAAATATTCATATTAAACGCTATGTCGTTGATTGCACTCACACAGTTATCTAAAATCATACGGCTATAAAAGATCACAGCACTACAGTTAGGCCTGCATCTTGTTCATTGGCTCGGTGTACTCTAAGGTCCATATTTATACTTTTTGACGCTAAACTGCGCTAACGCAGTTTAGCGTCAAAAAATTTAGCGCCGTCTAACGCCATTCTGAAGCGCCATGCGGGCGCCGTATTTATGGAATGGCGTTAGCCGGCGCAAGCAGACCGGCGATGCCTGGTGTGCGTGGAAAAAAACCACGTAGACCAGGCAGCGCCGGCGTTGGGCAAAAATGACGTTAGGGCGTCTTAAAATGGGGCAAGTCAGGTTGAGGCAAAAAAATCGCCTCAACCCGATTTGCGCCATTTTTTTACGACGCCCAGACGCCATTTCATGACTCCTGTCTTAGTAAAGACAGGAGTCATGCCCCCTTGCCCAATGGCCATGCCCAGGGGACTTGTGTCCCCTGGGCATGGTCATTGGGCATAGTGGCATGTAGGGGGGCACAAATAAGGCCCCCCTATGCCACCCAAAAAAAATAAAAAAATATAAAAAATTATACTTACCTGAACTTACCTGAATGTCCCTGGGGTGGGTCCCTACATCCTTGGGTGTCCTCCTGGGGTGGGCAGGGGTGGCAGGGGGGGTCCCTGGGGGCAGGGGAGGGCACCTGTGGGCTCATTTTGAGCCCACAGGCCCCTTAACGCCTACCCTGACCCAGGCGTTAAATAGTGGCGCAAATGCGGGGTTTTTTGACCCGCCAACTCCCGGGCGTGATTTTTGCCCGGGAGTATAAATACGACGCATTTGCGTCGCCGTCATTTTTTTAGACGGGAACGCCTTCTTTGCATCTCATTAACGCAAGGAAGGCGTTCACGCAAAAAAATGACGCTATTTGCCAATACTTTGGCGCTAGACGCGTCTAACGCCAAAGTATAAATATGGCGTTAGTTTTGCGCCGAATTTGCGTCAAAAAAACGACGCAAATTCGGCGCAAACGGAGTATAAATACGGGCCTAAATCTTTTGAAATTGCTTGATTTGCGTTGAATCTATAGAGTGGGGTCGCCAATTAATTACAGTCTATATATTGTAAACCGCAGGTGTGGGGGGTTATGCCACTTAGTAGCAATGACGAACCTGGTGGTTTGTGGCGCCACAACACTGAATGTGTCACCCACAGAGGCAGACTGATGAATCGCCAACATATTTAGTTCATAGGTGGGTAATACTTGGATATAACATATGCAACTTAATTGTAAAAAAAGAAAGAAAAAAACTTGCCTTCAAAATTATTGTGTGAGTGGGCATAGGGCAAACACGTTTGTGCACACACATATACATTTTGTAAACCCGGCCCTAAATAAACTACTGATGTTGTGTTAAAGTTATGTGGTTTTGCCATCACCCATTGGCTATCTGCGGGACGTGGCGCCCCCTGGAGGCAGGGCCACCGCTGTCTCTTTGCACGGGCCTGCACGGTGATTCTCTATGTTTCTTCTCCCTTCCTCGCGCTCCCTTGTTGCCGCAGGTGTAAAGAATTAGTTTGTTTCTGTCTCATCTCCTGTATTAGAGTTAACATTTGTGAACACACAAATTAGAGCGGAAGGCGGAAATGAGCCTGAGCACAAAAGAGGCGCATTAAGCCGCCGCAGATGGGGATCTGAGCTTGCGAGACACCGGCACCAACGCCTTAACGTCTTGCAGGCAAGGCTTTGCTTCAAAGGTGTGAGATGAAAAGGGAAGCAATTGTCAGGACTCTTTGTTCCCGTATGATTGCTGGTGGGATAGTTATTAAAGCTGAGGCAGACCGAGAAGTCTGGAGACATTGGGTGGCACTATACTTCTGTGACGACTGACGAGATACACTGTATCTAAGGGCCATGCTTGTAAGCTATGATGGAGGACACCTATGCTTAATGTGTTAAAAATATATAAGTGCAAAGATTTCCTAGGAGGGCACCACTGTTGGTGCTGAATGCCTTGCTCTCCAAATACCAAGGCTGTCCAATTCTGACAACACCCACGTTTCTTTCTTCCATGACACCGCACTTCCGGTTCCTATGCACTGAGGAAAGTTTCTTTTCATCTCTGCTTCTCCCTTCCTCGCTGTTTTCGTATGTTTCTCCTCCTTCTTTTTCTCAAAGTGTTGCCTCTCCCTTTCCTACCTGTTTCCACCACTTGCACAAATTAAGCACTGGTGGGCGCAGCCATAGAAAGCCCAGAGAAAATGGCAAGAAAGGTTGTATGGCTCGGTACACGGAGGCAGATTGTCTCGTCTCTATGATTCCTGGCTCTGTAGTGTGAATATCAGACAGAACCTCTTTCCTGCAAGGCTTAGGAGACCTCAAAATTGGCAACGTTGGGGTGAAAGTGATATTCCAAAGAAATAATTAAAATAAATATCTATTCTTTTGCCACTGCTTCTGAACTTCCCCAACATTTCCCAACATTTTTGACATCTTTTTCCCAGATAGGTTGGGAAAGGTTCCCACAGATTCTGCAGATGTAGCCTGCCTCTGGCAATATGCAAATAAAGGGCAGGATACGTCCAATGAGGAGTCAGGAAAGACATGATTTCTCATGAGGATGTATAAGAATGTAGGAAGAGGAGAAGGCTAATTTCAGAGTCCAGGGAGCTACATTGGAAGGGGTTGGTAAGCAGTTGAAATAATATCAGGAGAAAAATAATTTGACATGACTAATTCATTTGTTTTTGCTACAAGCATGCCAGCTGCATGGTTGAGGCTCAGTACTATAATGGCGTTTTTGTTTCCTTTCTCCAAGTGTAAACTGTAGGGTCTTTTTCCAGGTGTTATGCACTGCAGGCAGCACCAGAGGCCTACAACATATTAATTTAGTTAGATTGACACTTCTCTGCTAGTGATCTTGTTGCTGGGCCATCACATCACTGGCAGAGAAGTGTCAGTCTAACCAAGTTAAGGTGCTGGAGGGATGCTGTGACTGCCTGCAGTGCAAAACCGCACCTGGAAGCGTTGTGTCCAGCACTATCTCAAGAAACAGCCTCCAGTGCTGTTCAGGGACAGCCAAGATACAACCTGACCACCAGAACGAAGAGCTGAACCACAAGCATGAGAAGAAAGTACAGAAGTTGCTTGACCAAAGGAAGACCTTCATTGGCCTTTTCAGTGGGAGACTGAAATGGGAATGGGATTTTGCCTATCAACTTTTTATGTTATTCGTATCTGTTTTTACTGTTAAACTCTGTGTTTATTTACTTCAGAGGTTTTTAATTTTTTTTTTTTTTTTGCTTTCTTTGCTGCAAGGTAACAACTTTTAATTAGTATCACCTAAAAGAGTCTTCACTTATATGGCAATTTCATATTTGTTTCGTTTCTGAAGATCTCTATTGAGTTGAATTTAATTTGCCATTGGGTCATCACATTTTTAATTCAGGTAGAAAGTCTCTGAGAACAGTGTAGACAGAAATGACAGGAGTGAATCATAGGTCACAGTTACCCATGCAAGAAGTCCTAATCAGATTATGTTGCAAACTAAGAAACTAATTTCTATGCAGGTTGTGATGCATATATCACAAGTATGAACCACTGACTGATTTAGTGCCCCTAGAAATGTTATACCCTGTGCAATAAACCTCACAATCAGAGAAGTGTGTTTGATGGGACTTGCGGAGTTTGAAAACTGTTTGGTTGGTGTCACACCACTCACACTAAGGCGCATCTGCACTGGATAGATGAATGTATACATATACTACAAAGTAATCAGTCACTGTTGCACCATAACTTTCATTACATTTATCTGTAAAGCAATTTGCACTATGAAACCAAATATGTGTTACTTTTACAACCTTAAACTTTGCTAATTGTTAGAAGATTTAACTTCAAACTGATGAAGTTTGTCATAATCCCGGATCCTGAGGAATCTCGGAAACTATTTGAACACATGCCCAGCTAGTCTTTATGCTATTTCTCATTGTCAATTGGATGTTAAATTATTGGCGTTCCCTTTAAGCTGCATGAGGAATTCTGCAAATCAAAAAACTGTGGGCTACCTGAAAAAGTAAATGAGAGCAATTATTGGAAAATGCAAAATGTGATGTCATGTGGGTGAATACGTTTTAAAAAATCCTCCTGCCACACATTCTAACATTCAATTAGACTTGACTAGCAGAATGGTAAGGAAACTGTAAGAAGGTAGTCCGTTCAGTGGGGGTGCAGGCTGATAGATGTGCGTATTCTTATTCCATGTTCTAGATTATTTGCATTTGTAATCTTTTAGGTATTTTCAGAGCTTTGCACCCATGCAATAATGTTTTTGCTATGGGTGACAATTAACTTTCAGTTTCCCTATTTACAGTTGCCCATTACACATTTGATATCAGTAAATGGTAAAGTTAGTAAATAGTAGAGATTTGAAAAATGAGCATCAGGAGCCAAGGATGCTCTGGTTCCCTCCACAGTGAAAACCATCACCATTTGTCTTCGACGTTCACTATGACAACGCTTTTGCTCATAGTGAACTTTAGCTCAAGAAGACAGCTATGTGTGGGTGTGGGCCATTTTATAATTTTATGGATGAAGAAACCTAATCAAAACAAGAGCTTAACAAGCAAATCAGAAGAATATGGCATAACTCCCAGGGCAAATATGATGTGTTCTTAAAATAGACTCAATAATTCATGTTTTTATTAAATCTATGTGCTTTTACATCAGACACTTGTGAACAATGACATTTTACTGAAGCAAGGGTTTGTCTGGAGGATAGTGAAGGTAGAAAAAAGATTAGGGGAAAATGTACACTTCCCCAGAACGATCAAATGAGTAAACAGAACATTACAACCTTAATCAGTAAATTTATTTGATTCTTGTGACAGAACTTCTGCATATTTACAAGGGTTAGCTACTGTCTACCCAGTTTCCGCACCAATAGCCTGTCTGACATTTTAGGTTGACAAACTGATCCATCTGTCAACAGTGGTATCCTCCATCTCACTCATAATACACCCAGACCATACACACACATCAAGCCGCAATATACATTATGTTTTATGTCTCCTTCACTCTGACAACTGCTCCAGGTTACCAAGCAAATAATGCACAGCAACTTGATCCAAGGCAAATTATGAATTTTCATTTGGATACTGCTTAAACTTTGCCTCCGCTGGCCTTTTCCATATTTTCATACATCCAATTTGGTATGAAGCTGCCAAGAATCCAAAGTTTAAAAAGTTTCCTAGTATGGTATTGATCTTTAAACTTCGGGATATGTGAGGAGCAGCTGCTACCTTTAAAGGCATGGATAGGCTTGACCTAACCATCTCATACTACTGACTGGTGGACACCACTTATGAAAGGGTGGCAGCAGTGATACGGGAAACGCTCTGTGCAGAGGAGGATGAGGAGGTGTTTTTCCTATTCTTCTAACAGCCTGAGCTCTAGGCCTCTTTGTTAGTAGGGTTCAGAATCGTCTTTTGGCGTTCTACAGCAATAGTCTCTAAACAAGGTGGAGATGTAGGTAATGTGGATTTGTAATATGGATCCGAAATATTAACACAGATGTGCTTTTTGGAGGCTAACATCCCCAGAAGTACTTAAGTGACTACAGCTAAAGCTTCCCTGTAACCAGTCTTTTAGTTGTTTGCACCTCATCAGCATTGAGCCACCCTGCAAGTTAACTAGAGAGGAATGGCATGGTTCATATTAGTGACTGACTGTGCAACAAATACAACTGCAGTGAATTACTTCAGGCTTAATTGATGTTGTTCTACTCTAATCACCTAATATCTCTTCAAAGCATTGTTGCGCAGTGTGAGACATTCTACTGGTAGCACCTCCCAACCACAGACTAAAATGCAGCCAAGTTTATCTGTGGGTTAAGAAATGATGCCAATAAGTTTCAATATTGCTCTCCATACCTCCTGTGCTTACATTAGCATGGAAGGTGAGGTTAGCACTCTCACGAGTCTGCTTAAGCTGCTTCACTGGCTAGCTTCAATATGGAAACTGTCATGTCTGCCAAGTATAACAAAAGATCTCACAGCATTTTGTTTGGCTGCCATGGCTGGTAGCCTCCTGAAGTGGCTGAATCACACGACACACATTGCTTAATAGATGGTACAGCCAGGTTTTAACTGCAAAGGTTTGGCGCCATGTGGAATGTGGACTTGAAGGAGATTGGCACTGCTGTTAATATAATGCCGCTGCACTAAGTTCAAAGTACTTGAGTTATTGCATGACTAACTAAAAGTTTTCCCCCTGGGAAGACATCATCCCCCATACCTGAGCAAGGAAGCCTGTTGTCTAGAACGATGCCCTCCCCAAATGGGCCAGGGATTCGGCATTCTAAGTAAGCAGCTGTAGCAAATACATTCAGAAACTAGCATGCAGTCATGGTCATCTGGCTGAAATCTCCCATAAAGCCTATCTTTACATCCATATACATTCTATAATATTTTATTGATCTCTAGTGCATGGATAGACAAAAACAAATTAAATTACACAAAATAAAGACAAGACTTAAACATTCAACATATTCTAAGTGCCTGCAAATAACTGGAGCATAAGTGATGCCATCAATGATGTCATTTGAGATGGCATCAGTGATGTCCTAAAAGATGTAATAGAAAATGTCATGAGTGATGTAATATGTGAAGTCATAAGCAGTGCATGCGGGAGTGCAAGTTATAGTTAGCTCTGCTAAATATTCCTTGTGAAGTTATGTGTTTTCTTCGTTCAAAATGTTGATGGTGTTTCTGACATATTCACCTAACTATATCGTTACTTAAACATTTGGGTGTTTCAGTGACTTTCTAGGTTTTTTAAATGTAAAGTAATATTTTATTATGAAACGTAAAGCCAACCCCCACTGTGCCCAGCCTTCGGCTGTGAGTGGTGGATGGTTGCTTTGAAAAGGGGGGAATGTGCCCCCCCGAGACCTCATCCCCCAGCTCTGTTATATTTTTAAAGTGGAAGGGGCCAAGTAGCCCACCTCCTCAAGCCTTACCACAGCTTGGGAACCACATCCCCTAGGGCCTTTTTGTATGAAAGGGAAGGAGGGCCATGTGACCCCCCTCCTGGAGCTTTATTAGGCTGTTGGGACCCAATCCTCAAGGGTCTTTTAGTTTTATGAAAGGAGTGGGGGCTGCTTTTTCCCCTCACATCTTCCAGGGCCATTTTTTATGCAAGGGGATGAGGGGCACGTGGTCCCCCTGCATGAGTCTTCTAAGGACCTGGGGACTCCACCCCCAGGGTCACTACTAAAATTAAAGGGGAAAAGGGCTGCACGTTCCTCTGTCTCCAAGCTTTTTCTTGCCCTGGGAACTCCATCCCCCAAGGCCCACTTTACTAAAAGGTGGGTGCCCTGGTGCCCACATTTGTTGGTGGCCATGGGAGGAGCCCCAAGACCTCTGTGGCTGAGCCAGTACACTGCATGCAGTAGGAGCCGGCATTGCTCCACCCCGCAGGGAGCAGCTGCTATTTCTGCTCCTTCCGGATGGAAGCAGTATTTTGATCTGTTAACCTGCCTGTAACAGTGCAGGGTGGGAAACACATCAAAAGTCTGCTTCCTGTCGGTGGAAGGATTTTTAACGGTCTTGTCCGCTGGGAGCAGGCTTTGTGTTTGCTCCAGCTTGGTGGAAGATTAAAAAATGCTCCTGCCAAGCGGGAACAAACACAGCTTTGTCTGCCCTTGCGGACTGGGAAACCGCTATGTCCTGGGGGTGTGCTCCTCGGGACATAGGTTGTGAGGGTGATAGGGTCCCTGGGCTTTATTAATGTCTCAGGGAGGGCGCTTCTCTTCCCATTTTGAAAAATGTCAGCTCTGGGGATAGGCTCCCAGGGCCTCTGATGGCTCGGGAGGGAGGCCAAATGGTCCTCCTCCCCATATTCAATTATTTTGGCCCCAGGGGTGGGCTTTCCTCCCATAAAAGGCTAGGGGAGGGGGCAATGCACTCACTCCAATTAATTAAACAAAGGGATGCTGGCCCCATTAAATTTTTTATATGATTCCACAGGAGTCCCACTTGACCATGGCAATTTTCGCCAAATTTAAATTTTGTTTTTGGCCTCTTGGGGTGGGTCCTTTTGGGTCCCCCAGGAGGACTAGGGGGTCGGGTTATCCCTACCCTGCCCCTTATATGTTTTTTTTAAACATATTCAGGACAACGGACTAAGGCCCATATTTATACTTTTTGACTCAAACCAGCGCCGGTGCTGGTTTGAGTAAAAAAAAGTACCGCCTGCTAACGCCATTCCAATACCCCAGGCGGGCGTCTTATTTATGGATTGACGGTAGCCGGCGCTGCTGGCCGGTTAGAGTAAAAAAATTACTCTAACCGGGCAGCGCAGGCATAGGGAAGAATGGGGGTTGTGAGTCAAAAAATGGTGCAAGTCAGGTTAGAGTAAAAAATCATGGCTCTAACCGGACTTGCGTCATTTTTTGACGCACAACCCCCATTGAAATGACTCCTGTCTTAGCAAAGACAGGAGTCATGCCCCCCTGCCCAATGGCCATGCCCAGGGGACTTATGTCCCCTGGGCATGGCCATTGGGCACAGTGGCATGTAGGGGGCCCCAGGTTAGGCCCCCCTATGCCACTTAAAAAAAAATTAAAAATGACTTACCTCAACTTACCTGTACTTACCTGGGATGGGTCCCCCCATCCATGGGTGTCCTCCAGGGGTGGGTGATGGTGGCAGGGTGTGTCCCTGGGGGCAGGGAAGGGCACCTGTGGACTGCTTCCATGGTCAGAGACCATGGGAATGAGCCCACAGGTCCCTTAACGCCTGCCCTGACCCAGGCAATAAAAAACAGTGCACATCAGGCTGTGCGTGAAAATGACGCAGGAGTATAAATAAGGCGCACAGGCCTTAAAGTCATTTTTTGGCCAGGAATGCCTACCTTGCATGTCATTAATGCAAGGCGGTTTCCCACACCCAAGCAATGATGCACACTGCTAAATTTTGACGTTCGCGGGGTCGGACGTCAATGTATAAATAAGGTGTTAGGTTTGCGCCGAATTTGCATCAAAAATTGTGATGCAAACTCGGCTCAAACAGAGTAGAAATATGCCCCTAAGTCCCTGAGTCCGGTAATGGCTGCCTGCAACATTTTCTTATGTTTGTGGCAGCCAATCAGAGAACTCGCTCCCGCAAGAGTCGCTGGAGCGAATTGGTAGGGAAAAAATATCCCCGGCCTTTCAGGACGCTCTATTTTATAAAAGTGGGCTTGAGGAATTCCTGTGAGAGACTCTTGAACCCAACCATCCAAATATCTACATTTTTTAAAACCTTACTATCTCAAAAACTACTGAAAGTATTTACACCAAATAGCTTCTGTATTTGTAGACCTGGGGAAGTAGCAATCTGTGGGGGCGGAAGGGGTCTGCAGGACCGAGGACGAGGCATGCCCCTCCTCATTTAATACACTGAAAAAGGACATTGCCCTGGGGAGGTGGCGGTCCCCGGTGCATGTGGGGGATGCGCACCCCGCATACAATACACTTAAGAGGACATTGCCCTGGGGAGGTGGCAGTCCCCGGGTACAAGCTTGTGTGTAGCAAATCTGTTAATGAATAGTTCAGTACTCTTCTTAGTGTTCCAGAGAGTTGTTTATTCGGACCCATAGTCGTGTGTCCAGAAATACAGTCAATCAAGCACAGCCAACAAGTGTTTCGTCACAACAGTGACTTTATCAAGGCTGTAGGAAATATACAATACAGAGGTTCAACTAAATGTATTAATACTGAAACGGTAGACATAAAGGAAAAGAGCTAAATAGTAAGTTTATTGACATGACAAAAGTGACCGAGTGTGTGAGCGTGAGGTACCAACACGTACATAATAATAGTGAAACTCGATCCAAGGGTGAGAGAGAGTGGAGACTGAAATAGCGCATGATGAACCGTGAGTATTAATCCAAGAAACTCCATAAGATTAAAGAAATAAAGAGACCGAAGTGTATTTAAAAGCAAGTAATTACGATATCAAGTGTATCCCAAGTAACTTCTAAGTGAATCGATAATGTAGAGTAGTCTGGTTGAAAAGCCTACCTCGACTGGTAATAAGTGGATGGAATATTCCATTTAGGAGAGGTAGGATAGCGCTGTGGGGACTGAAAAGAGAGAGAGGAGAGAAGGGACAAAGAATAAGAAGGGAGATAAATGATTTGGTAGGTGAAACCCCATGAAAAAGGGGAGTACAGAGTATAAGTATCCAAAGGTACGACTACCTGTGTCCTTATTGGATGGATAAGGAGGTCCATCCTTAAGTCTGCAGTCCTCGACAGGGCGTTATCGGATAACTTCCTTGCCCTTTAAATAATTTCCTTTACCTGACTCAGCCTTACTGCTTGGTATATGCATTCCGTTTTATTCCTAACACAAATGAGTTGGTACCTCATTTTGAATAAGTATTCCACAATTTACATATTTAAAATTCTAATAAATAATTTACAAATAATAATTAATGGTTAATTATTACTTAACTAACTTCCCACCTCATACCCCTACAAACCTAACAATGCATAATTAAAACATAAGTAAAATTAATCAGTTAACAATTAATATTAAATTGTTAATTATTACTTAATTACCTTCCAAAACAACACATCGCTACAAACCTAGCAGCCCGCAACTAAAATATGAGTAAAATAGAAACTTATTCTATAAAGTACATTATTTACAGCTAATTAAATAATTAACAATTCATAAGTAATTGTTACTTAATTATCACTTAACTTCCCTCCCTATATCACTACAAATGTGGCAGTCTGAAAATAACATATAATGAAAATAAAACAGTATTACACAAACTACGCAATAAATATTTATCATGTAATTATGTACTGTAAATTACTATCAAAATTTAATAAATGTCAGCTTAATCATTTGAAATTACAAGTCATATTTTAAATGCAATGAATACCATGTATCTAAACAATAGGAACACATAAAATTAATATATCAACTAAAACATATTAAAATAATTTTAAAACAATATTTGTAACCACTATATTAGTGAAAACATATTAAAACCATTCATATTATTTACAGCAATATTACTTACCTCAAAAAACAATATTTTTGGCAACAATATTTGTGCATCACAATATTTTGTCTAAACACCCCTCATGGGTGATTAGAGTGGTATACAAATACACATGGCATACAAACGTAAAGCCAATTCTCTACGTATGAGTATGGCAAGCGGTATGCATTAATCAGGCCTGCTCTTTTATTTTCTTAGAACATTTTTGGCCATCCTCTTTCATAAGAGCCTGGACAATTGATGATAGTTTTTTTTAATTTTTGTGTTGCACCTACTTTCGCTATTGGTACTACAGAAGGTGCTGGTGCTAAGCTGGGTCCATTAAATGATTGTGATTAGCTAGGCTATTAGTTCAAATGAGACCTGCAGGTTATTGCTTGGAGACCATCAGTTTGGGGATTTTGTTATCCCAAATGTGAGAGTAATGCCTCCTCATTTGGTTACGCATAGACAGGTTGCACAGATATGGCCCAGGATTCCTACAGCTTGCATTCTTAAGGCACAGCATGCAGATGAAAATAAACATCCTTTTCATATCCTGTATGAAAATGCATCACAGCCAAGAAGCACAGTGTGAATTAAGACGGGACCTCCTCCATTCTGCACTATTCGACAGACGCTGTAGGCCAGCAGAAAAGACATTCCCTGATCAGAAAGTGCATCACACTGTCAAAACAGTAGGAGTGAGAAGCACTGACCTTTCTCTTGATTTCCTGCAAATAATTCCTGGCTGTCTGCCAGACAGTTGAAGAGAGCTGGTTCAAGCTCTGGGTCAGATGCATTAACACTTTGTGCCAGTTTTGCATTATAAGTGACACCAACCAGTTCAACATTTTGTATTGTTATTTACTTTCCAGTGCAAAACTTGAAGCCCTAAAGTAACACAAAGCAGCACTATGTGCTATTTTGCAGTACTTTGAGTCACAGTCATGGGTGGTCGTGGGTATTCCCATACAAGCACCATGGACTTTGACACAAATCCCTATCCACGTGCATTTGTAGATAGTGATTTACATAAAATATGACTCCTCTTCAAGGCAGGTATAATCAGGGCCACAGGAAGTATGTGGCAGGGGAAGGCCAAATTATGCTGCAAAGTTGACTAAATTAAGCAGTAAGAAAAGGCAAACTATGCGACCTAATGCAGCACAGTTTGTGATAGTATTAAAAAGAAACTGATAGATGACCAGTCTACATTTGCATAGGGCTTTTGATCTATTTGAGCTAGAATTTTGTTGTTAAACTCTGCAAATTGTGCAGCTCATGGTGGACTATGTGGCAAATGCAGCAAAACCATAGGTATGCGGAAAATGCTGCAGAATCGCATGGAGAAATGTTTTCTCTTTTCCAAACCTTTCCAACTTTGTATGTACATCACACATAGAAACTTGGGAAATATTAAAGTATGTATACGGATAGTGCTTTGTACTGGAATGGTTACCCTTCAGTACAAAACGAATGCTAGACATCACACGCACACTCTTGCACTGTGGAGCAAGATGTGTGTGGGGCAAAACAGCCAAAAGTGTGCCAGTGTAGGGAGAGAGAGAAACAGCACCATATCTTAGTAGATATGGAGTTGTTCTGCTGTCTCCCTTTTGTGCAACACTGCACAGCAACTTTGGCTGCTGTGCTGCATTGTGTTGCTTCTTTGTAAATTTGCTATGGACCTCTGCCTTCCAGCACTCTTATTCACAATAATAGCACCAGTTCCTGCCTTCGGGTCTACAGGGTCTATCAGAGGAACTTACTCCAAGAAGCCAGAGTGCTAGGGAGGTGGCATGTTGAAAGGGGACAGGGAGGAATGTGCCTTGAGAAAACCGGGAGTTGATAAGGCTAAGAGTTTGTATTCAAAGATAACTGTCATGACAGAGTGCTAAAAAGGCGTTGGTTCAGTGAAACTAGCCCTGAAAAAACTTTAACTGTACTGGAGATTTATTAGCAGTCTCCTCAAGCCAACAATCCATTCAAACCAACCCCATTGAACCAGCATCAAGTCACTGCTAAAATATTTATATAAAACATTGCTTGAAGTACAAGACTTAAACCAACCAGCATCTGGTTTTCATCAGGTCTTCATCCCATAGTCATTCAACCTGCACTTGTCTCACCTTGCTGGAGCTGCATCTCCAGAGCAGAGATTGCAGTCCAGTGGTAGCAGGTGTTGGGTTACAAGCTCAACATGCGCAACCCACCCTTGGTGTTCAGTTTCCTGCCAAGTGAGCTTAATTTTACAATAGGCAAGTGACTTCTTTGAGCCAGAGTGTCAATGCTACATCCTGCATCCTCAAGCTTTTGAGCAAACCGGCCATCAGTGCTTTACAGCATCAGTGGATAAGACAGCATGTTTCAACCCATTGTTCTGAAGACTATATTCAAACTGAACGATAATGTAGAGTAACATTGCACTATTTTGGCCTATTTTAATGTCAAGTTTAAGTGCTGGGTCTCATGTACACTTTTAGTATACATCTTAGGTCTTAAAGTGATTTCATTTGTTGGTTGCAGTGTTCTTTAAAAAGTTTTGCTTGCTGGTGGTCAGTTCTGCCTTTTTTGCCCTCCTTTTTCTTTTCAGAGCAGTGACCAACTACTGTATTATTACACTTTGGTTTCTTTATCTGTTGCTGTGATGGACTTTTTTTTTATTTCTTTGTTGTTGCCTTTTTTTCACTGTGGGTGTTTTAGGCTGGTAGCTGCCTGTTTTATTGCAGCACCCTGTTCCTCCCACCTCCTCCCATGTCGCTTTTTTTGGCTTTATTCCAGTGCTGCCCTCATTTATCTCTGGCTCCTAAAATAACCTTATTTTACAAAAAAAACACACAGTTGTTTAGCTCACTGCTCACGAAAACCACAATGCCCTTTCTGGTAGAATGTAGCTAAACCTAAAAGCAATGATGTGAAACTTGCTTTGCCTCGCAAAGTCTCTCAGTCCTGGGCCCCTCCCTGCCAGTACTCAGGACATGGCACACAGGGCATTGCTTATCTCCTTCATTGGGGCCATAAATCTTCTCAGGTTGCTCTGCTATTGTTAACTTCATTAGAGCTTTGGTGAAATGCCAGGCAAGAACTCTTGCAAGACTTTTCATTCTGTTAAACTAAAAATAAAATACTTTTCCAGCCTTATTTTCCAATTTCCGTTCAGACGTTTCTGATGTCAGGAGCCGCCAGTGATCAGCAAAACATGACAGGAAAACACAAAATTATGAGACAGGGTTGACCAATTTATGTGGCAAGAAAAGTCCAGTTCTGAATTTACAAAGCCAATAGCTCCAACTCAAGAAAATGCGAGACCTATTGCATTACAAATGCTTGTTAATTTTTTGACCATTTTTAATATTTTTAGAAAACCACTTTTATAACATTTTACCCACAATTACTTAGTGTGTGATTTGACCTATTTTATTACATTTAAAAATGTTCAACTAACTCAGGTTTTTACCTTTAAATTCTTTATATCTTACACATGTTCCTGTATGGTTATGAGTTGTAGATTTACCACTCGTATTTCTTTGAGGGGGCCTCCCTATTTATGCTAACTTCCATCTGGGCCTGTATTACTTACAGGGCGTATTTTCCCTCTTTGCGCCACTGTTCACCTTTAAACAGGTGCGCCGGCTACAAACAGTGAAATTGCACTCTATTGTCATGAATGCGCTGCCCTAAGAGCAACAGCAAACTTGCACTGGCCTGGGGGCAGCAGATTGAAATATGGAGCAGTTGTTTAAAAGCTGCTCCTGTTTCATATTGCAGGCGGCAACCCGATTAGAGATCCCTTTGCAGGAAGGTGCAGTGAGTGCCTACACCCGCCTGCAAGGAGATGTCTGGTGGGTCCATGTGACCCCCTTTACCACTCAAGAAGAGGGCATTCAGAGGGGCGCACTGACAGTGCTCCACCTTTTTAAAGCGCAGTCAGTGTTCCACCCAAGAACATGGGTGCCTTTCCGCTCCTGTCAGTAATATGGCATGAGCGCATAGTCAAAGTGATTCCCTTTAAGCATGGGGCCACGCCCCCATGCTAAAGAACCAGCGCTATCAGTGTTACAGAAGGGAATGCACAAACATCTGCAGCCCTGCCTGTAATTCCAAAGTGCCCTGTGCGTGCACACAGCAGGCACACATCCCCTGAAGCACTGCCTGTAATATGACCCCTGGTTCTTTGTTCTTGCCTCTTTTGGTGTAACATATTGAAGCCAATGGCCCTGACCTTCTCCTCACAGATAAGCGCTCTTAAACTACGATGTCTTCCTTCACAGCGTCTATATATCACCATAGCAGGAGCTGTGTGCTACCTGATATCCATTTCTGGACAGAAAACTGGATTTGAAATTCACACCTATGAGGTACCTGGGTATGGAAAAAATAATCATTAGTACGAAATAACTCGATAATGTCTTGTTCATGGCTCTCAACATAATCTATTGAGAACATTTAACTATGTGTCAAGGGCCAGAAGTTATCTACATATCTTTGAAAATCTTCATGTTGGTGGACCGTTTGTGTGTGTCCTTGGCTCTTATGTGGCTTGCTTTAAAGTTCTAGTATAAATGCTGTTGAGCAAAAGAAAAATAGTCTACCCTGAAATAAATAGGGATAGACAGTGACTAGAAATTTCTGAAAGCCTCCAGATAGTGAGTCTTGGAGTTACTGGTAAGTAGCTACTACACACCACTTAATGTAGTTAATTCCTAGTATTGGGGACTTATTAGTCAAAATAATGTACTGTGAGATAGTGACTTTATAAGGTTTAGGTGTACGGTTTTCAACTAATAGCTGGTAAGTTGTGCAGCCACTCTGCTGCCAGCCTCCAAAGAAAAATACTACCCATGCCAGCCTCCAATAAATCATCCAAAAAGTCCTGAAAACAAAATGAGAAACAAACCAGAACTGCCAACAAGAGTAGCTCCAGACATCCTCTGCTTCAAACACTGCTTGCATATCACCCAGACCTACATGTGGAACTCCTCCCTGAACTCAGCCAGACGAAAACAGAATTTATTTTATTTACCAAGAAGCAGTACAAACCTGGCTCGACAACATGAAGCTTGATGGCTTCCAACCCCAACTGTCACCAAATTTCAAGTCACTTGGATTCACTTTGGACACCAACCTCATCCTCAAGGAGCGCTTTGGCAAAAAAATACAGATGGCTTGGTACCAGCCCTTTCTTCTAAAGAAAAAGTTAAACCAGTTCTTCCAGAAAGAAACATCAGAACTGTTTTTAAAGCCCTTGTAGCCTTGCATAGGGATAGTGTTTTTCATGGTTAGACCTGGGTAAAATTTTAATTATGGAGGCATACTTTGCGTAATTTGGGGAATGTTGTGTTACGCTTGTTACACAAAGTTCCATTATGCCAATTTGCATAATTATGCACAATTCATAATAAAAATTTACGAAAAAAGCCATTTATGGTAGACATTGACCACAAACAGAATGTGTGTAGCTGCTGTTCACAGTGCTTCTGTTAAATGCGTCCTTACACCAAAAATTGATGGGAGGATGTACTTCATGCTAAAATATAGCACGGAATGAGGTATTTGTATTGTGAGTAATTATGGATAATTTTGTCAAATGTTTGCATATTTACACAAAAAAATTACCTGAATTTCACATACACCTAATGGTGGCAATACCCTGTTCCATGACCTCCACATTGGCACCCCTATAGAGCATTCTATGCACTGTAGCATGTCTCATCCACCACCAAAAGAAATATGACTCCTTTACCACAATTCTGATGGAACTCTATTAGCCCTGCTTACCATCTCTGGTGGTTCCCGCCACCCTCAGCCATGACATCGTCAGACTGGATATTAAGAAGTGTTATAAAAAATCCAAAATAAGGCAGCAGGTTTTTCCTTCTATGTACCAAAGATCCTGAACAACACCCCCTATCCATAACGACTGCCCTAAAACCGCTGTAATTTGGGAGAGTTGAAAATGCACCTCTTCAAATAACACTACATCACAATGCAGAAAACATCCAATATCCAGAAAGCTCTCCTATCACTCAACTGTATGCTTACCTTTCACCTTGCCAAGTGGTCTGCTGCTTTTTTCGCTCGGTTTGCAGCATGCAATTGCCACATACATATATACAAAGCAGCTTCAGTGGCAGAGCGATTCCAAAAGCACAAACAAACAATGGGACTGGATAATTCAGGCATTCATAAATGGGGCGTTCACATGGGGCCTGTAGTGTCCTGCTGGACACGTTCTAGTGTTTGGCCAGCCTCTCTGCTGAGGGCTGGCCTCCCACATACACCCCACACCCACCCAACACAGGCGTCACCGGTCAGGCTGCTGGGGCCGCGCATAATGTCGTAAGAAGTGAGGGGAGGAAGCAATGTCGAGGCCGGCCGCCCCTGCCCCAAGAAGATAATGCGGGCCGCAGCGCGTGCCATGCCGCTGCGGCCGCGTGTGAGGAAGAGCATGGTGCTGCCACGCACCATAACAACAACTAAATAGAAAATGTCCAGGGCTACCCCCTCAAAAAAATGATCGTGGTTAAAGCATGGCCCGCAGCGTGAATAATGGCTGTTGCGGCCGCGGAAAGGAAAGGTGCTGTTGTGCACCGAAGTGAAATGCCCGGAGCTGCCCCCCCCCCCACGTGTCAGCTAAAGCGCACAAGAAAGAAAAATGCTACCATTGTGAAGCATGGTGCTGGCATGCACCAAAGACAAAAGAGAAAAGAAAATGCCCTGAGCCAAACAAATGCACTTTACCCAATCCTTTATAGAAAGAGATTCTGGATTTCCTAGTTGGAGGGATAACTCTTCGAGCAGAAATCTCGTGTAGAGGAGTTGCGCTAAACGTGAACCAGGGGAGATACTCTATATATCTATTTCTGATTACTTGAACCAATCAATCATAGAAGCGAGGTGTTCTATACCTGTTATTCAAGAGCCAACATGTCCTACAGGTGACTCTTTAGACCAAACCATGGGACGAGAGGCTCTGAACCCCTAGGGTAACCACTCATACAGATGAGAGGTCTGGTGGCCGTAAGGGTACACGACAACCCTGTGCCACTGTCAGGCAAGGGGATATGTGTCTTCAGGTGATCCGTCTATCCTCTACTGTGCCCCTAGACCGGTGCCCCCTTTCAGGACCGAAGTAACTGGTTGGGATGTTTGTATGTGTGCGAATCCCTCATTGTCTTAACATAGTCCAACCACAATGGTAACACCAGTAACTTTGTGAACATAAGATGCAAATATGGCTTGTAATAGAAACGTAATTAGAAGCCATAGCCAGCTTGTGCCAGGTCACAAGTTAACACTGTAAGTGTAATGGAATGCAGCTACATGTCTCTAAGGTTACAGCCAGTCTTGGTGTTAAGTGCTCACAGCACAAATCTAGCATGAGGGATCCTTGCCATGTTAGAAACATTACTTCCCCCCTATTAACATTGTAATTTAGCATGTGGACAGAGCAAATATGTCATTACTATAGCGTCATAGCACCTTTCAGTAGTTTAGGTATGCCTTTTGTAAGAGATTCGTTAGCATCTTCAGTGTGATTCGGTTTTGGGTGTGTGCGCAGTCAGTGCGTTGTGCCAATGGCAATGAGCTGTTAGGTTTAGGTGGGTGGGTCCGACAGGCATTGCCACATTGTTTATTTGAAGTTATGTAGACTCCGGTATGATTATATTTTCCTTGCAACTGTATGTTTTCTGTACCATAGATTAATCTAATAAACGTTAACACCGAGAATGTATAAACCACTGCCTAAAAGCATGATTTCTGTACTGTAAAATGTAATTCTTAACTAGTCTCGAAGAGTTGGGGGTTTGCTAGAACAATACTATCAATGTTATGTTTTTCTATCGGGAAATACCTTTACGATGGAAGATCTTTTGTTTCTTGGAGGAAATGTACTTCCTTCCTAATGGGGATGGATGAGTGGAGGCCTTCGCGTGTGTATCAACAGTCAGATTAACTTCAACATTTGAATAAATGACGCACAGAAAATAATCTGATTCCCTTTCAGCTAGGTGTTTCTCGAGCTTGTTGTAGTACAGTTGATAATATATTGTGCCTAGGACTAGCTATATGCTATTTTCTTTGACGTTTTCAAAGCTTTCAACATGATTGCTTGTACCACTCTGGATAAATTGAAGTTTTAGGGAATCCCTTCAAACATCCTAAATATTTTGGTATCTTTATATCCCACTGACTAGATTTGGGTATTGTATTGTTCAAACACTAAAACAAAAGTGTTTTTGCATCTCTGTTGTTCTTGTACACCACGGAATGTGGAATTTTAAACACTGTGAGAAGTTTCCTACAACTTTAGAGCGGGAGTTTAGTCACCTCTATCTGTAATTATGTAAGTGGGTGATGTAGTTCTGCTAGTCCTTACTAAAATAGGGCTCCAAAGACAGTTAAATGTCTTGGCTAGTAATGCCCCATAGAATAACCTGAGAATAATGCAAAAGACAAAAGTTATAAAGCTTTCACTGTATTGATGGTGGCTAAAGGGAGAGAAGCTAAGATTGTTTAAACAATATTGTTATCTTAAGGTTTTTCTATCAGAAATGTGTCTTCTATGTCACAATTAAAGATCCAAATAACAAAAACTATTTCTGTTGATATGGGTCCCTCGCGGTTCTTTAAAGCAATGGTTAAAAGAGATATTGAGGCACTAGCAAGAGTGTATTCAGTATCCAATATTGGCCCTTTATGGCATAGAACATCAGTTGTCTAGGGCTTTTGACTCCTTGTGTAAGGTCAAAGGAAAGCTGTGGTGCAAACATCTTTCAATTGGGGCTAGGATAGGTTGAGCTAGTTGGGGATTTTGTGGTTATGCATAAGTTATATAGAAATTCTTACGACCTTCATCATGTGCCATGGGGTCTTGGATGACATAAGTGGTAATTTTTCTTTCACTTTACTTATATATTATTCTCTCTCGTTTCTACAAATAAACAAATATGATGTTTTGTTGAAGGTATATTTAAGGCTGTGATTGAGACAGATTGTAAAATCTCAAGGTTTTGAAAGTGACTTAGTGCACTTCTTACAAATGAGAAGCTGACAAAAGAATTAATTTGGATCCTGAGGTGCAACACTTATTTGTTAATTTTGTTACTTGTGAATATCCTCTTGGTGAGAAGAACTGGAAATCTGTAACAGGCGGATTGATTGCTGAAAGCTGTACATTATGCAAATGTTAAGTTGAGGATATTATGCATTTATTGTCCAGAATCACATATCATCTGAAAAGTATTGTTTAGACCGTTGTTTATTAAGTGGGACATATGTAAAATAACAAATGCAATATCACAGTTGTAGTCACCCAATGTGTTAGAAATGGGTTTTTTTGGTTGGCAGTCAGGGTGTTCCCTGTCCAAACAAGGAACCTCACTCTAGTCAAGGCAAAGGAGAAACTCACCCGACTAACCCTCGCTCACCCTCCTTGCTAGCTTGGCATGAGCAGAAAGGCTTAACCCAGAGGCAATGTGTAAAGTATTTGTACCAACACACACAGTAACACAGTGAAAACACTACACAATGACTCAGCACCAGGTTAGAAAAATAGCTAATATTTATCTGAGTAGAACAAGGCCAAAATGTCAAAAACCCAACATACACAGGCAAAGTTATGAATTTTTAAAAGATTAAACTTCAACATAGCACTTAGAAACCCATTTGCTTCCAATTGGTGATATCACGGTGTTGTGATGGAGCCGTTCCCAACAATACGGTGCTAATGGCCACAAAGTCACATGGACCCCCAGGAACAGTACCTGGTGAAAATGAGGAAGCAAGCCGGTCCACAGAGTAGGGGGATCGAGGCGTAGCTGGATCCGGTGCAGGGGTCGGTTTCGGTGTTGTGTAGCGAAGGAGCGGAGGTGGCGTGCAAGACGTCGGGTCCTTGCTGCAGAGCAGTGGAGGTGAGGCGGTATCAGTGCAATGTGTTGGATCAGTGCATTTTCGGCGGGGTAACTATACGGCGGTCACGACGTGGTGCAGCAAAGTCGGGTTTCACAGAAGTCAGTGACACAGCACTTCGGGACTCACAGAGTCGTGGATTTCGGCAAGGGCTTGCGGGTCGTCACACTCCAGCGAGGACCATGGCTTCAGTTGCAGGCGCGTCGCAGAACCCGGCAGCTGCATCAGTCCAGGGTCTTCCGAAGTCAGTGCACTTGGTTCTTCTTGGTTTTCCACCAGCTTCTCCTTTCAAGGGCCCGGAGACTGGATTAGGCACCACTTGGCAGTGCAGGACTCTCAGCAGAGAGTCCAGCTGCTGGCAGAGGAAGTCCTTGATGGCCCTGAGACTTCAGAACAGGGGGCAAGCTCAGTCCAAGCCCTTGGAGATACATCACCAGGAGGACTATACCACAAAGCCCAGTCTGTGCCCCCTTTCTCAGGCAGAAGCAGCAACTGCAGGTTAGCCCAACGAAGCACAGTCACAGGCAGGGGCAACATTTCTCCTTCAGCTCTTCACCTGACAGAGATTCCTCTTGAATCCTTGAAGTGATCTAAAGTCTGGGGTTTTGGGTCCAATACTTATACCCCCCTTCTGCCTTTGAAGTTACTCAACTTCAAAGAAAAGTCTCTGTTGTTTACAGGATACTGCCTTGCCCAGGCCTAGCTCCAGATATTCACCAGTGGTTTGGAGACTGCTTTGTGTGAGGGCAGGCACAGCCCTTTCAGGTGTAAGTGACCACCCAACCCTCCAATCCAGCTCAGATGGCCCATCAGGATCTGCAGGCTACACCCCAGCTCCCTTTGTGTCACTGTCTAGTGGAGATTCACAAACAGCCAAACTGTCAGTCTGACCCAGACAAGGAATCCACAAACAGGCAGAGTCACAGAATGGTTTAAGCAAGAAAATGCCCACTTTCTAAAAGTGGCATTTTCAAACTAACAATCTAAAAACCACCTTCACTAAAATATGTATTTTTAAATTGTGAGTTCAGAGACCCCCAAACTCCATATTTCTATCTGCTCTCAAAGGGAAACTGCACTTTAAGCCCCCATGTAAACCTATGAGAGAGATAGGCCTTGCAGCAGTGAAAACTGAATTTGACAGTATTTCACTGTGAGGACATGTAAAAACACATAAGTACATGGCCTACCTTTAACATACACTGAATTCTGCCCATGGGGCTACCTAGGGCCTACCTTAGGGGTGCCTTACATGTATAAAAAGGGAAGGTTGAGGCTTGGCAAGTGAGTGTACTTGGCAAGTCGAATTAGCAGTTTCAAAACTGCACATACAGACACTGCAGTGGCAGGCCTGAGATATGTTTACAGGGTTACTCCTGTGAGTGGCACAGTCAGTGCTGCAGGCCCACTAGTAGCATTTGATTTACAGGCCCTGGGCACCTCTAGTTCACTTTACTTGGGACTTACTAGTAAATCAAACATGCCTATTATGGAAAAGCCAATTACACATACAATTTCACATAAGGAGCACTTGCACTTTGGCACTGGTCGGCAGTGGTAAAGTGCACAGAGTAACAAAAACAGCAAAAACAGAGTCCAGCACACAGCAACAACCAGGGAAGTAGAGGCAAAAAGTTAGGGGAGACCACGCCAAGGATGCCAGGTCTAAACCAATGTGACCAGTATCTGTCATTGATTGCATAAATATTTTAATTGTTTTTAAGTTGTAATATATTGTAATGCTTCTTGTCGTCTGGTATAGATCTATTGAATGGTATGCCATTCTCAAGTCTCATTAGACATTCTATTAATCACTGAAGTTCCTTCTATGTAGGCACGGTAGGTTAGAAATTGTGCCACTTTTTGCAGTTTTACCGTTCTCCATATCCTCTCACCTGCGTTCTTAGACTCTTTAAAGGATATTTCCGTTGAGTTTTCCTCTTTTCACCTTTCAGACTGTTTCGTTTCGTTGTGAAAAGCACCTCATCTCAATAAAACTAACTGTTGGTGCTTTAGATTTATGCTCATTTTTGATAAACGGTAAAACACATCTTATAATCTAACTAATTTTCACAGGGAAGCCTTAACATGACTTCATCAGAAGCTCTTCTACAATCATGGATACCAACTTGTCTGGAAAAGCCAGACTTAGATAATTCTTAAAAGATACTTCAATTAAATTAAATGGTCTACAATGGAAATAACTAACATTAGGTAGACCCTTAGTCGAAGATGTTGGGCTTACAGATGACAAATCTTCCTCAGGAAAGCAGTCTCATATTATCCACCATTAACAAGGCTTCCCTGTGGAAAACCTCAACATACTGGGGACAGAAATTTGTAAATGTGAGAAAAGTGTTGCCACTAGCAAGTAAGTGATGTGGGATTGTTTATAGCTCCTAGCCTTCTTACTGTTCCTACTTCTTCTGATAAGTATGTGCTGCCTATGAATCTTTTCACCCTAACTGCATGTCAAAGTTTAAATTAAGTTTACAGCATTATGAATATCCCCAAGGTGACTTAACATGCCCATTTTCTGAGACCTTCGGCATTGTGGTGAAAGAATATGTTGACCATGCTAGGTTTGTGGATGAAGCCAAGTGTGGCCATGGATACCATACTGCAAGCCATTCCAGCTTCACAAAATTTTCTGGAAAATAAGATTGGTGAGGTGGCCACAGAAGAATCTTTGAAAATTGTTTACCAGGTGATGACTGCAGGAGATGGAAGAACTGAGACAGAATTAGGTTTGTTACGCTCAAAGAGATAATGGCGTCTGGCTGGTGACAAATTATGAGTGTTGAACAGAGCATGGAAGAAGAGGAGAAACACACGAGGAGCAACAACTTGATAACTATAGAGGTTTAGGTGGAAGCAGGGGGCTCCCGGTCCACGCAGTTCTTGTGCTCCTGGGTTGAGTCACGGAACCCTAGAGAGGAGTTATCTGCCTGACTTTTGGTTGAGCAATTAAAATGTGCCCGAAGGCCAATCATTCCCAGACTGTTGAAGGTAGAAACAATATACTCCGGTGGCGTGCCATAAGAGTGAAATCCTTTACATGTAGTGATGCTCTTTTCTGACTACGTGAGTCAAGTCTAGGAGCAGAGGAAGACCTTAATAGTCATCAGAAAGAAAAACATTGTGTTGCACCTGGAGTATAACCTATTATTCCTTACCAAGTGATCCTATGTGGTAAATCCCACTTCTTTGACGTCCTGGAATCACCACAGAAATGGGATGAGGAACAATCCACTCTGTGCCCTCCAGGCAAGGACAAGGAACAGAGATATTTGAAGTACCTAGCGGTAAGGCCCCTAAAGACTGGGAGGTGCAGGCACGGTGGAAGGCAGAGGAAGAGACGACCAATGCAATGGTTTGTCTGGATAGGAAGGAGACACATGTACTACTGCCAGAGAACTTTCCTCATGCCTGTAACTAAAGAAACAGATGGCCTGGGAAACGACTTTTAATTCACAGTTGTTCTCAGACTCCCCCTTTGTTTTGCTCGTCAATTGACATTCTCATACATGGATTCTCTCTACAAATTTTTCTTGGGTTCATGTATGTCTTTAATGTGTGCCTAGTTGTTGTATGGCACAATATGAATGAGCCAGTTCTGGATGGAGAAGTGGAGAATAGGGGTTGAGGGTAGCCACTTATTTGTTCTGGTGGACAAACGACTCTTTCAGTTGGCTAGGTGTCATCCATTTATGACACACAAAAATTCCATGGCCCTTACACTCAATAGTACGTCAATGGGTGTCAAAGAGATTTGGGTAAATAGTCAGGTAAGCGTGTTGTGGCTGAGACCAAGGAAGATGGAGGGAAACAGTCTGGGGTCTGGGAGGGGGGGTGAAAGATTGATTACAACTGTGCTTGGAGTTGCAATAAAAGAGGGAAGGCAAATAATGCGACCTGGTTTTTGACCTGCCCAGTTGTCTGAACATTACTGAACTCTATAGGAAGGATTTGAGGGATAACAAGATGAACACCTGTTTTTCCAGCAGAAATTGCATGATTTACGACACACCATGGGGTGGATAGTTTGTTTTAGTTTGGAGTTTACGTAAAACATCTGCACATTTTGACAAGTTTTTACAGAGTTGGGGTACCGATGCTTCTGAAGAGAAACTGTAGTGTAGAACGGAGTGCAGGTGGGTTGGTTTTTGAGTCGTCCTCATGCATAGTGTTCATGATTCAAATTTTGGAACGCACATAGTACTTACACTGTGACAAACAGGCAATGTTAGATGAGAATGGTTAAGAGATAGCCCAATTCCAGATAAGATTGTAAAACGCTAATGGGCTGAATGACTAAGAGGAGGCATTCTAAAGCTTGTAATGCAGCATTCCTTTGTGGTATTGATGCTCCAAGAGACCCATCTCTTGGGAAACAAATTTATTTTCCTTGTTTGTTTTGGTTATACAAGGGTTTATCACACTGGATTTACCAGGAGTCAGCCTCCATCTCCACGGGTCATTCCCACTCACTGTCAACAGCGGACTCCAGGGAAGATTCCTCTCTGTTTCTGGGGCGCCAACCATGGACACTCATGTGTGTCTATGTCTCTCCACCTGCATTGCACCCTCATTTGGACAAGGTGATCATGGTAACACTAATCTCAGGAGCCCCACTAGAGGTTATTGTTATAGGTGGAGATTGTCATGCCATCATGGACAGAGATTCTCTTCCTACCTGGACAATATTCTTGGCTCTGTTGACATTACACCTGCTTCATTCTCATGCAGTATTTCCTGATTCAGCCCCCTCATATGGCCTGGGTGAAATCCTTCCCAGAGATTTGTCAGGTCACACACTGGTGGTGTTTTGCCTAGCAGAGAGCAGTGTACTGTTCTGCAGCATTTGAAGACTGAACTGCACACTAAGTCAGGGAAGACAATGCACTCTGGGTCAGGGAAGCAATGCATGACTTGGTACCTATGTTCAGGCCTTTGCAAAAAGCTACTGCAAGTTCGATGAAGTGCGCCCAACAATGGACTCAGTAGTATGGCACGAGATGGTGGCAGAGATGATACTCCCTCGCTTTGCAAATGTGATGCATGGAGAGCTGGACTTTCCCCTGACTTCTGAGAAACTATTGAAAACATTAGCTGCCGCAAAAAGTATTATGTATTATGACCCCACCCCCAGTGGCACACCACATTAATTTTTCAGTGGTCTGTCCTCATTCATAATGCACCACTTATGCCCATTAGCACACTGGTATTTTAAAAACCTTGGAAACAATAAACAATCCATTTAAAGATAGGAAAAAATGGAAGAAAAACAGAATTCCTAGGAACCTCATGTTAATGAAGACCCTCTGCATAACACACAGATAGCTCATCACATCAGCCAGGGCAAAACCATCACTATCAGTGAAGCCATCAATAGAAGCAGAACACTGTTCAAGACAATCAAGCTCTGTATTAACCCCCTGCCAGGCCAAACTAAGCAGCAGAGAATAGAAAAGTGGAATGCCATCAATCTCTTCTTCAGTGAAAAAATACAGAAAATTCAACAGCACATGCATCATCTGTCACATCTTCCCTTTCCCATAGAATCCTACAATGGAAAACCTCCAAAGCCCCCATCTCTCCCAGATCTGGATGACATTCTCAAGGCCCTTGAAGCATGATTTTACATCTTCATCCTTCACCAAGTCTCTCTGTGGATGCTCTATTGCCCCTATTTACCATTGCCAATGCCTCTCTCACTCACATCTTCCCAGAAGATCTAAAAACAGGCCAGACCCTTAAATTACTAAAGAAACCTACACTAGACCTTGATAACCCTGACAACAACCAGCTCATCAGCGTTCTACCATTCATTGGCAAGATCACTGAAAAGTAGTCCACGTTGAACTCCAGGATCACATCAGTGCTAACCATCTCCTACATGACTACCAGTTTGGCCTAATATCACACTGCAGCATGGAGACGCCACCTTACATATCATAGATGCACTCTTCACCACAGCCTGTATTGCTGGACCTCAGCTGATACAGTTGATCATACAATCCTCATATGCACACTTGAGTCATAAGTGGGATTCACTGGAAATGTTCTTTACTGGCTCTCCTCCTTCTTTCCAACCTGCACTAGTCTGTTCACATGGAAACAAAATATCTCGGTCACATGTGGCGTCCTTCAGGATTCCATACGTTCTTGTGACATCTTCTGACCTTTACATAGAGCTGCTTGGAGCTTTATACACAGATAACAGCATCAATAGTCACCTCCGTGCCAACCATACACAATTCTATCTGAAAATCTCATCTGTGTCAGACATCCAACGCCGCAAACACTGCTTGCACATCATCCATATCTGAAAGCCCAGAGCCTAAAAGAAGCGCAACGCAAGATAGAATTCCTATTACTTACCAAGAAAAATAAAAATGAAACAGTAAAAACCTGGCACAATGACATGCACCCTGACAGTTCTGAACCCCATCTCTCACACAATGCCAAATCACTTTGTTTCACCCTGAACACCAACCTTTCTTTCAAGGAACACATTGCTAAAAACACAAAGACAGCCTGATATTAGCTCTCAATTCTAAATAAAGTCAAACTGTTTCTTTCAGAAAGTGACTTCAGAACTGCTATTGAAGCCCTTGTACTCCTGCATATGGATGGTGGTAATGCCCTACTCCATTGCCTCGCACACTTCACACTGGAATTCCTTAGAGGCATCCTACTCACTGCAGCATGTATCAGCCATAGCCTGAAGAAATATGATCACATCACCCTCATCTGGTGTAACTCTATTGGCTCCCCTTGCTGTCCCGCACCATCTTCAAAACCAGCTGCATTATGTACAATACCAGCATCCCCACTTATCTTGCAGACAAAGTCACAATGTCTAGTGGTCCTTGGGACACCCATAGCCAGGGCACCATTAGACTATGAAGTGTTAAAAAGAAAAAGTAATACAAGCCTTTTTCATTTATTCACCCAGAATCTGAAACAACATTCTCATATTCATAAGGACAGCCTGAACGCTGCTAAAAGTTTGGAAAGAGGTGAAGACACATCATCTCTTTAAAGATCACAATGCATTAACCATCCACAGCTCAGCTTGGTATTCAAGAATGACATATCTGAGCACACTACAATGAGTTTGTAAGGGACATAAGTCTTAAAATATGGCACATGAGTGATCCATATACAGATGGTATTTACTTGCATATGATGGAGAATAACTTGGGCATGTGCCATTGATTGGAATGTGATGAAACATACCTTGGCAAGTGCCATCGACTGTCATATTTGGTGTGCCTGGGAACATGGCATTGACTGGCATACGATTTGGCATACCTGGCCATATGGCATTGACTGGTATTTGGTTGATGTTGGGTAGATGCCATTGACTGGACGTTGAAGGGGAATAAGTGGCCAAATGGCATCAACTAGTTTATAGAAAAATATTTGTGCAAATGCCATGGACGTTCATATGTTTGATTATACGTCATCTCATAGCACTTGATAGTAATGACTCACGTATAGTGGATGTGTGGGCTCATGGCATGACTGCCGATGTACCTGACACTGACAGAACATCTGAGTATAAGGCATTGACTAGTATATGTGAGATACCTACGACTCGATATTTCGACATGGACTAGAGTATAGTGGTGCAGACATAAGCAAATGAAGGGTTTGACCGAGATATGGAGAATGGTGGATGAAAGGGATTGATTTAATTAGGCATATCTAGACACATGGTATTGACTGCCTCCATTCTGTATGCCCCAGAGATGCTTTATTTTTCTGCACTGTGTTGCTTCTTTGTTAATGCAAAAATATTTAAATAAAAAAAGTTTGCAAGCCACTGTGACAGCCCTACAACATACACATGCGGGGCTTTCGTGTTTCCCTGGCTCATATGTAAGTTACTTATCCAGCCCAGGTTTTTTGTTATGCATCCCACTACAAGTTCCAGAATGCAAACAAAAATCATGGGCTGGCTACATGGGTTACTCATGCATGCATATGGGAAGCTTGTGCTTTTGTCTCTGTGCTTATCCCAATTCATACAATCCTAAAGTTGGAACGTTCTTAATGCAAATGCCCATTTCTGAAATCAGCCTCTATTATGAGTGGCAGGAAAACACATGCATGCCTGTTCCACTCCGTTGAGCTGAGAAGGCCTGAAGGTAAAATCAAACTATTTCCTTCGATTCATAAACCTCCTCTGCACACTTCCCCACAGGAGCACTTCTCTCCACAGCCTCGTCCACATTAATTGTTACATCAGCAGCAATAAATAATTTGATTTTTTCTTTCCATAAACACTAACAATAAACCAGCTCTCTAAATGAAGACAAATGTTTTCTATTTTCTTCCACCCCTCCCCTTAGCTGTAATCCCCCTCAAACTCAGATGGAACAGGAAAACCAGGCTTTGGAGACATGCATTTTCTCAGCCCGCGCCTGTAATTGCATTTTCCTCATCTGAAATGAAACGAGATTTCTACTGGGAAAAGAGATATGGCAAATTAAAAGGAGGAAGAAACAGGCGCCAGTGAAAACGCTGAGCGTGGGTAAAGTTACTCAAAAGGCCCAGTTTCCATTTCTGAATCCGACCAGGTTCATGATGGAATGATGCTTCCACTGGTACCCAGTACATCATCTTAGCCGCTGGCTGTTGGTGGTGGGCTCGGCGCTCATTTTTGAGGACTGGGCCAGCAAACTTTGACCCAGAGCAAAAGAAATAAAGGCAGAAAAAGGGGAAACGAGGAAGAGAAACAAGGGAAAAAAACGTGCAAGGGACGGAAAGTATAAGGCAGAGGAAGAAAGGCATAAGTTGGAATTGAGCAGAGCTGGTGGCAGGACCCTAAGAAACACTTTGTAGTTTGGATCTTGCACTCATTATGATTTACTTACTACTTTTTAAGTTTGTTTTTATGAACAAAGCACTATCTCTGAATAGAACCAAGCTCCTAAAGTTGTGTGAAGTTATCATTGTTCAGGCTCAGCCTAGATCCAGGTTCTTGTCAACATAGGCACAGAGAAGGAAAGCTGCTACTCTGCACAGGGTAACAGGTCTCAGATGAACATCTTAAAATCAGTTTCAAGTTCATTAGGGACCATATATCGCCTGCCCCCCCCTTGTTACTCTGGCTCCCAGACCCGAAAAGCACTGAATTTAACATTATGCATGTCATACCAGACGTTTTAGGGAATCGGGCCTGTTATTCTCCAGCAGGAAATTAATCATGACAGGCCGCAATGCAAGTCACGATTAACTACTGATCTCTACTTAAGTCAATGTAATTCAGTTTCCTGACAGATGGTTCTGGGGCCTAGGACCCGAACTTCTGATTGTTATGCCAACTGATATTCATGAAATTGGCAACTGAGTTGGGGAAACGTCCTTTATGCCGAAGTTTTGATAACAAAGTCGTGGTTAACGAAAGCGGGAACAACGCTTTCTTTAACCACGACTCCGTTATTTTGTGCCTTAACTACGCATGTTCTGAACAACAAACATGCGTGGTTAAGGTACAAAGAAGTGAGTCGGCTAAGGAGGACGACACAGGTGACGAGGGGACGACTAAGGTAAGTGGGGGGTTTTAGGTTTTGGGGAGGGGGTGGGGGTTCAGGGGCTTTTATGTTTTGGGGTGGGGTTGGGGTTGGGGGAGTGGGGCGTTTTTGGTTTTGGGGAGGGGGTGGGGTGTCAGGGAGTTTTAGGTTTTGTGGTGGGGTTGGGGGGGTGGGGCGTTTTTGGTTTTTGGGAGGGGGTGGGGGTCATGGGGTTTTAGGTTTTGGGGTGGGGTTGGGGGGTGGGGCGTTTTTTGTTTTGGGGAGGGGTGGGGGGTCAGGGGGTTTTAGGTTTTGGGGTGGGGTTGGGGGGGTGGGGCGTTTTCGGTTTTGGGGAGGGGGTGGGGGGTTTTAGGTTTTGGGGCGGGGTTGGGGTGGTGGGGCGTTTTCGGTTTTGGGGAGGGGGTGGGGGGTCAGGGGGTTTTAGGTTTTGGGGCGGGGTTGGGGGTGTGGGGCGTTTGGTTTTGGAGAGGGGGTGGGGGGTCAGGGGGTTTTAGGTTTTGGGGTGGGGTTGGGGGGGTGGGGCGTTTTTGGTTTTGGGTAGGGGGTGGGGGGTCAGGGGGTTTTAGGTTTTGGGGTGGGGTTGGGGGGCGTTTTTGGTTTTGGGGAGGGGGTGGGGGGTCAGGGGGTTTTAGGTTTTGGGGTGGGCTTGGGGGGGTGGGGTGGGGTGAGGGATGCAGGATCAATGGTGCCTATTACTAATGCTTTTATCAGGAATGCCTTTACAACGAAATATCATTGTTAAGGCATTCGTGGTAAAGGCATTAGTAATAACAACGAGGTCGGTGTTCCGACCTTGTTGTTAAGGCACTAGTTGTTTCGGAAGTCGGTGTTCCGTCGTATAACCACTAAGTTGTAGCCTTGAAGGAAGTGTCAAAAATGTATTGCCAAAATAGGGAATGTATGAGGTTGGTCAGGGGCAGTCTGTTCCCACTGTATACTGCACGAGCCCCACACAGCTTTCTGAGTGCGTATGCAAATAATAAATGCACTTAACAAAACATGGCTTGATAATCAGATTTGGTGGCCAAGTGGCTTAAGGCACAGGCAGATGTCCAAACAGTAGGGCTGCTATGTTGCCCAGATAACTCATTACAAATTTGCCTTAATTTTGTTTAAGGATACCACCATTATTTGATTTTCTCTGGTATACATACACCAAATTCTGGCTATATTAAGCTTTGTCCGCAGAATGGGGAAGAACTACACAGATCTGTAAAAAACAAGTCTTTTTCAGTGTCGTTCTCCACAATTCTGTTGAAAAAGCTGGCATTTTGCACCCGATCAGATCAGGCATGCCCTTGTGCTCTTGTATTGGATTGGGACTGCTCTTCCTTGGGGGCTAGCAAGGGGAAGAGAAAGCCTGTATTGGAGTGGGGGGTGCATTGTATGCTTACCTGTGAGCAGGGGCAGGGTGATGCTCCTGCCTTCAGCTTCTGCAATGGTTTCACCAGGGTCTTCGTTACAACCAGCACCCTGGTGGCGTAACAGGCATGTGCTCCTATTTACTTTGCCATCAGTGCACTATAGTATTGTTATAGATTCCTGATGTAGTAACAAAACTGCTGGATTTTAGGCAGCAGCACCACCGAGTATGGGGGACTGAGTCTGATACCACACCGTGTGACAGCTGTCAGCCTAAACTTTCTGGCTAGCTAGCAGCAACTCAGCAATACCAAAGGTAAAAGTGATTTGTGCCAGCCTATCGCATAACACTCAGACTCCTCAGGGAAGTCACAGTGGAACAGATTGTACCCCTTTCTTTCAGTTATATGAATCTCATACATGCAAGGACAAACAGAAGCTGGATCTTGGTTCAATATATATTTTATTGAAGCAACTTTTTTCTACGTAAAAAGGCACAAATTGTGATTATGGGGATAATTAAACACAGCGTTATCACAGCAGTGACCAGGAAAGTGAAACACAAAAAGAGCCCCACAAAGTTGTCACAGTAGTGTCCCCAATATCCCTACCTACACTTCTAAGTTTCCATAGGAGAGAAAATAGCAGTGACAGCCCTAATCTCCCCTTCTGGAGTCTTCCCACACAGACAAAGAGGAACAAAAAGATTTCTGCAGAAGATATGACGACGTGCAGCATGAGATGGCAAGCTAGCTGGAATGTCCCCTACACCCTGGTGTGGGCAGTGTGGTGTTTTATTATAACATATCTGTTATTCTAAGAATTGCCCTGATGTGACAACATGTATTTTTCTGTGTAGGTTAGACAATGTCCTCTTTGGACTGGCATTACTCGGCAAATATTGTAAACAGCCTTGGGTAGAGCACAGAATGAGAATGTTGTGCAAAGAAATGAATAACAAATTCTGCGTGAAAATGCAGCTGATAAAAGAATAAAAACATCTCCACTAAAATGAAGCTTTGCTAAAATAATAAAAGGACAGGGCTAGATAATGTGCCTGTGTAAATGCTAAAATACACTCACAACAGAAGGCGCTGGTGCTTGCGTGCCCTCTTGTGTAATACAGATAGCTCCAATGCACATAGAGTGCTGACACTCTCTTCAGGGGTCATTCACTCATTAGCATGGGGGGGATCCATGGTAATGAGGGAAAAACATTGCCTCTGCACCCACATCCTGTTATGGATAATGGCACAGAGGCAAAGAGGCATTCCCTGAGTGTGGCTCCTGTAAGGAGGTAAAGGGGGTCCCATGGACTCTCCCAGACATTCCCCTAGAGGGGGAGGGTGCAGTCCCTCACTGCACTTTCCTGCAGGTAAATCTCTGTCCCCTCTTTAAAGTGCAGGCGAATGCTGCCTGCACAGAGAAAGGCAGAGAGGATGATTAAAACAGCTGCTAAGTATTTCACTGGTGCACACATTTGTGGCTGCCCTGTGGCCAACATATTATTTGTAATAATAATAATAATAAACTTTATTGTTTTCAGCCAAACCGGCAATAGCAATTAGTATTACATTTTACAATTTAAAACATGATAATCATGGTTAAAACTCACAATTAATTCTTAAAATGTCCTCAATTAAAAGAAATACAATACAATCAACAGTCAGTACAGTAGTGCTAGTGCATTTTGCCTGTCCAGTGATAGGCCCAACAGCAGCTGTCAGAAGACAGAGTATTAGAGTGCACTGGACTTAGAGTGTTGGTGCTGCCGAAAAACAAATTATCAGCCCACCTTAACATTGGGACAAAAGTGCTGCCAATACATTTAAAAAGGCCATAAGGCCCATCTTAAACAACCTTCTTATGACAGTAAGGCATATGCAGCATAACAACTTTAGGAGTCAGTTGATCTCTTTCTTCTGGTCTTTAAAGAAACTTTAAAAAGTGCTTAAGTGCTATTTACTTGATGTTAGGACCGTGCTCGGGTTTTTGATGGAAGAAATGAATCAAAATTTGGCGTTCTAGCAACATGAAAGGCACAGTTACACAGTTTCCTGTAAGCTTTCATAGATGCCAAACCTAAGCTGGGAAGATTTAATAAACATCATAAAAACTATTTGCCCAGCCATGGTTTCATAGACATTGGCCCTCATTCTGACCTTGGCGGTCTTTTCGCAAGACCGCCGAGTTACCGCCGCGGTGAAGACCGCCGACCGCGGCGGTATGCCGCTGTGCGCATTCTGACCGCTGGGAGCGTTCCGCCGGAAAACCGCCAGCAGCCACACTGGCGGTCGGCGGGAAAGTGGAGACTGGTCAACCTCCACCGCCACGCCAGCAGAACACCGCCCACAGAATTACGACCCACATTTCTGTGTGGCGGTCTTCTGTTGGCGGTCTTCTGTTGGCGGTCACCTCCCCATGGCTCCCGTCGCCTCCCGGAGGACCAACGCACAAGGTAAGTTGACCGTCCGTGAGGGGAGGGGGTGGGGGGGTGTTGTGTGATGTGGGCGTGCATGGGGGTGTGCGTGTGAGTGTGTAGAGGGGGTGTGTGAGTGCGTGTATGCGGGCGGGGGGTGCTGCTGTGTCTATGGGTAATGTGTGCTGTTCGGCAGGTGCGCATGTCGGCATGTATGTGTGCGGGTATGTGTCCCCGTTGTGTATGTGTGTGTAGGGGGTGTGTATATGTGCATGTTGGGGGTGTGTGCATGTCGGGGTGCATGTATGTGCATGTCGGGGTGGGGGTGGGGAGGGGGTTCGTACCACCTCTGGGGGGTGGCAGGGGGGTGGAGGGTGTGGGGGGAGGACTCGGGTGGGTAGTGGGGGGTGGGGGAGACCCCTATCAGTGCCAGGGAAGGAATTCCCTGGCCCCGATAGTGCTTACCGCCATGGTTCGCACGGCGGTTCCCGCCCGCAAGAAACCGCGGCGGTAGGCAGGGTCATAATACCCTTGGCGGTCTTGGGACGACCGCCGGGCCGGAGTGCGCAAACTCCAGCCCCGCGGTCATGACCGCCGTGGCGGTCGGAGTGGAGAAGTGGCGGTCGGTCGCGGCGGGGACCGCCGCGGTCAGAATGCCATTTTTAATACCGCCGGTCTGTTCGCGGTCCGACCGCCGTCTCTCCGCCGACCGCCAGGGTCAGAATGAGGGCCATTGTCTGTCTGTGTGCAACTTTTTCAGCGCTTCTGCTCTTTGTTTCCATGCTGCATATATGTAGGATGAAACAACCAGCACAATGTCTCTGCCATCAGACCTCATACACAGACTCTCACCCTCGTTGCACTTTCTAACCTTAAACTTTAAGAAAAGTGGGTGTAGCTATTGCTTACCAAGGCATTGCATAAAGTGACACAGCAGGAGGGGTTTATTATAGACCTTAGAAGTGGTTCGCAGTTTCTGCTTTTGATTAAGGATTATATATTTTGTTTTCCCAATTTTGATGGTTAATCTTTTGGCAGTGCCGGTGCAAAAGGACTCGAACCCTTCCAGCAATGATGCCTCAATATCTCTGTTCTAGCCAACAGCACCGCATCATCAGTGAAAAGCAGTATTGTTATGCATTTGTTAGTTAATTTAGGCACATCGAGATTGAGATAATTCAAAGTATTTACAACACCATTTATGTGACAATTAAAGAGAGTCCGCGTTAAGATACAACCTTGTTCAACGCCTCGCTGTATTGGGATCTCTGTTGTATATTCCCTTCTAGTGATATATCTGATCCTAGTAGTATTGCCAGAGTGCAGTGCGATTCGCAACTTCAGAATCTTTTCTGGAACTCTCATCTTCCTTAAGATTCACCATATTATGAGGCAGTAGACGCTGTCGAAAGCTGTTTGGAGGTCAACAAATACCAGATATAATGGTGACTTTTTTAAACATTTATATTTTGAGCACATTAAATTAATTCTAAATACTTGGTTTACTGTACTCTAACCTCTCCTGAGACCTGCGTGGTACGGTCAAATTAGATCTCTTTCTTCCAACTACCGATCCATGCGAGTTAGTAGCAGCTTTCCAAATATTTCGCCAACGCCATCAAGCAGCAAAATGACCCGATAATTGGACACACGGTCTCTGGAGCAATTTTTGTGCGCAGGCACAATTATCAATTTTCTCAATGATGAAGGAATTTCTTCCAGGGACCAAATGTTATTATAAGAACAAGTCAGGATCGGTGACCATAGTGTTGAATGATTGTGATAGACATCTGAAGGAATATTTATTCGGATCAGCTGCCTTATGAGGCTTTTGAGCCTGGATTGCTTGAGCTACTTCCTTTTCACTAAATTCATGCAGTTGCTCTGGAATTAAATGATTACCAGGGATTATTGTGACTATCATAGAAAGTGTGTGGTATGAGATGTACTGTTTTAAGACTTTGTGCTCATTCATTATTGAATTTAAGTCTGATTTACCACTCAGGTCTTCTGTTTGAGGTGTCTCTTTTAGGTTGGGGTGCCCTCAGTCATCGCCTAATGTTGTGCTGGTAGATCGTTCAATCCATACAGCAGAATATCACCATCTCTCTGGTACAGAGTACTAAAGTGGTGTATCCAGAATTGTGGGCTAATGTTCAGCTCCGGGTTCTTCGTATGACCTTTGCAATCTCCATCTGATATTCTTCCAGAATTTCTTTGGCTTTCGTGAGGATATTGCATCCAACAGATCTTGCCAGAGGTTGTGTGAGTGATACTTCTTTTTCAACTTTAATAGCCACGTTATACTGCTTCCTGCTATCAAGGAAAAACTGTTTGTTGGTTTCAGAAGGATGCCGTTTTTCAGAGCTAGTGACAATGCTTTTTTTTGTTTCATGCATTCCTCATCAAATCAGTCCTAGCTCTCAAAAGAGGAGTGTTCAGGGACAGTATTGATTCTGTTTTTTCGTTCTACGGTTGTCTGTACCAGCAGCGTCTCAAACTTTTGCAACTGCTGCAGCTGCTGCATCACCTTGTTTCCCGGTAGGGTTGAGGTCGTGGTATATAATACTTGAGCATTTGTGACTGTTAGAGTAGATATTTAGGTCGCACTTTTCATAGACCATGACAATGTTTTTCCTGTTTGAATTTAAGGAACTTTTTGGGCTGCTTGCTTGTCGGCTGGAATTTGGCACCAGAGAACCCGAATTTGGATGCACAAAAAGTAATGGGCCATAGTTGTGTTCAATCCTACCGATTACTCCCATATCAACAACAAGAAGCCATGCTTCAATATGTATTGCCATGTAATCAATGATGCTTTGCCTGATGCCAATTCAGCTAGAGGTGGATTTAGGGGATTTGTCTGATGAAGCGTGGGCCATTCAATGGGGGTGTCCTTCCCTCGACTAAAGCTTCGAAGACTAATTCACCCTTCTATGTGCTAATGCAACACCCCCGTGGGTGGTAAAGGTATATTCCATACATTGTTTTCATTAATTATTGATTGGTCCCACAATAGGGGTTAACGTTTTGTATTAAAATCACCGCAGACCAGAGTACAGTTATTTTTAGACTGAGTAGGCCCTCCTGGCGTGATGTTGAGCTGGGGCTTCGGTGACTCTTCCAATCTTTTCATCAGGGGATGTTCCTCGAAAGGCAGGTTGTCAAGTTTGACTTGGCCCCTGCCGCCTCTTGGGAGGAACACATTCATAATCTCAAATGACCATGCCTTACTTCTTAAATTAATGATTTGAGTGTTCTTATTTAATATAGCATGAATTATTTCAGTATATTTAAGCAAAGACTTTCTTATCCAGGTACCTTTTTGCTGTTTAATTGCAAGTAGATTATATGCTGAGTAGCCATCTAGATCAATAGTATCTATGGTCCATGTTTCCTGGAAACAGCAGATGTCTTGTTGTGTTAAAAAAGACAGCCAATCCTTATCCTCCACCTTGGACTTTAAGCCTGTTCTGTTCCAGCTCATAATGCTTAGCTGCTTTTTTGACCTAGTTCCCAGTTTGAAAGTTTTAGGTTTATCCTACAGACTTTCTTGGTCGACCAACGACAGTCTTAAAACATAATGCAGTTGATTATGTGTTATAATATTTACTATGCAAAGCTTCAGATTTACCAAGATGGCCTGTTTAGGTAGCCGCTGATGAGAATTCGATGCATCTTGTAATACTGAACCTGAGTTTTGGTTACCCTCAAACTTATTTCATAAATATTTGTACTTGCTCATTTTAGAAATATAAGCAGGTACGATTCCTTTCTGGGAGGGGTCTATGCTAATGTCTCAAGCCTTCATTTAATTTGTGTGATTAAAGATTTCATTTGTTATCCATGTGCTAGGCCATACTGTCTGTGTAGGCTCTCTGTAACTTAGCCTTTTTAATTGGACAAATTTTACCACCAGTAGATCATTTGATCTACATGCTGCAAGCCAGGCAAGGAATTTATAAGATGCAGAATATTGCTTCTATTGAGGATGTCTCCTTCTGGAAGTGTATTCTGGAGTGATTATAATCATCCCCTGATCTTTAATGGTGCTTAAGGTATCTTTGACTACATTACATTGGGTGAATGCCTATGTATGGCGTTGCCTAGGTTCCTTTGTAGATTAGCTCATGGGATCTAATATGGATGGTTGCATTGCTAAATGAGCCCTATCATGAAACCAGTTAGCTGAGTTTACTCAGGACCATGCAGCCTCAGAACAGGCTTGGTCGGATGGCAAAGTTAAGCCTCACAGAGGTGAATCATCAGGGCTTCCATGAATACCCTTTCTGATGTTTAATCCTATATGTTCCAGCTTGGAACTCTGTTTTGGCCTCTGTTGTTGGTGATGTTCCCCCATTGTCGATTTCCAGTTTTAATATAGAGATTGACATGAATCCTGTTGGTATTTGTTTTTTTTAATGTGAGAGTGAATAGTGCATGATTTGCTGCACAACAAGCCTCGATTTAAGAAATCACCATCATTCTGATCGTTTTTTACTGTACTACTGACAAGATTGTTTATTCCACTTCCTTGCTCTTGGGTCTCTAAAGGCCAGATGTAGGTAGCATTTTGCATGGCGTAAACTGCGAAAATCGCAGTTTGCGCCATGCAAAACGCACATTGCGATGCTCATTCACACTTTGCAAGTCGGTACCGACTCGCAAAATGTGTTTGCGACTCACAAATAGGAAGGGGTGTCCCCTTCCTATTTGCGACTCGCACCGCTATGCTAAATTGCTTTGTGACCGCGAATGCGGTCGCAAAGCAATTTGCAGTTACCACCAGTGTCACACTGGTGGTAACCCATTCGCAAAAAGGGGACCCCTTCCCCTTTGTGAATGTTGCCAAAAATGTTTTTTCAGAGCAGGCAGTGGTCCAATGCGATTTGCGATTCGGAAATTGCGAGTAGCACCGACTCGCAATTTCCGAATCGCAAATTCGGGAATTGCTACATCTGGCCCTAAATCCGCTGTGGTTTGCATCTCAGTTTGAGATAGTTCTGTTGTCTTTGACTGGAAGGAAGGGTGTTTTGATTTTTTTAGAGCACCCGTTTTACTTTTGATTTTATTTCCGGTGGCCTTGATTTTTATTTTTGGATTGTTCCTCTTGTTTCAAGCCTTTCTTTTGGGAGGTGATGGTGTACACATAGGATATACTTAGGGGCATATTTATACTCTGTTTGTGCCGAATTTGCGTCAAAATGTTTGACACAAATTCGGCGCAAACCTAGCGCCATATTTATACTTTGACGCCCGACCCCACGAACGTCAAAATTGAGCAGTATGCGTCATTTTCTGGATACGTGAAACCGCCTTGCATTAATGACACCCACCCAAAAAATGACTTTTAGGCCTGTGTGCCTTATTTATACTCCTGCGTCATTTTGACGTACAGGAGGGGGCGGGCCTTAAAAAATGGCGCCCAGGCTGATTTGCACTGTTTTGTAACGCTTGGGTGAGGGCAGGCGTTAAGGGACCTGTGGGCTCATTTCCATGGTCTCTGGCCATGGAAGCAGTCCACCGGTGCGCTTCCCTGCCCCCAGGGACACCCCCTGCTACCCTCGCCCACCCCTGGAGGACACCCATGGATGGGCGGACCCATCCCAGGTAAGTACAGGTAAGTAGAGGTAAGTATTTTTTTTATTTTTTTTATGTGGCATAGGGGGGCCTAACTTGGGCCCCCCTACATGCCACTGGGCCCAAATGCTGGCTCTGAGCTAGTCGTACTTTTGACAGCGGGCTCTCTACTGGCATGTTGGGCACTTGTCAAGTTTTTAAGATTGTATCTGCAGTCCTCTGTGATGTAATTTATTATCATTGGAACTTCTAACAGTTTCTCGCAACTTTGGTTTTCTTTGGGCCCTTGAGTGAATTGCAGCCTTAGGTTTTTCTTTACGGCATCCTGCACTAGGGCAATCCTGCAGTCAATCGTCACTATTAAAGATGTAAATTGTCTGGTAAGCTCTAGTTCGGTGTCAAGTTTCGAGGATTGCGTCATAATCATGTTCACAATTTAATCCAATGTTGTGCACATAACCTTCATGATGCTTAATATCAGTTGATCCAGTGAATACACATGCTCCTTTAAGGCGTGGTCCAAGTGTTGGTTCCACAGCTCATCCCTTACATGAACTTGTTCATTTTTTTTCCCAAAAATTAAAATTATTCAATGTTATACTTTTCATTTCGTAATCTGTCCTGTTGCTGTCAATGTTATCTAATATGGAAAGCTCCAGGTTTAGGGGATCCAAGCCCTGTATGTCTAGAACATAGCAATAATTTTCATCTGGAAGCAGAGGAGACACTAACCCCTGCTGGTGGCTCTGATTCATTGTCCATGGTGTTTAGGACAGCGATTGGGGTAGCAGATTTAGGTGGATCTGATGTTAACAGAGCAAGGGACTTCCTTATTTCTATCACTTCTATGATGGAGCCTTTAGTGGATTCCTGAGACTGAAGTCTACTCCTTTCAGAGCCAGATTCATATTTAGATTTAAATTTAGCATTAGAGTAGAACGATGTTCCTGGAAGTATACCTCAGGACGCCTGGTTCAATATTTGTTTTCCTGTTGATTCTGATTCTCCTGTTACTTCATTGAACTTGAAAGAGCGTAGCGTGGCTGTGGCACTACGTCTCTGGGAAAAGAAAGTGAGAGGGTGATCATTTTCTGGTGGTCACAAGACGGTGACCACATTTTGTGTAACAATTAATATGATTCATTTAATTCTTGCACTGCAAAGCATGTGAGTGGAGTGCATCTTTGTGTATGGCATATAATCAACATTTTATGAATATCTTTTTGAGACTGTTTTAAAAGTATTATTTGCATACTCATCTTGTATATTCTTACATGTATTGTTTAGAATTCATTTAATTTGAAAGTATATTTGTGTTTTGTTAGCAAGGCCTACATATATCATTTTTTTCCACTTAACATTCATTGTGGAGTTGTTTTCTTAAATGTTTCTTTTGAGTAGCAGGTGTCAGGAGCAGAGACGGAGTCAACAAGAAGGTCATTTTGCGTGAAAGAAAAGAAAGCCTGGGACCAACTATGCAAAGATGAAGAGAGGAGTGTTCTGGAAGCTCGGTAGTCGTAACTCTTTTGAATTTGCTGAGACCGAAGAGTATCAGGATGGGATGTGCCAGGGGTTGGAAATTGTAACTTCCAATTCATTTTAATAAGGGTTTCATTTGAGAAGCTGCAACTGTGATGTTATCATCCTGGGAAATTGTGATTTAAGGAGGGTTTAGTTAGTAATGATTCAGACCCTTTCCTATCTTTAGAGCTGAACGGACCCTTCTGAGATATAGACCTCATACTTTGTGTGGCTTCATAACATCACACCTCTCTGAACAGTATATTATACTGAATTTCTGTTTGCAGACCTTTCACAAATATTTTAGTATTAGAATGGTTAGAGTTTAGTTTAAATGGTTGGGTGGGAGAGTTTGGTTCTCGTGAAAAAGAATCATATGCTTTTCCTGATCTTTTGTACCATTGCAATAGAAGTTTTAGTCTTGTATATGCTAACTAGGTTAAACATTGCATGACGCTTTAATTATCCTTTAGTGGTAATATATGTTTATGTTATGGATTTGAGATTCATTTATGTAGCGTTGACTTTGAGTCTGTAAAAAAGCCTCGAACCCTCTGAATTGACACCAAATGTTATTATGTGACATTTGGGTTATAAAGAAACTGTTTGATGAAATCAAATTTGTTACTCTTCACCTCTCAGAACTTAGAAGAAAAGATTCATCAGACCCCAAAATAAGTGAAAGGGACCCAGGCTCTATCAAACTCCTAATTGGGGTCATTTGAGTCTAGTGATGGTAAAGATATTGTGGACTGCTGTCTGCCATGGACGCTCTTGGTTACTTCAGCATATTGGACTTTCTCAGTAGTGAGCTCCCCAAGCTGCTGGACAGTAGCATTGTACAGAGTGTGGGGTGAAGCAACATCAGTGCTGCATAATAATAGCAATTCATTATGGTATTTGCTGGACTAGGGCTCTTAAAGGTGAGACATGATAGTGTCGTTGGTTGTGATTTTGGTACTATTTGATGGGAGCTTTTTGTCCCTTATTTCCAGGGATCGAGTAGATCCAGCGATGATGTTAGATGCAAGTTAATTACGATACTGCACTCCCTGAACCATACATCGCTGTACGCGGTCCTCTTAGACCTTACAGAAGGTAAAAAGTGCTGTGATGTGCATTATTGCCTGCAGCTCAGGCTGGGACCTGAGTCTTTAAACTCCTAACACTCTAAAAACAACACACAGCAGTGCAAGATTTTGAAGGTTTTCATTATTGTCAAAGAGTGGAAAATAATGTGCTTGAACAAAGATCTGGGGCCAGATGTATGAAAAGTTTTTGCACTCGCAAACGGTGCGAATCGCATAAATCGGCCGTTTGCGAGTGCAAAAACGTGGTCTGCGATGCATGAAAGGCATTCGCAGACCAAAAAAAAGAAATCGCAAAAATTGCGATTTTTTGCGGTGCGACTGGGTTTTGCGAGTTGCATTTTGCGATTCGGTATTTCCAGTAAGAAAATTGCTAGGTGCAAAATGCGAATCGCAAAATCCGAATCACAAAGAGATGCATCAAAAAATCGCAATTTGCGAATTTCCGCAGAATGGCATTTTGCACATGCAAAATACCACTAAGTGAAAGCAGGTGGTAACCAGGTGCAATCTATATAAAGAGGCCCAGAATGCCTCAGACTCTCTACCACATTGGCTGCACTCTACGTCATGGCGAGGAGGATGAGGATCCTGGCAGGTTTGAGGAGAGGAAGGAGGAGACAGGAGCGCATTTTCAGAGTGCGCATTACACTTTTTGACCTGACAGAGGAGGAAATATATGAGAGGTATAGGTTGAACTCAGCCATGATACTTGACCTGATAGCTGAGCTACATCCCATACTGCAGCGCAGAACACTAAGGACACATAGTATGCCCACCCATGTGCAGGTATTATGCTCCTTACACCTACTCGCCTCAGGGAGCTATCAAGGGGTTATAGCAGTGGCTGGGGGGGTGTCACAGAGCACCCTCTCCAGATTCTTTAATGCATTTATCAACGCCATGCTAAGCAAACTCCAACAGTACATCAGATTCCCCCACACCCCACAGGAAATACAGCAGACAAAAATTGACTTTTATCAGATAGCACAGTTCCCCCACGTCCTAGGTGCCATAGATGGCACACATGTGGCAATATGTCCACCTTCTGTCACAGAGTATGTGTACCGAAACCATAAACACCAACATTCCATGAATATACAGGTGATATGCAATGCCTCCTACATCATAAATGATCTTGTAGCCAGGTACCCAGGGAGCACACATGATTCATACATCTTTCGCCACAGCGGCATTCACACAAGACTGCTAGCTGGGGAGTTTGGTGAAGGATATCTACTAGGTAATGTCACTCTTTACAATGGCGCATAGATAACAAACCCTTTTCAGATGGCTGAGGTACTCATCAAACCTTCTGTCCCTTTCAGGAGACAGTGCCTATGCAGTGCGCACCTACATGATGACGCCCTACCTCAATCCCACCACACCGGCAGAATGGAGATACAATGCAGCACACAGGGCAACCCGCAATGTGGTGCAGCGCACATTTGGCCTCCTGAAGAGTCGCTTCCGTTGCCTCCACAAGAGTGGAGGGGCACTACAGTACAGTCCAGAAACCACATGTAGAATAGTGGCTACTTGTGCAATCTTGCACAATATAGCTACAACCAGGGGCATTCCTATAGAAATCAGTGACACTGAATCAGATGAGGATGACGATCCCATACCACCTCTACAGCCAGCAGACAGGACCAGTGCAGCAGAGGGACGGCAAAGGCATGCTGACATCACACACAACCATTTCAGACGTGAGTATGTATAACAAAACTCCACTGACAACTGTAGCTGTAGTGATAGAAATATTTATTCCCTTACGTCAGGTTATTAATTGTGATAAAAGAAGTAAAAAGGTGAATGATAAAAACGAAAATCAACAAATGAACTGAGTCCCACACTATTACTTCATAGTGGGGACACCAGAGTCAATGTGGCAAGAGTCACTTCCTCCTCCCTCGCACACCACTGGGGTGCCCAGTTGACTCACTGGCACCCTGAATGTCAGCCTCAGTGGCAATGCTGCGCCTGGCACTGCGCCGTCTGGTGTCTGAAGCAGGTACGTGCACACTACTGAGGCTCGAAGTGTCCTCCGTGTCCCCCAAGGCAACCTCACTGGGAGTGGCCGACCTCTGTCCCATTACTAGTTCTATCACATTGGTGATTTGGACAAGGCCCTGGACCACATCCCTGCTGGTGTGTGCAGCCTCCACCTGGGCTGCCACAGCACGACGGGCGATGAGGGCGGTGGAGTTGGCCATACGATTTGAGGACCTGCAGTAGTTCGCAAACATGGTGCGAAAACGGTGCTCATGTCTGCGTCGACTCACTCTTTCGTGTCTCAGCTCCTCACACAGGTCACGCACTGCACTGGTCAGCTCCCTAGTGTCCTGGGAGGCCTGCACCTGTCCCTCACGCAGCTGGTTGATATTTTCGTTCAGGGTGTCAAGTCTCCGATGCAGGCCAACCATATTTCTGTTGTGGACTCTAAGGTTCCTGTCCAGACTCAGTATTCTTCTGTTTTGCAGGCGCTGTTGCTGCAACATAGCAGCCTCAAGTCCACCAAACAGGGATGTACCCTCAGCTGCCTCCTGCAGTTGCTGTTGGGACACTGTGGCACTTCTACGATGCGCTGAATGACCCCTGTCCTCTGGTACCTGGCTGCGCCTCTCGGGTGCAGATGGTGTGCCTGGCCCCTCCTGCTGCACATCGGAGTCACCACTGAGGTCTGGAAGTGGCAATGGCCTGGGCCTGCGGCGCACAGTTGAGACATTGATGGACCCACTAATGTTGGTGTCAGAGGGCAGCTGTGTGTCCGTCTCCCCTACACACGCAATTTCTGTGGCTGCTGTGCCAGGCCCACCTGCAACAACAATATGCAGCATGTCAGTTCTGTATGTTACATTCTCTGTCCAGAAATGGGAATAAAGCTATAGGTACTGCTCTACATGGTGTAGTGTGTGTTGTGTTACCTTGGGTGTCACTATGCTTGCTTACATTATCATGCCACTGTCTGTACTAGTTTGTGGACCACGACTCCCATAATGCATTGTTGTGCTGCTACTAAGATGTGGAGTGGACTACTTCACACACTACTTCACATTACATGCTAATTCCTAAGGGGCTTTTATGCATGCACATATTGGGTTCACACAACAACATTGCACTTACCTTGGCTGGTACTTGGTTGAGCGGAGGTGTCTATATCTGTGACCCCTGTCACTGCTTCCGGTAGGAGTGTTGATTCCACCAGGTCCTCCAGTGGTGTGGCAGGTGGCTCGGTTGGTGGTCCTCCTCCTGTGCTCCTGGCCTCTGCAAGTGCCTTGCCACCCTCTCCTTTGCCCGGGACCGCAGGTCATACCAGCGTTTCATGATTTCTTCAATGGAGCGCTGTGCCACTCCAATTGCGCAGATTTTACTTTGGATTTCAAGCCAAAGTTTTCTCTTCTCACTCTCTGGCACCTGGAGGGATGAATTGCCAAACAGGCAGTCATGACTCCTCACCACCTCTTCTGTTAAGACCTCCAGCTCCTGCTCACTGAACTTCATTTTGCGCTTCCTCTCCTGCTTCTCAGATCCTGGACCTTGGGGCTCCATTGTGGCTCAGGTGATGCTGCTCCTTCACAGTGCTGCTCACAGTGGCTGGGCTGCTCTCACTCAAGATGCTGGTTTGGGTGTGGCACCTGTAACTGCCTGGGATGACTCATTTCCTGCTGGTGATGTCATCAGGCTCCTCCAGGTGTGTATTCTCGAACTTTCTCGCATTTTGCGATTTTTTACCGAATCGCAAAAAAATCGCAAATTGCGAGAATGCAAATTGAGATTCGGTAAATGGGCCTCGCAAACCACAAATAGCGATTTTTAAGAAATCGCTAATTTCGAATCGCAATTTTGTTACATGGCCAATTGCGACTCGGAAATAGCGATTTCTTAAAAATCGCATTTTGCGATTCGCAGACCCCAGTTTTCATACATCTGGCCCTTTGTTTCTGTGTTTTGAATGTGTGATAATGTGTTATATCATTTTCTCAGAGGAGTCAGTGTCAGATGATGTCACTTCCTGTCGTGTCACTGATCAAAGAGTAGTTATTTGATGTCACTTCTGCTACCCCTGGCATTTTGGTGAATTGATGCTCATGTCATAGCTAATGGCAATATAAATAGAGTCTCAGGGGCCTATTCACAATCTGCATTTTGCAGTACATTTAGTATTACTACTATTGTACTACTAACATACTACAAAATGTGATTCTCAAACCTATATGCTAAGGTCTCCGCCGCTGTCTTTCTGATCTTTCTGCCTCTCTTATCTTTCCAGTGCAGAGACCTCCACGCCAACAAAAGAGATCTCCTCACATGTACACATTTAGGCTCTCATTTTGACCCTGGCGGACGGCGGTATTTTGGAGAAGAGTACTGCCAACAGGCTGGAGGTACTCTTTCCCAAAATATGAAATTGGCGGTTTGGTTCAAGCCAAACCGCCAATGTAGCACTCTGTCCGCCAGGGGGGTAACAGCCGCCGTGCTGGAGACTTCAGTCTCCAGCCAGGCGGCCGTCACTGTCCAACCCGCAGGATTATGACCCCGCCTACCGCCATGGTTTTCGTGGTTCCCTTACCGCCACGAAAACCATGGTGGTAGGCACTATCAGTGACAGGGAATTCTTTCCCTGTCACTGATAGGGGTCTTCCCCGCCTCTCTCCCCCTCCCAAGAGCTCACCCTCCCACTCCAGACCCCCCACGACATACACGCACATTCACGCACCATCATACACATGCATACACACACTCATACCCACATTCAACCACGCATGCATGCATCCGTTCACACACACATCCACACACACTGACATGCATACATGCACCCACGCATTCAGACAACACAACATACACTCACACTCACAACCATGCATGCACACACGCATTCCACATGCCACACACCCGCATGCACCCACACACAACGATACACCCACACCCCCACACACACACACCACCCACCCCCCTCCCCTGTCGGTGCACCCGACTTACCTTTTATGAGGGGGTCCTACGACAGGAGACGGGATGGGGCGCGGCTGCCAGCAGCAGCGTCCACCAGCAGAACACCGCCAGGCCATATCATGTGTCATGATACGCTCTGTGGCGTTCAACTGCTGTGGTGCTGCTGCTGGCAGCAGTGTCACCTTACCACCCTCTGCCGCCATGGCCACAGCTGGAATTCCGCCATCCTTCTGTCGGAATTCCGGCTACGGTCATAATATGGCTAACGGTAGGTAGCCACAGCGAATGTGTTTTGGCAGCCATCGCCGCGGCGGTAGACGGTCAATACTACTGATGTTATAATGAGGGCCTTAGTCTTAAATGTGGGAGGGACTGAGGTGTGGCTGGAAAATGAGGTATATTTCCTACTAAATGGCTTTCTCACAGTTCGTGCAGCTTGGTGGGGGTTGTCAAGCTTCCAGTATTAGGAGACTTGGCGGCAAGAGCTGCCAATGCAGACACAGCTGCTTCTCTCCCAGAGGCACTACAAAGGGCTTCATGGCATCTCGCTGCACAGGTAATGCTCACAGTTCATGCACATTGGTGGGGGGCTGTCAAACTTCCAGTACCAGGAGCCTTAGCAGCAATGGCCGCCAACTCCGACACACCTGCTTCACACCCCAGAGGTTCTACAAAGGGCTTCACGCATCCCACTGAGTAGGACGTGCTCAGAGTTCATGCAGCTTGGTGGGGGCTGTCAAACTCCCAGTACCAGGAGCTTTAGCGGCAAGGGCCAACTTACACCAACACACCTGCTTCACTCCCAGAGACAATACAAAGGGCTTCACAGCATCCCGTTGAGTTGGATGAACTCACAGTTCGTGCAGCTTGACAGGGGCTGCCAAACTCTCAGTACCAGCAGCCTTATCAGCAAGGGCCGCCAATGCTGACACAGAGGCACTTCAAAGGGCTTCATGGCATCCTGCTGTGCAGGATGTGGCCAGGCCTGTGCCCGGGTGTAGATCGGGCCAAGACCCATCTGTGCCCATCCAAGGCTGGACATGTCTGGGCTGGGCCCACTCTCTTTCGCCTGGCAAATTTGCTTATATCCAGCTTTTTGAACCCCTCTACAGTTTGAGAAGGTACATTTTAGATAGGAACATTATGGGCAAACGTAAGACGGCCAGGGGCCCTGCAGGGATGTCCATTTCTTCATGTCCAACTACCTCCATTGAGAATATGTTGACTCAAGCAATAGGTATTATCTCAAAGGAGATTATATTGACTGAGCGGAGGATGTTGCTACAATATGGTCTCCCCTGACACTATGGGGGTCATTCCGACCCCGGCGGTCAAGGACCGCCGGGGTTGGCGGGAGCACCACCAACAGGCTGGCGGTGCCCCGCAGGGCATTCTGACCGCGGCGGTTTGGCCGCGGTCAGAACAGGAAAACCGGCGGTGTCCCGCCGGTTTTCCGATGCCCTGAGGAATCTGCGCCGCCATGGGGGATTCCGACCCCCTCACCGCCATCCTGTTCCTGGCGGTTCCAACCGCCAGGAACAGGATGGCGGTGAGGGGTGTCGTGGGGCCCCTAGGGGCCCCTGCAGTGCCCATGCCAATGGCATGGGCACTGCAGGGGCCCCCGTAAGCGGGCCCCACATAGAATTTTAGTGTCTGCATTGCAGACACTGAAATTCACGACGGGTGCAACTGCACCCGTCGCACCCTTCCCACTACGCCGGCTCCATTCGGAGCCGGCGTCCTCGTGGGAAGGGGTTTACCGCTGAGGTGGCGGGCGGCCTTCTGGCGGTCACCCGCCAGCCCAGCGGGAAACACAGAATGGCCGCCGCGGTCTTTTGACCGCGGTGCGGTCATTCGGCGGTTCCCGATAGGCGGGCGGCTCCCGCCGCCCGCCGGGGTCTGAATGACCCCCTATGTCATTTATAGGGATTCAGCTAACTTCCCATATCATTGAGTCGTTGGATTGCTCACAGCCCCAGGTTCAGGTTGTTGTTTCGGATTTAGCCAGCAATGGTGTAGATAAAGCTCTGTTTGTTGTAAATCCAGCCAGGAGTTGCTCAGAAACAGAACCTGCAGTGAACCAAAGGAAGCCCCTAGGAAGAGAACCCGCAGGGTGCAATAAACATTGTGCACAGCACCAGGGTCAGCTCTCCTCCTAGGGTTTCAAGCAGTATAACACTCGGGCAATGCAGACTGAGTTTGAAGCACCTTTGGTCAACAGCAAGCCCGATCTTGATTATCTTTGTGAGAAGCTTATTGAAACTCTGGAGGAAAACAGTGTCCCAAATTCGAAATCAATTGCAGCGCATTGAAAATAGAGTAACCGATTTCCATGGCAAATTGCCCCTCTTGGAGACTAAAATGATTGTATCATCAAGGATTGAGGCACCTGATAATAGTGGCAGGATTTTTCCATGTATTAGATCTTTTGCAGATGGAAGCCGTCCTTCCAACGACCCCCTGGGTCCACTTCTACGATATCAGCAGGTGTACTGAGGGGGCTGGCTGGGTCTTTTAAGAGCGGAACAGGGGTTAGCCCCAACGGGCAAGGCAAACATGGACTCGACCTTGAACCAAGCATAGATCGTTTAGACTTACTGCCTGCTTCTCGCCCTTATGTTGTGGTACTGGCTGGGGTTCCCCCTCTTAAGGCCTCTCAAACTGAAACCTGGCTGGAACTCCAGAATGTGTGCAGATTGGCTTGTCAAATATAAGCATTTCAATTTAAATAATATTAATAAGATAATAATGGCCCAGAGAGTTGGGTGGTTGGGTCATTCCAAAAAAGTTATAGCAGGGGATTGCATTGTAGTAAACTTTAGGAAGCTCTCTTTTGCAAAAAAAGTGTTAAAGTAGTTGGAAGAGTTTACTCATAAAGAAACAGGGATCAGTCCACTCTCTCTTTGGAATTTTTATAGTCCTGATATGGTGGTAAACTGTAGGGGTAGTAGTAGGAGACATCTGTCTCCCCCACAACCTGACTTTCATAGTAGGTTCTCTCCTTTGAATATTATTGATGATCAAGATTGACTGGTGGGTAGTGCTGTTGTTGACACATTCGCTGTACCAGTCACCCCAGCTTCAAATGTAGGTTCATCACAACACGATACAATTGTTGTTCCCAAGACTCCCCTGGGTTCCAGTGATACAATATTTAGGATATTGAGCTGGAGCATAGCTGGTCTTTACTCTAAGATTGCATTACCAGAATGGGTATCTTTTATAAGACGTTACAATGTAATTATGTTTCAGGAAACTTTGGCATTGCATGATTTGTCAATCGATGGGTTTGAGTGTTTTAGTATTTCAGCCACACCCTCCCATTCAGGACATGCTGTGGGTGACTTGTCAGTTTGGTTGAACCTTTCTGCTGGGGGGAGTTCAAAAGCTCTCAATACTAAATAGGAGAGTTTTCAGGTCGTTAAATGTAAGAGAGGAGTGACATTGTATATATTTAATTTTTATAATAATGATTTAGTAATATTCCGAACTCGAAATTTTTTGATTTTATTTAATCCTTGCAAAATAGGGTTGGTACTGAGGGGAAATCAGCAGGCTATTGTCTTGCGAGTGATTTCAATGCTAAATTGGGTATCCATACCAAGCCCATGGAGGGTCTTGCAGAAATAGTTCATGACCCTATGTGTCTGTGGGAGATGTTGATTCTTGGGAGCGGAGTTGTCGGGTTATCTGGCAGCCTGTGAATTTAATAGTGTGATGGATGTAGCCCCCGTTTGATGCGCTCTGTTACCAACTTTCAGGGGCCATGGATGCTCCTCAATAATTGATTACTTCTTTATATCATTGAATTTGGAAGATCTACTGTTGTATGGCAGGGTTGTTCCCTCCAATTGTGGGGATCATAACCCGATAGAAGTGACTTTTATATTATCCCCTAGACCCAGTTATAGACAGGAGCACGTAATTACTACAATCCAGCCATCCACTGATGCTCTGCGGCTTGTGTGGAGGGTGCCAGATCCCTGGCTACTTTTTAGGAACCTAGAAGGGGAGAATTTCTTTCTGGTTGAGGTTTGTTTGCCTGAAAATTGAGCCAACGTAAATAGTATCAATGCCTTCTCTAAGTTGTGTGGATGTATTAGAGCAAAGTTGATGCATCCTCTATGTGCCGTAGATACTTTGTCTGAGTGGTTTGACCAGGAATGTAGAAGGGCTAATTGTTATTTGCGTATGACATTGACACACCCATCCAGGGATCGGGTAGAGGTGGCCTTCAGGCTTATAAGCAGGCAGTTAAAAAGAGGAAGTCAATAGTTCTCCAGTCTCAATGGGACGTCCTGGCCTCAGCGACATCAAGAAAGGATAGTAAGCTTTTCTGGGTAGCTGTGAGGAACATGAAACATTTAAGTCAGGTTGCGCCTCCAGTTAGCTGTCACGTTTCTAGTGGGGCCTGGGAGTCTCATTTTGCTAAAATATTTGCTGCTCCCAAAGGCTCTAGCGGGTTTATGATTGCACCTAATTTGGGAGCTCCTGAAGTAACCTTGGACGAGGTACATGAGGCAATTGCCCAGAATTCATGGGGTAAGGCCCCCCGGGCCTGATGGTGTCCCAATCACTTCATAAAGCTTATCCCAGAGTTTTGAGCCAGTCTGTTGGTAAATGTTTTTAACAGTTTAGCTCACATCCCCCTAACAAGCTCTTGGACAACTTCTATAACAATCTCAATTTTTAAAAAGGGCTTTTGTTCGCAGCCGAGCTGCTACAGGCCCATCTCCCTGATTGATGCAAAATCTTGGGTAAAGTTTTGTTTACTAGGATAAGGTAGTGTGCTGAAGAGAGCCAGTATGGTTTTAGGAGTCATGCTGGGACTACGGAGCAGTGTTTAAACTTGTCCTTGGTGACTGGGAAGTAGCCCAACGTTCCCCTTTGTCTCTGGCTTTTATGGATTTGACCTCAGCATTTGATTGTGCAAACCATTCAAAGCTGTGGTCATATCTTTTAATTTGTGGGCTGGTGAAGCATTGGTCCACTTTTTGGCCTACCTGCATATGGATATGAATACCAGGGTCAGATTCAAAATGAATGGTGAGGTCACAAATGATATAGAGGTTCACCGTGGTGTGAGGCAAGGATGTGTTCTTGCCCCTCTTTTCCTCATTTTATACATAAATAGGGGGTCATTACAACCTCGTTGCGGGCGCCAGAATACCGCCATTTCTGGCGGTATGGCTGGCTCCCTATTTTGACTTTTCCGCTGGCCCAGCGGAAAAGTCACATCAACATTGCCGCCGGCTCTTAATTGAGCCGGCGGCAATGCTGATGTGCACTGGGTGCAGTAGCACCCGTCGCGCATTTCACTGACCGAAATTCGGGCAGTGAAATGCGCGACGGGGCTCTGCCTGTGGGCCCCTGCACTGCCCATGCCAAGTGCATGGGCAGTGCAGGGGCCCCCAGGGGCCCCCTGAGTCCCCTTACCGCCAGCCTCTTCCTGGCGGTGCAAACCGCCAGAAACAGGCTGGCGGTAGGGGAGTCATAATCCCCAGGGCAGCGCTGCCCTGGTGGATTATCACCGCCGGGGCTGAAATGGCGGTATACCGCCGGCCCCGGCGGTGCGACCGCGGCGCTACCGCCGCGGTCCAAATACACTGGGAGGCACCGCTAGCCTGTTGGCGGTGCTCCCGTCGTTTTGGCCCTGGCGGTCAAAGACCGCCAGGGTCATAATGACCCCCATAATCTTTATCCTTTTTTTTTAAACGTAACCCTTGATGTTTCGTTTATTATTGGTTCCCTGTTGCCTTTGTTGTTATATGCAGATGATATCGTGTTGATAGCTCGTACTCCCAGAGCACTCCATCTTTTAGTTAATGGATTTTTTGATTGCATGAGAGATTTAGATGTATTAACTAATTTTAACAAATCTTATATTATGGCTGGTGGTTTTAAGAAATGTCATCTGCCAACTATGACGATCATATCCAATACTTTGAAATGCACCAGCACTTTTTCTTATCTAGGGGTGTTATTTGCAAATACGGGCAGCTGCCCAATGCATATAGCCCACTGAAGGGCAAAGCTAGCGAGGGCAATTTCCTCCCTGTTCAATTTACCTCAACCAAGGGACAGAGGTGCTCTTGTCCCTCTTTTAGAAATGTATAATGTGCAATGCTTAGCATCTGTGACATATGGAGCAGGGATGTGGGGTCTCCAGAAATGTGAGGCAATTCAACTCGAGGGGAATAGGTTTTGCAGGAGGGTTGTGGCTGCCCCCATTTCCTCCTCTAATGTGATTTGCCACAGAGAACCGGGCCTTCATTTTGTGGAGGATCATATTGCCACTCGCCTGCCCCTGTTATGGCTGGCAGTTTGGAAGAACAAAGATGCACGTCTTATAAGGGACATTATAAAGGATTGACTTAGTTGTGACAAGGGCATGGAGATTCTCTGGATATCTTGTGTGGTGTCACATCTGTGTAAGTCGGGCTTTTATAATGTTTTTAAGCACCTGGATGTTGTCCCTAATATTAACAAAGAAGCAATTACATCGGGCATTGTTCGATTTGAGGGTTGCTGAGAGGCTGACCTAAGAGAAGGAAAAACCTACAGTAACCACCCATTTTGGCTCATTATGCCAAATCAGTTAGCAGGGTACATGAAAAGACCGATGGGCCGTTGGGTGTGGAGCCTGTTGTTCAGATTTAGGGCAGAGATGATGAAATATTTGTTATGCTTCCCCTTGGGTTACAATGCCAGTCTCGATCGTAGACGTTGACTATGTGATGGGTCAAACTATGATGCACTTTATGTTTTTCTGAAAATACTATTCTATATATTCCAGGCTTTTATTGATACCCCTTGTTAAGAGACATGAGATTCATAATTTTTGGGTAGCTTTTAAGACTCTTTCTGAGGTGGCTGATGATGAGGTAATCGCTCATGTTGGAGCCTTTTTGATAGAAGCAGCACGTGCCCGTTGCTCTTTGTATACGGACTAAGGTTTTCTGCAGCATTACATTTGAATAATAATTGATCATTGTTTGTTATTTTAAATTGTCTATTGTATGCTGTGACCCTTTTTAATGATAATATATATTGTGTTGTATTTTTAATATACTTTTATGGACACATTTCGAATTTGAATAAAGTTTAATCAAATCAAATTATTACCACTAAATGGGAGGGGTTAATGGACGAGCATGGAGGGGATTTGGGAGGGACATGCACGCACCCTCTAAAGAGTAAGCTTACTGCTATTCACAGACTGCCCTTCTATATTTTCTGCAGCCATGAAGGACCTAAATCAGTTGCAAATGTACAGCACAACACATGGCCAACCAGTGGTACTGCAGCACATTCCTATAGAAAGTAACTGAGGTAGGGACTTAAAATAAAACCTCCATAGCAAGTAATGTTAAAATACATTACAATTTTTAAACTATTTGAAAATATAAATACATTGAATTGAATGCTAACACATTTTCCTTAAATAAAGCAATTGTTCTTTTATTTTAAGAATGTTTTATTGGTGTTTTTACATTTTAACATTATTGTAAGAGTAATGTCTATTAGAAACAATTAAATTACTTTTGATTGATAGCATACACTACTTGTAATTATTTTTAATGCATAATAAAAATGTATTTTTTATGTTAGGTAGGATTTTTTTAATGTAAACTTCAGAACGATATTTAATATATTCAAAATAACTATGTTTTAAATGTATTAATGCTATATTTGTATATTGTTCTACATATAAAAACGATCTAGCAATAAATTATATTAATATTCAACATAAATATATTTGTATATATTTTTTAAAAGTTTAATACATTTTAAACTTTTCCTTATACTTTACCATAGGGAAATCACCACCACGATTGTAGAATGTCAAATGCAGTTGTAAAGTTACTACTGTTATCAACTTTACATGGTATTTGATATTTTTACTGACTTCACCCGCTATTTCAGAGGTGGGTACATTTATGTTTAAATGGTGAATAGCCAAAATTAGTACTTACTCGAAAGCATAAGAGTAAATATACTTGCATTAAATCTACAAGTGTAACTTTACCTTTGTGAATAGGCCCCTTATTATGTAGAACAGAGTGATCATAACTGGGGTGTATTGTAGTTCAGCATTAAGAGCTTTAAGTTACTCAGGGGCATATTTACACTCTGCGCTAAATGTGCGTCAAAAATGTTGACGCACATTCAGCGTAAATGATGCACCATATTTAAACTTTGACGCCCGAGCCTGTGGACGTCAAAATTCCTCCGTGTGCGTCATTTTTTGGATGCGGGAAACTGCCTTGTGTTAATGACATGCAAGGTAGGGGTTCCCACCCAAAAAATGACTTTAAGGCCTGTGCGCCTCATTTATACTCCTGCGTCATTTTGACGCAAAGGAGGGGGCAGGCCTTAAAAAACAGCGCACAGCCTGATGTGCGCCGTTTTTTAACGCCTGGGTGAGAGCAGGCGTTAAGGGACCTGTGGGCTCACTTCTATGGTCTCTGACCATGGAAGGAGTCCAGAGGTGCTCTTCCCTGCCACCAGGGACACCCCCTGCCACCCTCGCCCACCCCTGGAGGACACCCATGGATGGGGGGACCCATCCCAGGTAAGTACAGGTAAGTTGAAGTAAGTATTTTTTTTTATTTTTTTAAGTGGCATGGGGGCCTAATTTGGCCCCCCCTACATGTCACTGTGCCCAATGACCATGCCCAGGGACAGAAGTCCCCTGGGCATGGCCACTGGGCAAGGGGGCATGACTCCTGTCTTTGCTAAAACAGGGGTCATTTCAATGGGGTTTGTGTGTCAAAAAATGGCGCAAGTCCGGTTTGAGGCATGATTTTTGCCTCAAACCTGACTTGCACCATTTTTTGACGCACAACCCCCATTTTCCCCTACGCCGGCGTTGCCTGGTTTGAGTCATTTTTTTTTACTCTGACCAGTCTGCTGCGCCGGCTAACGTCATTCCTTAAATAAGGCGCCTGCATGGCGCGTAGGAATGGTGTTAGCCGGCGGTAAAATTTTTGAGGCAAACCAGCGCCAGCTCTGGTTTGCGTCAAAAAGTATAAATATGCACCTCAGTGTGTATGTTTATTCTTTAGTTCCTAAGCACAGGTGTCCAAAACTAGTCCAGGGTGGCTGAACTCATGCCAAGTTTATAGACTATCAACATGAACTATATTTACCTACAAGCAGTCTAAATAGGAATCATGTACATAGTCAGTGGTAATCTGAAAACCTGACATGGCTCTGGCCCTCGTTTACCAATACTCAACACCCGTAGCCTAGGAACTGGCTGCAGGGCTTAACATTTAATGCTGTGAATACATTACAATTGGTTGATGTTGTAGGAATATCTAAAGTAATTAGAGGTATTTGTGGTGTGAGGTAGATGACACTCTTCGGTAGGTAGAGCTGTGTGGCCCGTCAAATAAGGATTTAGAGATGACAAGATTTTGCTTTGGCTTAGTACATTGGATATATATGGATATATATGGTGTGAAGCAGATTCTTATATATTTAGATAACTATGCATCAGTGGTTTCTCGAGGATACTGTGCTTTGCAGGCCATTTTCAGGCACCAATATGATAAAGGGAAGCAAGAAATGGGAGGAAATACAGTAGTAGCACAAACAACCTTTCAAGTCCATATGGGTATAAAGACAGTTCTGATATCACAAAATGAATAGACTTAGCAGAGTAGCATGTTTTTCAAGTTCTTCCAAAGTTTATAGAGGTCTTACTGCTGTTTCTCTGCAGAGCATGGTTTGGTTCACGTTGGACAAATGATATGTCTCAGACAAATGGCCCCAAGATCCCCAAGTACCTTGTCTGGCTGAAGGTTGCTGGTGAGGTTGTGTATTCATTTTCGGATCTCAAGTGGGTTACAGGTGGGTAGATAGTGCCAAGTCCTTGTTCTGTGGCTAGTGTGTAATATAATAATAGATACCCTCTGTGCCATTGTGAGCCAGACAGTTAAGGGGACATAATTCACATGTGGTATGAAACCTAAAACAAGTACAACTGAGAGTTTGAATGAACTGGAATTGTTTTAGGTTTTGATAAGGAAGACCCATCTCTGTGCTATTAAGGTAGTGTGGGTTAATGGCACAAGAGCACAGACTAGATCCAAATAATAATGAAAGCCAATAATGAAAATAACCTTTTTTAAACAACTTGGCTACAGACACTGTTAGCCGCCTGTTACCAAGACCCATTGTTTCCAACACATTACACGTATTTAGATTGTGCTCTGGATTAGACACTTGCTTCTGATTGGGTGGCTTTGTTGTCAGTCTCACTTACCTGCTCTTGATTCAATGGCTTTCTGCCCTATTCTTGCAGTTGTCCTGTCCACTGACATTTCAGTTCCACAGTGCTCTAATTCGATAATGTAGTCTCCAACTGCTGAAATCAGACCTTGCTTTTCAGTGCCAGGGTGAGGCTATTTTCTCTCCCTCTAGCTCCTCATTCCCTTATTTACCTCTTATCCCCCCCATCCAGCATCATCCTGCCCCCCACCCCATAATTTTGACACCTGCTGTGCATTCATTGGGTAAATGTGTTAAAATGTTTTGGACTTTTGCAACATGGCTGCCCGTGAGTTTGAATGTGAGGTAGGCACCTTTCAAATGGTTTATTTCAACAAACCCCAATCAAAGAAGGTAATTGCAGAAGCACACACGTGCAAGGTGGCCATCCTTGAAAAGGATTTGTTAAAATAAACCAAAAAATGCATTTAAAAATGAGGATCCATGTCTTTTTTTTTTTAAAGAATTTGTTAAAACATGACAAATGCATTCAGTGATGGCTGCCATAGGTGCACACATACCAGATGTGACCATCTTTGAATACATGACTAATGGTTTAAAACCAGTTTTAAGATGGCCACAGTGGATGCAAATGCATTCACGGCTGCTAGCTAAGCCAAAATAAAACACTGGCAAAGTCAAAAGGTTTCACTGTCGAGACCTACCAACTGTGCCAATGCTCACTAATACAGCACCTTATAACACGCTCCTGTCATCTCAAAGTGCTTTCAGTAACAGGTGCTACTATTAGCTAACTTAATTATACTCAATTTACAGACCTTGGAAGGATGACAAGCTGAATTGGCCTTGAAGGGATTCAAACTTGTGACATGGAAATCACTGCATCGCTCAACTATAAATATGGAATAACCATTAAGGATTGAACAAATGCACGTGTTTCAGGACTTTCCTGATAGTGTTGTACTTTCCTAAAGCCATTCAACTGGCAGCTGGGTGGGATGGAAAGTGCTAAATGAGAGAATCTCTGTTTCGCACCTATTTGGGCAGGGAGTTTGCTCTCTCATCCATTCTCACATATGAGATATGTACGATTACATATTGACCTATTTTCTGAGGGTTTTTTCAAGCTGGAGCATTTATCTGTGCATTTGCAGCACATTGTTGAAAGGATATGTTGACTTCTTTTATGATACCGGGCAGCTTACATGATCAATAAAAAGCTGCACGGTAAAGGTTGATCTGTGAACCCTGACAGCTATCTCTCAGATTTCTGATGTGAATGAGTCAATATTTGTTTGCTGTATTTGCATCCATTATTACCAATCCTAACCGGGGTACTGCAGCGAGCTCATTGTAGTGCTGGAAGCTGGAGTGACATGCAGTGTTTTTTTGTGGCATTCATAGTCATGTGTCACCACAAGGGCCAGTAAAATAAGGCTGCTACTTTGTCTTCATCTCTGGCTCTTGGTACTCCTAAACTAAAGTCTGCAAGTGAGGTCTCCACACTCCATCCAGCTCTCCAATCTGAATCCCAACTGTGGGTCACAGAGGTAGGTGTTTGCCTCAGTTTTGTTGTTGGTTGGTAACTCCGCTAGCAAGTATTTTTTTCAGTTCGGCAGTATGATACTGTTTGAAGGTTTGTTGGGTCATGTATTTCTGCTTTGACGTTTGTTTTTTGGGGATCAATGATGGTGGAAAACAGAGTGAGGACAACACCCACCTCCACCACCCATGCCAAGAACCTCTGGATCGTCATCAACAGCATAGTCTAATTGACTACCCAAGTCAATGAGGTCGCCACTTCATGCTTCAATACCCTGAAGATGAGGATGATTTTCAAATAGTTTCCAATCAGCACCTGGAGAACCGTCACACACGTTCTGGTCGCAAGCAAGCCAGACTATGGGAACACTCTCTTCTGGTATCAACAAAAAACTCACTAGAAGGCTGCAGATCTTTCAGGACTCTGTGACCAGAATTACCCTCAACCTCCCATGCTGCGGTCACATCACACCACACGTGAAGGAGCTCCACTGGCTCCCTATACACAAACAGGCACAATTCAAACTCCTCACCCACACTTTCAAAGCCCTGCATAATACTGGTCCTTCCAGACACCTGCGTGCACACATCCCACACATATAAATAACAAGATCCGGTGGTCAGGACTTCTCCTACATCATTCCTAAAGCATGAAGAGACCTTCCACTATACAAAAAGAGCCTCCTGCTCACTTCTTGAATTCTAAAAGAAGATGAAAACCTGGCTTTTCAAGAAGTCTCACTAGGCCCTGGGTTTGTCAGGCTCACTCCTGCTCAGCTCTAGGATAGCCTCCCGGGTGGTAGTGATCTCTACAAATCTACCTAACATAACGACATAACAGTGATTAGTTTTGGTTTCGAAAAGCCACACCTAGGTACTTTTTTTAAATTGGTCTGAGTACTATGTCACATGAGTTCGAGAGTTTACGTGGACATGATTTTAAAGGATATAGCTAGTGACTGGAAATAGCTGTTACTTTCTTAAGCTCATAAAAATGGATACCAGGTCAACAGGTAGTTCTGACATAATACCACATTCTTTCTTGGCTCCATTTGATAATTTCTTGGTGTGCAAACAGTTCGGCAGCTTTATCAGTAACTCTGTAATTCTAGGCACTCTTCTTTCAGATCACTCCTCTTTGACATCTGTTTTCATTGATCATTTATTCACCATTTAACTTTGAGCCTTTACTGCTTTGTTTTTTGGAGTTGAAACTCTTTGTTGAACCTCTGTCAGTGCCTTAAACTCCAAATGTTATGTATCTAGGACAGCAGAGTAAAGACTGCCTTCAATTTCAGCATGCAATTTGTCCAAGAGCTCACCTCAGCAAGCTAGGATGGGGAGTGAAAAGTGAGCAGAGTGGTCAGGCTGACATTGCACAATCACCTCCAGATTTCCATCCTCTTCATCTAAGTTTTATATCAGATTGAGTAGGTAATTGTGTAGAGGTGATATGTTCCCTGTAGCAGCTGGGGCCGCCCAAAATTAAGAATCTTGGCTATTAAGATGTATGTACATATGTTTGTGGAACCTCCCACCTATTAATTCAAATCTTCAAGCATTAGGAATTGAAAAAATGGAGCATGCAGTTTTACACTTAAATGTAGGAGTATATTTATTTAATTCATTTTTAAAGCACTGGCTTGTGACACGTCGAGACTTGGTGGTACTAGAACTGTCTTAGTCAGGTGAACTTCTCATGGCATCGGATGGTGGATGGCGACTGAACGTGCCAGTGGACCTTGGGAGAGCTTGATGTATATGCTAAATAGAGGCCCGTCCCTCATGTTAGAGGGGAATGTTATCCACAGATGTCTTACAAACAGCAAAGGTCTCTTTGAAAAGGCTTTCTTGCAGGTTGTTCCTTGAACAGCATTAGGGCCAGGAGCTATCTTAGGTCTGGACTCAGTAAATTCAACAGGTATCCTCCTAGTTTTCTGAATGTGCGTTCTCTGTGGGATTGAACCATCAAATGTGCATGGCTTGACCTACGGATCCCATTCAGTGTGTAGGACATAGTTAGGTCTTATGGGTAAATCAGGTGTTATCCCTCGTGAGATTTGCAGAGTGTGCATTTGAGTTTGAACTTATTTCTCTTTGCCGCCAGGAGCCATGCGAGGCTTTTGACAGCTGGTGTGGTGTGCTCGGATTTCTTTGGACTGAAGCAGATTCTGACTGCTGTTTGTTGTATCCTCTGATATTTCTGTGGGTTTTTCAAATTAGATAGAAATGTTTTTCATATGTAGACAATGGTTCAGTAGTTGAATAGAGGCAGGATCTTGGCGTTGGTACGTTTGATCTGGTAACTACACTGGGGAAGAGGGGCGATCCCTCTGATCATCATGAGCGGTCTGTTGAAACTCTTGACAACTGTTGCCGCTTGGTATCATATTACATAGAGTACCCTGGGGATGCAACAGACATGTGTACAGATTTTTGTATGCCAACAGGGCACTGCAGTATTACACAAATGGCCACAGATGCTTAAGAGGCCCCTTCTGTAACACAGATTGTGCTGGTGCACATACAGCACACATGAAGGTGAGAGTCATGCAAATGAGGGAAGCACATTACCTATGCACCCTCATCGTATTATAGATACAGGCGCAGATACAAGGAGGATGTCAGAAGGCACAATGACTGCACCACAAAGAAATGGCACACAGTCACTGCATCCTCAAGGGTGTCACCTGGAAGAGGGGGAATAGTGACTCACTGCACCTGCCTGCAGGGTGATCTCTGTCTGGGTGTTGCCTGGACTGTGAGAGATGGAGTGGCTGCTTAAAACAATTGCTCCACCTCTCACCAATGCACTGCTCCTGGGGCAGCACACTGTCCATGTTTGCATCTGGCGCAACTTGTTAAAGGTGCAACCTGGTGCAACCTGGGACAGTGAGTCCTAACTGTAATTTACTCACTGGTATTTGAATGAAAGGCTTTTTGTCAAGCCAAATGCTGAGGCTTCTTATTAATTGATTAGGAGTTTGGGATGTGGAGGCGACACCTCGACTATCCTTCATCCAGTGGTAGATCTATTTTAAGCATGTTGACACGCTTGTACTTTTAATACAGGATACTTTTAATAAGGACTCATACAACTAGAGAACATAGGAAGAAAAATGGTTATGGTAAGTGGGTGTTGGTTTCATGAGTATTTAAGTATTTTAAAGAGACCAGTTAAGTAATGGCACTACACACACACAGGGCCAGATTTACAAACCTTCCGCTCTAGGTTTGTGTCAGAAAAGGGACGTAATCCTGTGCAAAGAGGGTCATATTTACAATAAAGTGGTGCAGGGCAGCACAGCAAGTGATCTTGCTGTGCTGCCCTGCATCACACAAAAAGGGCAGAAATGCACTGTATTTACAAAATATGGTGCATTTATGTCCTCTCCCCCTGTGCTGGCATCCTTTTGGCTGCCTAGCACCACCATAGGCACCCTTGCACCATGGCGTTGCATGCAAGACTGTTTTTGTGCAGGAAGGGACACCTTCCTACACAAAAACAATCAATGGAGGCATTTAGAAAGAGAGATATTTCTCCTCGCTACGCCTCCCCTGGGGAGGTGTACAGTTTTGACACATTCCCAGGTTTACAGAGCCTTGTAAATGTGGGAGTGCTTCAAAAGCCATGGGTGTTGCGTGGGAAAACCCCATGCAATGTTCATGATGCAGATTAAGGTAACGCATCGCAAGTTGCCATAGCTGCGAAGACATGAAAAACCACACAAAGTGGCTTTGCGTGGCCTCGAAGATTTAGGTCTGCACTCTGCGCCTCCGGCGCATTGGGCAAAACTTGTTGTCTGCACTGGATATTTAGCTAAAAGTAATGCAAAGCACTGGCTTGCGTTACTGTGCTTCACCTGATTGGTACACAGGTGGTCCTGTCCTGCCACCCATGCTTTTTGATGCAAAACCATATTTACTAAAAATAGTCGTGTTTTGTGCCAAAAAATAATGCCATTTTAAAGCAGGAGTTCAAATGAGAAATTATTTTCTTTCTCCTTTCTATTCCGAATTTGCACAGGTGGTGCACTGTGCAGCACACACGTAAAGTAGGAAACGTTTTACAGTTTGTCTGGGCACAGTAATTTGTAGCGGAAGGGTGCCCTTCCAGTACAAAACCGCTGCTAGAGCATGGTGCAAAGGTTTGTGTGGGCACTCGGCAACCTGTTTGTGCACCAGCCCTGGGGACAGGGGTGGAGAGAGCCTTATCTTTGTAGATGGCTCTTTGATCCCCTCTCCCTGACCTGCAGCAAAGTACAGCACAGTGCAGTAACTTTGGATGCTGCAGCGCGTTGTGTGATAGGGTCGTAAATCTGGCCCAAAGGGTTTATGCTTCTGTTAAAACACACCGGCAAGAGTTTGTAGAGAATACATGTAGACGTTAGAAACAGCAATTTGTTTTCATTTAAGTAATTTAAAGATTTTTTCATTGGTCAGATATTGGAAGCTCATTCTATTTTTTTTGGTGGGGGGGGGGGCAAATTGGGGAATTACCAAGTCTGTTTCAGGATCTTGGTATTATCGATTGGGATACTGTCCTGCAAGCCTAGACTGTCTGTACCATGTCCAGATGTATTTGTTTTTCCTTACTGGATATGTTTTTTATACTTTTGCACTGGTGGGGAGGGTGCTGGCATCGTGCCTCCCGGGTATCAGTACAGCGTTTGTCCATTTTGCCTCAGAATGTATGTAGTCATGTATTTTTGTTTGAAGTGACCTGTTTTTTTTACCCGGGAAAGCAAGTGGTGGTAGGGCAAGTTGACTGATGTGAGCATGTCCGGTGGGCCTATAGTCTGACTTTATGTTAGGTGGGGGGTTAGGAGTGGTACTGAGTTCAAATCTGTCCGGTGATGACGTATAGGATACTCTAAAGTTTTGTTTACTCTCATTAATTCTGGTATGATTATGGGATTTATGAACTAGATAGAAAGGAGTTCCCTGGCTGGCCTGTTTCCTTTTTTCATGGCCACTATAATTATGGCAGTGTTGTCTTCTGTTTAAGTCGACTTTCTTTCTAATATCGTTGTTATGGCTGTGCTGTTCAGCAGATGCATGGGCCGCCTTTATTTTCTGACTAGTCTTTCTCAAAGGTCAATGATACTTGTTGACTGGTGTTATTTTTTTCTTTTTTATTCCCTCAGACAACGCTCATTTGAAGTCTCTATTGAATGAGTTTGACCCAGGGTTCTTGTCTTGATCACGATTGTACAAAACCGGTGGATGTTTCTTTTCTATTGTGTTAGGTGGTAACAGCGATCTTTGAAACGACAAGTAATTTCCCACCTTGAAGTTGTGCTTTTGTACAACAACAGCAGAACCTCGAAGGGTTTCTTACATGCTGTTTGTGGATTTGCTGTTGTGACTGTCTTCTGCAAGCACTAAAGCGTAGCTCTCCATTATACACTTTTCTAGCATTACTTGATTTAGACGAGATTATGTATAATGTTTTCAAAACTTTGGTCTTCGAGCCATTTCACTGTAATGATATCTTGCCACTTTTGGACTGCTAGAGATAGTTTAGTTGATTGTGGTCCCTTGAACGGATCAGACAAGTGTCCTCTTTCAACGTCTGGAGGACGCAAGGAGGTGGTGTGACTGATGACTACTTTCCAGAGGAGAGAAGGAATATCATCACCCTCTTTGGTTTTCGGAAGCAAAAGAGTGAGGATGGGGGTGTTTATTCTTTTGAAGCTGATGTCTTCATCCTCCTACATGACTGAGAATATTAAGGGATGTTGACTTGGAGGTGCTCTAGTTCTCTCTGCCGTCTGCTCTCTAGTCACCTCTATGCTCTGCAGATACATGTATTAGTTTGGGAAGAGAAAGAGACAGTGCATTTCTATGTCCACTTCTTCGGTGCTAATCATCTTTACTTCAGTCCATCTTGCAAACCGACTTATTTCATTCTCTCCTCTAGATCTTGACCATGACTTCTACGATGAGCTTAGTTTTAGTTTCTTCAGTTTACCACAGTTTCGTTATAGTAACAGCCTATATTCTGCTAACCATGGAGGGGAGGGCATTGCCACAACAGAACCCAAAACTTTATTGTTGACTATAGGGCAGCTGTATGTATCTATGCATCTGTGTATGTCACTGAGACATCAGAGGTAGAGTGGGAGAGATTGAGAGACCATGGGAGAGGGAAAGGAGGAATATGATTGTCCTTCCTAGTTTTGGCTAGTCAAGTAGATACCTAGTGAATATGATAGAGGACCAAAAACTTCAAGGCAGCACATGGCTCAGTAAAACCCTCCAGGTCCATTGTCCTGCAGCATTTTCTTACACGAATGTGCATCTTTGTACCATCTGTTGATATGGCTTTGTGCTTCTGTGTGTCATGAATCCTCCAGTGTGGAGAGAAAGGATCAACAAATAAGAAAAACACAGACATAAGCTTGCCCAACACCCACCCTCAATCCAATTAAGCAAGAAACATACAATAAACTTACAACAATCTCAGGGCATGGCATCGCCCGAGGCATGTCCATTTTATTCTTTATTTAGGAAAAAGTAGACACAATAGTGGGTAAATTTAAACAGAGAAGTGTGAGGTCTTTTACAATGTCTCTCCTGCCACTCCTCGTTGCCTTCTCCCACACCAGCCCCTCCAGGGCATGGCCTACAACTCGCATTGCCAGCAATGGTGAAACATTTTAGTGAGGCATGGTGGCACACCCAACAGACGTCCATCAAAGATCTGGGGTAGGTTTGCCTTCGCTCCACCTTCGCAGTGGAGAAAAGTTCCAAGTTGATTATCAATGTTCATGCTAGTGTCACAAAAAGTCACTGAGATATTCTGGAGGCAGCAAGTCTTTAACACTGAGGCAGTGTATACGATTCACGGTGTTCATTGGATGTGGTTAGCATAGACATCAAGGAACATAAGGGAGAGAAAATATTTCAACTCTTCAATTAATGAAAGGATTTCATAGCTTTAACCGCAGTGGAGTCCCTGTTCTTCCTTAATGCAGCTGCCTCATAAGCACAGAGGGGGCTCTAAGTGAAGGGTGGTGGGGCATTACTATTAATAATCCCCATAAATGTGTGAAAAAACATTTAAGAAATAGGCGATACAAATGAACGACCTTATCAACTTATCACCTTGTGTTTGAGGGTGGTCAGCATTTACTCATTCTGTGGCGTATGGAATAAATGCATGCATAGACAAAAAAGTATTATGAGTGGAGCCTAACATTAAACACCGACAGACAAAAGCCCTCAACCATTTCCCAGGAAAGGCCGCTTCTTGTGAAAGTGACATGTAATGTTAGAGATTTCATTTTTGGATATTGAACCTGACATTCAGATGCAAACTGGCATATAACTTACTAAAGTAAGTTCTGAAGCAGAAGCAAGTCACTATGCTGTTTTCTTATAGGAGTCAAAGGCCAGAGACTAAGGTGTCAAAGGCAGAACACAGGGACCTTATGGAGATGGGGCATATAACCTGGAGGCCTTTACTTCAGACCTGGAGCTGGCATAAACACCATAGTTTAGTGGACGTTGTGCTCTGAAAGGTACAGTGAATATAAACAGCCCACACATGTTGAACAGGAGCCTCCTAGAGCAGGCACACATAACCATGAGGCATTTCATGCCATCAGAGCTTACAAACACAAGCTGCAGGGCAGAGTTGGACCTCTAAATTGAAAGACGTGTCTCTAGAACAAGGGGACACAGAGAGTCCTATGTACTCACTGAGATTCCTTAATCTAACTTGAAATATAATCCTTGATGATGTAATGCAGACACACGGTGCCCAATACTTTCACCTTGGAAGTCCTAGAGCGTACACAAAACTTAAAGATCTTTCCTAAGAGTCTTAAATCACATACACTGGCACAAAGGCCACAAGTTGAAATCTTAAGAACTACAGAGTAGATTTAGATAGGCAAGTAGTCACACCTTAGGAATGTGGAAAGTCACACAGAGCTGCGAGTTCTAATTCTGAGGGGGCTGATCAGGCACACTTAGGAGATCTCAGTCTGGGATCCTAGAGCAGACCCTACAGATCTTATTCCGAGTGTTGTGGAATAGAGTCAGAAAGTTTATTCTTCTAAGCCAAAGAGCTCATGTACATAGCATAAAGGTCAAATCATGTGAGTGGATGAAGAGTCTCAACTTCTTGTGTGAAATATGAGATCAGAACTTTGAAGCCTAAAGGTCTAGCCCTGTGTATTCTAGTGCAGACACATATATTCACATAGTTCATCCAAAGTGTTACAGAGAAGATACACTGAGCTGCGAGGTCTTATTCAGGGAGACATCAAGCAGGCACACATGCACCCTCATTGCCTCTTTCTATGAGCGCTGGAGTCTCATGTTAAGCGTCCTAGAGTAGATATAGAGATCACTTGAGATACTTTTGCAGACACAGAGGCAATGGCATTGTCATTAAGGTCGTTGAGCAGACATTAAGGGTCTAATTCAGAAAGATTTTTGTGGTCAGTAGTAGGGTGCTAATGTCGCACCACAGAGGAAGCCCATAGACTTCAGAAGTAAAAGGCCTGGTCTTAAAGGAAGACCCAACCCTCATGAACTTGAATCTGTTGTGGAATGAGTGAAAGAGCAAAAACCTGGACTGTTATATTCTAGTAAAGGCAGCGAAGGGAAGGGTTCTCAATTTTTTTGTGGCTTCTTTTGTTTCAAACTGAGCCTCAGAACATGCTTGGGAACAATTTATGTGGTGCAACCGACCTCGCTTATTTTCTACCCCTTCTTTTTCATGATGAAATTTTCTCTCTTTGCCTCGACTCTCCCGATACCACAATGAGGTGGAGGGAAATTGACTGAGACTGCATTATCCATATTTGGTCTATGTGCATACGAGCACTCCAGCTCACCAACAAATGCAAGAACATTGCATGGCCGGCTGACAAAGGAGGACTGTCAGGAAAGGTTCTACAAAGGGGGTGTGCCCTTGCAAAAACTGAACAGGAAAGCACAATTCACCACCCATGTTGGCTTATCTTTTAAGTTGGATCTACTAAGGTCTTTGCACACAGACCTTAGGGAATACATCCTCTTCAGAAAACGTGGGATGTCAGTGATTGGTATCCGGGCACAATGGAGGATTCTGCTTATTGGACAGTCCACTGTTGACCAGGATCTATTTCATGCAAGTAATATTGCTGTCCTTGCAGTCCTGTCGGAAAAATTGCAGTCTGTTGACGGGGAAGGGAACCAGGGAGTACATACAGGGGAAAGGCCAGAAAGGGGATTTCAACTTAAAAGTAGAACTTTATGGACTGACTCTAGTTTGAGTGTTTTTTCTTTCTCACATGTGGAATCCATTTAAATGTCTAAGTTGAATATGTTTAAATACATATGTACCATACAATACACATGTGAATCTCCCTGCCCAAGTCTTCCTGATCCTCCCAAGGCATCGGTCTGTTAGAATTGTTCCCAGCTTACGAAAACTCCGGCTCACTTCGGACGCAAGTCTGTATAAATTGTTATTCACTAAGATGGAAGTATTAAAAATGAAGTGAGAAACAGGGATTGATTTTACAGAATTGAAGTAAAAAAAAAAAACGTAGACAGAGCTAAATATAAGCATCCCGGATTTTATACAGCATGTAAAGATTTGCAGGATTGCCTGGTGAATGGTAACCCATGCTGCACCTTATTGACAAGGAGCGATCAGGCCAACAGGTGTGCCATCTGCTGTCTCATGCAGAGGCATCAATGTCCAGCAGCTCAGGTCAGATGTTTGTTTTTCAGCCAAGTTGGGCTGATTTACATGCGATTTATCTCCTGTGATGGTAGAGGGGTGCAAAAAAAAGAGTACAAGTACACAAAAGTATTCGAAGTTCAGAAGCATTAGCTCAAACACTTCCCTCCCATGTGTGTGCACAGCCATGTTGCAGCAGACAAAGCATGCGACGTCTGAGGTATAGAACAGAAGTCATGCTTCACTGCCGCCGCCCACCTTCTGCCGCTGCCATGAAAAGCTGAAAACAAACAGTGAGTCACAAAGGCCTTCCAGGGACAAATGTGCAGAGGAAAGGTTAGAGAAACACTTTCCCTCAACTTAAAAGCGAGGAGACTCATCTGACACACACCAAAATACAACAATACACATCCAGTCAGTTGTCAGCACTGTACAGTGTCGGACTTCTGCTTCTTGTCAGTGGTCCCACTGTGGGGGTGCGCCACCTGATCCCGGGGGTGGGCCCCGTCTGGTGACACACAGCTGTGGCCTAGCAGAGTTCCCTTCTGTGAAGCCTCAGGTTTCTCTTGTTCTTGTCCTCCAATTTTTGGGGGAACCCCTCTCTTGCTCCACCCACAAACCACTGGTCCCTTTTCACATTAGTGGCCTGTTTTGACTGTGCTAACAACAGAAGATAACTAATACCACACGCCTGGTTGTACGTTTTGCTGCACCAAGCTGTAGCCGATGGCCTGGGTGCAGGTTCTTTGAATCACCGAGGGCAGTGGCCTAACTCCCTCCCTTTGCTAGCTTGTACCTCCTGAAATGTAAGCCTGCCACCTAACCGGAGAACTTTACTGTTTCATCTCTTCTACATGCTCAAGTATTTTTTTCAACCTGCTTCTTCTCCTGGAAGTTTGTTTACCCCTTTAACTATTCACTTGCTTGCTCATCCTCACCCTGCTCAACTCCTTGCTTTGTACTTCAGGGCTCTGACGCTTCTTCTCCCTGTGCTTTCCCTACATCTCCTCTCTGCTGTTCGCCCATAAAGGCCAGCTCCTACTCTAGCAGGCGACGCTGCTCCCCTTGCTGTTGCTCATTTACATGTGGCTATATTCGCTCTGTTTCTCGCCAGTGGGGTTGTGGTTTCCTTGTTATTGCAGCCTCTAGGGTTTAACCTCGGGATACATCGCATCCTTTCTCTGTAATCAAAGGTCCTGCTGCTCTTCTGTGTCGTGTGCTTCTGCCTCTGGACCAATCATGACTCTCCAGCGTGTTATTTCAGGCTCTCTGCCTCCATTCTGCCATTAGCGCTTTGGTTTTAGGTTCTGTATTTATCAGTGGTTTTGGCTCTGTAACTCCTTGGCCTCCCTCTTTCCTTGGCTCACCCGACCCCCCAGCAGGCTAGGACTTAGCTGCTCATTGCTATTTAATACTGTGCTGAGCTGCTTGGTTTGGGCAATCCTCTTTACTCTATAATTTTACACATTTCAGCTCTACCTCCTACTCGATGTTTCCTCATTGCCCATGAGCTTGTACATTTCCAACTCTTCCGGGGCTGGATCTCACACGTTCATTGCTATTTCTGCTTGGGCCTGGTCATCCCCTTCCTTACCCTGTTATTCCTAGCATTCTCCTCTCCTTTCTCTCATCTGGCCCTTTTGCCTGGTCGTTTTAGGTTCTTCTAGGGATGGGCTTCACATGTTTTTTTCTAATTAATGCTCTGCTACCCTCCTTCGTTTAGATCAGCCACTTCCCCGTTCTGCTTCGGGCTCTGCATCTCTCCTTGGGCTTGTCTCCATTGTCTTAGGTTGGGCATCTCTTCTTGTTTCAGGCCTGGAGGTTTCTTTCGTTGTATCTGACTTGACAGCTTTCTTGAGTCACCTTTCTTCTGCTCTGCCAGACTCTGCCTTCTCTTTATTGTGGGCTTTCGCTGCCTGTTTGCTACTGGCTTTCATGCCCTGATGCACTACAGGGGGTAGGCTGGACTGGTCCATCCAGTACACCACGCTGCTGTCCCTGGATTTGCGTGGACAGGTCCATCAGGTACGCCAGGCTCTGTTACTCTCAGTGCAACTGCATGGACTCTTCCTTCCGGCTCTACTGCTATCACTAGGCTCGGCGTCTGCCTTTCCTTTCTCTTATATGACTGCTGCTCACAAATCTGGCTCTTATATTTGCTCCTTTTGGTCTTGCCAAGGGCTTTATGTTAGTAAAAGGCTCGGCACTACTTATTGTTTAAGGTAGCCAATGCTCCTGAATAAAAAAAAGTCCAGTCCTAGGTAGAAACATCATTTTGTCTGCTATTTTAGCTCCACCCATCCTTCAGGTATGCCACCATATTTCCCAGTTATATCGTTTTCTACGCCCTTCACTGGTTGAGCATATTCTGGATCCGCTGCACTCCCTGGTTCAAGCCTGCACCTTTTCACGGTTGTTTCAGGCCTCATTGTGCTCCTGGTTTATGCCTGCACCTCTTCCTGATTACATCATGCTCTGCTACACTTCCTGCTCTTGTTGGCTTTCCATTCAGTTTATTTTGAACCCTGATGGCATACCTGAGAAAGGCCGGAAACTTTTCCAGTTTAGTCCTACCTCTGTTCTTGTCCCTGGTCAAGCCCCAGCCTCTGTTCAGGGCTACCGTGGTGTGATGCCAGCTTCTCTCTACCCGCTTTCCATACACTAGGGTGCCCAATTTCCTGCTGCTCTCTCTGAGATACACGTCATTTCCTGTCCTCTCCCTGGGCTTGATGGATCTTCTTCTTGCTGCTTTCAACTGGCTAGCACAACCTTTCGCCTGTTGTCCTCCTTGGGCCAGCTTGGTGTATTTCCCACTGCATTCTTCACTGTTCGTCTCAGTGGCCTAGCTTAGCCTCTTTCCTGCACCTTTTTCTTGAGCAGAACTGGTGTTTTTCCATTGCTTCCTGAGTTATCCCAGCTTCTTTCCCACTACTCTCCCTTGTATAGCCAGGACTCTTTTCTGATACTCCCTTTGGCTAGCACAAACACATTCCTGCTGATTTTGCAGTACTGGTCTGGCCCTTTCCTTAATTCCTTTCTGGGCTAGCCTGGCCTCTTTTCTGCCGCCATCTCGTGGCTAGGCACCCACAGTTCTACTTGACTACTTCCTGGCCACTCATTTTGCACTTCACCTCGGCTTCACCTCTTAACTTTTTATAACATTTTTAATACATTCTTTTCTAAAAAAAAAAATAATAATAATAAAATAATATTTTGGGTGCTTGATTGAGTAGGGCCGTGCGACTTAGGCCCTTGTGCAAAAGAATGAAGGAATACAAAAAAAGGCGGAGCCACAAGTTAGTATATGATATTTCCGCAGAGTCTCTCAGTTTTAGGTCTGTTTCTGTGTTCCCTTTAAGAGTAAAAGCAGCAGTTTGTCCCTTGGCTGTCCATCCATGGGTGCTAAGCAATCTCCTTTATCCTTCGGATGTAATCATGCAACTGCTCTGGGTCCTGCAGCCCCATATCCTGGCACACCCACTCTAGGTCCTCCTCGTCGGCAATGGGGATGGAGTTGTAGGCAAGTTCTTCTGAGGGCAGTGTGGTAAATGTGGTAAACTTGACCCGTTTCCGCTTGGAGGTAGGGGAGTTCAAAGGGTCCTCGTTGTGGTCCCGGGTGGATCCCCCTGAAGATCCATCCCCTCTGCCATGGACCTGGCTCTGTACACTGGTCTGAGAGCTACCACTGCTGTGATGGTCCCCATGGCAACATGTCTGGACAGTCTCCAGTGGGTTTCCAGGGCTCTCTTGTTGAGGGGAAAGGTCATTCTGGGCACGAAGAGGCTGCCCGTTGCCCAAAAACACCCAGTGGTGTGAGTGGTCTGTGTTAGCTTGCCCCTCAGGTGGTATGCGCTTGTGTCTGTATTTCAACACAAAGACAATGCAGTTAATAAGGAACACCAGAATGGCCAGGCAGAAGACACCAAGTAGCGCGTACATACCAATCTCTAGATCTGTCAAGCCCCGGGCTACATGTACATAACCTGGAGGGATGGTGGGAAAGTCATCGGTTGCCTCGGGAACGGTGGGCACTCCACTGTCCTGACTGGGGTCTAGCGTCTCCTCCACAGCAGCCCTTGCCGTGGTGCCAGCTGCCCTGGAGCCCTTGTCTTCATGCCCACCTGGCATGTCGCTGCCCCCTGGGTAATCTACTTGCTGCCCATCTTCCTCCTCCTCAGAACCAAAATGTACACGCACATGGGCCATGGCGGTGGACAGCACGCTCCGTCGCTTTGTCTTCTGACATGCTTCACAGATAACAAGCTCCACGCGCAGCAGGTTGCCTGAGCCTTCAGCCTCGGATGCCACCACTATGGGGAAGGCCTTGTCTGGGGTGACTGACACCACTTTCTCATCCAGGCTGCTGACTACCAGGTTGTAGTCTTTGGGGTCATACAGAGAAAGGGGGGCAGCAGTGCCATCGCTGTAGGTGATCCACACATTCAGCAGGCTCTCCTAAACAAAGAGAAAAGAAAATGATCTGAGTAAAAATTCAACAAGAAGACAACTATCATCTCAGCGGTAGCACACCATATTTAGTATCAAGCGGTTGTCGACACTGGACTGTTAATTGTACTACAATACTGTGCACCTCTCCATGGTGTTAAAGGGCAGAGACATACGCTCTTGGAACTGGGTCATTCCCTGGCCTAATTTGATTGAACCCCATCTATTAATATAGAGATATAACTCTACCATTAGAGTCTTTTGCAATGAGTAAATGTTGTTTAACATACATTCAGAAAACAGAATTATTTTTAACTGTTTACTAAGGGTGTGGGAACGAAGGAACTCGACAGCGATGTACTCCACTCTGCCGGAGGACCACTTCTAACTGCTAATTCAAACATTTTAGAGAATTGGAACAGTGCTTGTTGTTTACATCTAGAGTTTGCTTAGCTCTTTGACCACTCCGTTGCCGGAGCAGGGCCACTCAATAATTTGCTAGCCTTTAAATTGCTTTCATTTCAGAAAGTAGAGTTTGGTTCTTTTTAAACTGGCCACACCGCTGGTATGCCTTTGATCAGATCTACTGATGTGGAAACAAGGAATGTCAGTGAGAAGAACTTGTGATCAGGAAATAAAATTATGTAAATCCCGCTATGAAAAAACAGTAGAAACAACACATTTTAATTAGGTGTGGGTGGAGTTAGTGACCAAAAAACTCTGCCGTGCTATGCGGCGTTCCGCAATCATGGAGTGCGTTTAATCATGCAGTTCGCTCTGATATTTGATGCCGGGTGTTTGTCTTGCACTGAAAAATCAGCGCAAACAGCACCACCTGAAATGCAGGAGGGTGTTCCTTCTCTTCTGCCACTCAGATAGTGTTTCTACTCGAGCTGCACTTTCCTCAACACAAAGGGAATGTTTCTCAACGTGAGCAGTAGCGACCATCCGCGACCGCCCGCACTGAGAAATCACGCTGGGAGGTGGTCTGAGTGAGATTTTCCTCGCTCGTCAACTTAACGTTGGTGAGCTCGAATGAGAAAAAAAAACTAGTAATAATGTGAAATATCTGTAATGGAAATAAAAATAACTTTGAAAAGATATTATGATTTATCAAGGGCATTATACCTGGCAAAGGGATATTATCTAATCTACCATATAATCCATTGCATTTTTTAGTTATGCCATCTGTGGTAATAGCATTATTACAACGAAATGACATCACAAACATTTTCATTTAGGAAACCCTTCTATATCGAATACCAATCTGAAGTAATGAAGAATGTATCATCCTATGTTGTCCCTTTTTAATGCACAAAGTATATCACTACATTAATTGTAACTTTTAAGTCATGCTTTATTTAGATTCAAAACAGGCTTTATAATGGAGCACATCAATATGTAGACATGCTACTGATGGGAGACTGTGCCTACAGTATCCTAACAGTATCTTTATTTCAATCCTAGTAAGTAACATCATCCCGGGTTACCAAAGGGATGTTTTGTATCTGTTTCTCCTGTTGAAGAGAGTAAACTCAGATAACGTGGATGTTTCTCCCATTGTAAATAATCAGAACATAAGGCCATATCATGCCCCCTAAACATACATTTTAATGTACTGCACTACTCATTTCATCTAACATTACTAAATAAAGATAACACATCTGCTAAATTGCCCAATCTTACCATGGCTGCTAATCATTTTGTCTTGCTATATTTCTAATATCTTTGTTTGAGAAGGCTCCCTTGAGCTAATGAGCTGACAAGCTCTGGTTGTTTCACTTGTGCCCAGTGAATGGTACAGAGACCTGAGAAGATTTTGGGCAGCATTTCCAGCACCTCCAAAACGATAAGTTGCTCTCTACTAAAAAAGCACAATTATTCAAAAACACATGTCTAAAGATACACTGCACTGGCTGCAACATCAAGTGTGAAAAACTAAAGACTGTCACTGAGGAGTGTTATCCTGCACTGCATTCACCATAATGCACTGGGCGAACTGAGTGCTGGGATGTGAGGCAGTGTGCTCCCTCCCTCGCTTTATATTTCTAATTTGTCATCATAATCTGTTGTTTTTCATACAGTCAATCACAGATTTGCCTCAGAGAAGGAATGATAACCCTTGTTCTCTGCTAGAATGAGCCAAACTGACCTCCTAAATCAAAGTGTCTCATATGCTATCTTCTTTTCAAAGAGTTGGGATTATGGTATTTAGGTGTGGCCAGTTTATTTTCAGTGGTGTATTTTACATGAGAGCCAGAACCAAGGATGAACTCAAGATAAAAAAGATACTTTTGTACTGGATAGTTCATACTGAAACTATCACATTGAAGGTTACATATTGTGAAATAATGATTTAAATGATATGTATCAAATTGTAAGATTGTTAGCTATTGGATTTACGATTAAGGATTATTTTGGCATATTTAAATTAATATATAATTTGTAGTTATTTTGTAATAATTTATCTCTAAATAGTGTACATGATGTTAACTACGTTTCAATTAATATTGAGCTCCAACACTTACCGGAGGTTTTACATTGTGTGTACAATGCATACAAATCAACATACAAACTGTAGTGTACATTTAGTTAGTATAGAAGATGGTGAATTGTGTTTCTACGTATACGATGTGTAATACTTACCATAAGTCTAACACTTTGAGGGGGAGGCTGCACTGACATGCATATGTAATTGAAATGTAATTACAGATCCAGATTCTTGCAGAAACAAGTGACAATTTGATATATGAACAGGTGACTTACCTTTGATAGTGCTCTTTCAGGTGCATACTCTATCTAATCATAGATTGCTCCTATTTAGAACATTACCATGACCTCAAACAGCATAGAGATATTTTCAAAGAAGTGCTTCGCACATCAAGCCGCTCCGCGTTAGCCTTGTTCTGATCTGAAAATGACGGAGTGGAGCCACATGTAGACGCCACCCCTGAGCGCTACAGTCAGTTTTGTGAATAGCTCTCTTTGTGCCATCAGACAGGGAGCCCAAAAAAGATTATTGGTACCAGTGTACTGATCTCTAATTTAGGAACTTTTCAGATGATACCGGGAGTGGGATCCCATGTAAATTCCTTACTCTCCTGCCACAAAGGCTACTGGAACACAGGCACTCTCGTGTTCAAGAAGTGTATGGTGTGTATTATATCTGTTGAGTTTCACTGGTTTTACGCATTTCAGCTACAACCATCTCATTTTAAATGTGTTTTCTAGTGAATGTCATTGTTTTTTTATGGTGTACTTAATTTCCAACCAACACAATGGATGGATGGCCTTTGGACTTGCTCAGCAGAGGTTGGCTTCAAGGCTGCTGCTAACCTGAGTAAGCTGCTAACCTGAGTAAGCTGCTAACCCTTGCTGTAGGAGACCCTGTGCTCAACCTGGTGTGGGCGGTCAAAAAATACTGGACACATTTACACCAAACTAGTGAAAGTGCGCTTTCCAGGTAAAGTTCAGCTTTCATGCCGAGTCAGGCGTAAATTCATTCAGTGGTCGAGCTGTAGACACAAGCAAAATTTCCTGTGAGAGCCACTCCTCCCCCTCACATAACTTTCTACCCTGCATAGATTCTTTATGAAACTTGTTGCACCAAAACATAGCTAAGTGGATTGCCAAATTCCATGCAAATCCGTACATTGGGTTAAAAGTTATACCCAAATCAAAAAATGACTTTCAATGCCAAGCGCAACCAAGACATAACTACACAGTGGCAACCACCACAGTACAGCTCATAGAAATACATGGAGTTAGGCATTTGACTTTGGCCTGTGGCACCTCAGGGAGATGCAAGGCTACTTCAACCTGCCCCATGGCTCAAATCTGTCTCCTGAATGGCTAGATGTTTCAGTGGATGCTTGTTAAATGTCCAGTACTCTCCCAGCATCATCCTGTCTGTAATTTCCTCACACTTCTTTTCTGTCTTACTCACCTGTTTAGGAAATTTCAGTGTTTGCTGTGCGGTTGTCTTCGCAATAAGAGTGTGGCTGTTTCCAGGACTGGGATGGAGGGAGAGAGACAAGCCAGACACCACCTGCGCCGTGAGATCTGTGATGCTGACCTTCTCATCGGAGACAGTGATGGGGGTCTCTCCAAGGATGGCCTCCATGAGGGGGGACACAACCTATTGAAAAAAAGACAGAGAAATGTAAAGTATTAGTACATCATATTGATGAATTTGCTTTGCAGTACATTACCTCCCTTTAAGATTTATTCTACTGAGGTCAAATAACCAGTCGAGGACATTAAGCCGGTCCTACAGCTGAACAAAAATTACATGCTACTCTTTGCAACATTCGTGTGTTTATGATATTGATACCGTGAGGCCAGTGTCCAATGTCTACAACTCAAACACCACACCCTGCAAAGCTCTCCCTAAATACCCTTTCCAGCCAGGCTCCATGGGTATGGTCAGTTAGAAGGCTGTCTGCCAGTATCAGCTAGGCACACCATCTACCAGTGCATGGACACACCCATTCATCACAGAACACAACCATCAGTCTGTTCCTTCCCATGTCCGGGGCCATTGTGTACTATCATACAACTTTCTCAGCTGGACAGTTTCGCCGAAACTATAAGGCACTGTCGTTCATTACCCACTTTTGCCATCAAAGCTGTGTCATGAAGAGTCAAAGGCGCTTTCTCCTGACTTTAGGTTCTGCTCACTCGAGTGAACAAACGTGCTTTCCTTTTTTCCTCACTCTGTCCAGAGCCTTTTACACGCTTTGTGCTTTCATGGTTTTCAAGTTCCCTGGAGGTACAGAGCTGGAGAGTAGCAAAGCAAATCTAATATCTAGATTTGGGTTCTCTCCTCTTCCAGACTTTGCTCGGCCCAGTTCCAACGTTCCCCTGCCACTCCTCGCCACGCTAGTGCATCGTCAGTGCGCATGTTATACACGCGTACTTCCTTTCCCCTTTGTCTCTTATGGGGAACTGGAGTTACCAAAGTAGGTTCAGTAGGGCCTGAGCCAGACAACATTTTCAGCTAACAAATTTGCATAATGTGAATTTATAATTAAGTTATTTACATAGTCAGTGGTTATCCTGAAAATCTGGTTGCCCTGGACCAAGGGTAGACATGTTCAATTGAGAAAATGTCCAAATGAGTTTCCCAAACAGAGACAAGTATCCATGTTGTACTTTACATGGATACGAGCCTGAAACAACAGAAGATTGATACATTTCCACCTCCTTTTGAGTATGGTATTTGTTGTACAGGTTATTTTCTCCCTTAGGGGCTCTTCAGTACAGGCCCGATTCTAGCGGGTGGGCATGGTGGGCCAGGCCCACCCAAACACAACCTTTGGCCCTCCTAGTTGACAGAAATGGCCATGGAGAACGCACCTGTGAAATGCTTCCTCATTGCGAACAGCAAACCCTATTATGCTTTTTCAGTTTGTTTACATTCATTATCAGTAAGAAATAGGGTCGCCACTTTTCTAAAAGAAAAATACCAGCCATTTTCTGTAGCTTTAAGAATGTGCAAAGGCCTGCCCATGATTCTAAATAGGACTATAAATAAAAACCAATGTATTCATTTGTAACATGATTTTTCTGTCTTTATTAGTCAGGAATCTTTGCAGCTCTAGAACACACTTCAAAGTGTTTTCTATTTGTATTTGCTATTTGAAGTATGTACAGGAAAGGGCTAAAAATACCGTCTTCTGGTGATTTTGGTTATTTTTTCAAAAATAATGGTGGTGCCAGAAGAAGAGATGCCAGGTGGCAACCCTAATCAGGGGTCATTAAAGAACCTCTAGAACACATTTTAAAGTGCATTATGTACAGAAATACTTTTTTAAGTATGTACTGAAAAGGGGAAAATGCAGGCTTTGCATGATTTTCTCTATTTTTGTACTGGCTGAGACGTTAAAATATTTATGTCGGAAGAAAATGGCCCCGTGGCAACACTAGTTCGTGTCTGAGGCAAGCTGCTGTTGGGCGGTGTGTACTGGGTGAGTAGGGTCAGGGTGTTACCTGCCAATGATGCAGCAGGTGCAGTGGCACCAGGGACTAGGGCTGCAAGTGTCCTTCTGAAACTCAATTATGTCTTTTTCTGTATGACATTTCTGAGAGTTTTTATCAAGACTTCGTGGCACTGAAAAGTCACACAAAGTGACACAAACAGGTGTAAAGTTTTGAAAAGCTATTTGCTTTTCAGTGCAAAACTACTTTTGCATTGGAAAACAGTCTCGAAGTAGAACAAATAATCATTTGTGCTGCTTTTCACTACTTTGCACTGTGTGAGCATGACATGGGCTCTATATGGGTGTTCTCACTCTACAACCTGGTGTTGTTGATGCAAAGTCCTGTCTACTAAAAAGGTTAGACAGAGCTTTGCACCAAAATAACATCTTCTTGAGGCAGGTGTTAAGTTGGAGGAATGTTTTAATTTGTTCTAACTTTTTACACTTTGCATGTGTGCTGCACTATAGAGTGCACATCCAATGTGTAAAAAGTTTTAAAATTTGTCTAGGTACAGTATTTATCTGTCAAATACAAAACTTATGCTAGACATCAAGCATATACTTTTGTACCTTAGTTCAAAAGTATGTGTGCATGATGCTAGGCAGCCAATGTGTGCACCAGTGCTGAAGAAGAGAGCATCAGTGCCATATCTTAGTAGATATGGCTCTACAATGCTCTCTTTCCCTAGTGCATTGCAGCATAGCAACTTGTGAATGAGTGAATATAAGTGAGTATCAGTGAGAATGTGGTGTTATGCTTAAGAGTGTGCCCTTGACCCTGGCATACTGAAGGTAATTGTTTACTTAAAGACACACTCATGGCAAAATTATTGCACTAGCATTCTGGAGGCAGTTTTTTGAATGACAATCACCTGAGAGAAAATGCTAGCAAACTAGGGCACACTAAACGTAAAACTTAGCATATGGGGAGACCTATGGCAAAATGCTGGCACCTGAATATTGGACGCAATTTGTTGGATAGGGAAAAATTGCTGTCATACTAAATAAAATTCTTGGCATAGGGACCCCCGTGTCAAAATACTGGCACACTAAAGGTAATTTTTGGCATAAAGGAGGACAACCATGGTATATAGGAGGGGGCAATTATGACAAAGTGCTGGCCCAGACAAACTAGCCTTTTGACATTGGAATCACCCATGGTTTATGGATGGCACTAATAGCAACATTCTGGCAGTGGCATATTGCATGTAATTTTTGGAATCAACGGTCACATGGTATATGTGGAGTACCCATGACAATATACTGTATCTGACACAGTTGAGGTCCTTTTTTTCTGTATGGAGCATCTCAAACACATTTTGGATAAAATGGCATGAACTCTTCTGAGCATCAAGCTAAATTGGCCTGGCACATCATGAAAGCCTTGAATATTTAATGAGAGCTGAGCCTTTGGTTTTTTAGCAAATGTATGTGAAGACCCTTCTTTAAAATGCACTATTGGTCCCATTTTTTCAAAATGTTCATCAGGGTAGCTTACCGGAACCATTCCTAGACGATGTCAGGCTCACTCACTTCATTCTCTACAATTCAGGGCAAGAATTACTACTCATCACTTTCAAAAATCACCACCGCGACTCCAAGGACAATAGGTAAACAGTGTCCTTAAGAGCACTGCTTACTTTTTGCAGCTTTCACTGGTATTGGGATATTACACGTTAGATTTAGTTAAAAAAAAAAAATCAGCAGTGCAATGTGCACTCTTCTGATTAAATAAAAATAAACTAAAAACAAACTTTTTTAAACAATTTGTTATGATGTTTCATTAATGTGAATACACTAAAAATTAGGTGCCTGGATAAAACCTTCACTTCTGTGTTTCACATGAGTGATAGAACCTTGCAGGAGATCTTTAATCAAAATGTATTAATAGTAAAAAATAATTTAGGGCAATATTCAATATATGGTCAACTCTACATCAATTAATACATGTGGACATGACTAATATTTTATTTAAATCCATGTTTTCCTCTTCTTATGATTTATCAATATATTTCTCATTGCAGTATGCAGTAGGGAAACTATAAAACAATGACAGTTTTTTAAGAAAATTCACATATTAGGGGTGTGTGGCACCAACAACTCCCACCCCCAAATCCCCTCTCGGAGCTACACCCGTGCACATCACGTTCAGTAGTGCAGCATCCATGGCATGGGAGGGGATGCATATTCTCACACAGCAGTCCCAAAAGTACTGCCCCTCGTGCCATGGAGCACCAGCAGTCGCCAGAGATCCCACCTGCAAGGGGACACTGGCATTCACCGCATGCCATGTCAGGACACGGAGAGTCGGTCGCGACCGCGCACTGTAGGCTGACATTCAGTGCACATCCATGCCAGGCGGACAGTGTTTCGCCAGCCGCGAAGCACTGACATTTTGCCATCAGTGGCGTCTCTTCCGACGCTGCACTGCCATTGACCACACACCATACCCAGCACCCCAGGGGACCCTCTCCCAGCACTAGCCTGTGCCAGTTAGAAGCGAGGCCCGGTTACCGAAGCCAGCAGTGCCATTCATTCACCAGGCATTGCAGCGCTGCAGCACGCGGCTCTGCCAGTCATCGCACGCCATGCACCACTCACGCGAGGCTTGTGCCTCCCATGTCACGAGACGCCTCCATTCGCCAAAAAACATGTTCACTGGCAGATGATGACGCAGAAAAAGAGGGTCCTACATATATTCATACATATTGCATAATCAAACTAATAATATAGAGTGATGTTAGTAAAAGAAATAATATACGAGGGAAAATGTGCCCTCGGGGTAGTTCGCCATCATTGTAAACGAGCTTTATTAATCATGAAGTATTGAAAATGTAGTAATCCGTCATAATCGCAAATGTATGCCATGATTTCTTGTTTGAAAACTGTTTTGCTTAGCTTAAATTTAGTATAGGCTTTGGCCTAGTTGCTTGGCTTCAAATTCTAACTGCGTGATTCTTTTTTTCCTTGAACTAATGAAACATATATTCTTGCTTGAAGTTGTATTTTTCCAGTAGAAACTGGCTGGTACACTTATCTCCAAGGTTTCGTGCTAGGCCGGTTACATCCCCTTTGATACAAGGTCAGTCTCTGCAGGTGTGGACAATGAAGGTACAGATACCAAAAATAATTGGCAAACCATGAGACAATTTGTGTTCCAAGGCTCCAAGGCTAATGTATGCACAAATAAGTTCTAGTAAAAGAGAATTTTTCATTGGACAATTTGAAGCCAACCTATGAACCCTCCAATGGAGGACCCTGCAGAATTTGGAATGTTTCTTACTTAAACCCACCGGACAAAGAGAAGTCAGCCATTTTCCTCGATGCCAGTTTGAAGCCTGATGCCAGACTCCATTTTGGACGACACCCTGATACCCCTTTCTCTATTCGAGAGAAAGAGACTTGAGAATTCGCACCCTAGAGACTTTAACTTTGACTTGCCCCGTCTTGCCTATGCAGTAACTTTGCCCCATTCTCCTTGCCGCTGCAAGGAAGTTTGCCTTTAACTTTGCCCCTTCGAAACTTGCCCCGTGCTGATCGAACCGGTACCTGAAGGACGAAGACTTTTCTTGAATGCTGATTGTATTTGGTAAATATGAAAGGATAAATGTATTATGCATTGTGTTTTTCCATTTAGGTACCAACTGCTATTTTGACAGGGCCCTAGCTAGAAGTTTTCCAAATTTGTGTGACTAAATTCGTTTCGCATGAAGCCCCACATGCCAATGCTAATTAGAGGTTAATCGAGGTATTCATTCAATGTATCATGAAGAATTGAAATCTTGTTATGCTGACCGAATGTATGCAATTAGTCAAATACAGTTAGTCACATTGGTGATTTGCATTGCTATAACAGAGTGTATCATCATCCAGATTTTGCGTAGATTGCGTTTCTTCCACCGTTATGGACAGCTAGTAATGTTCATATACATATATCAATTGGTGTTGAGACACATATATATCGTGCTAGCTTTGTTAATATAGGGAAATAAATTCACTAACTTTTAATAAACTGGTGTGGTTATTCATGACTGAAAGGTCATGGTGCGCCGAAATACCAACTGTTATTGATTTCTGATGTGCTATATTGACCTATTAATTGGGTATTGATTACCGATTACAGTGGTTATTGATTTATTGATCTGAGTGACTCGACTATTTTAGGATGAGGAGAGCCCGACTCGGTTAAAAGATTCACCGACCTCCAACGTGTCCAGGTACAGGTAATTTTATAAGGGCTGGACGCGTTACCAGTAGATGGTAGCAGAGATTGATGGTTTTGCCCTTTGGGACCCCATCCGAACAATAGACAGAGTCAAGTTAGAATTTTTCTTTGATAAAACAAGTCGGAGAGATGATGATGCCCTAAGTCCCCAATGACTTTCCCGGGATCTCGGAGCTTGCGAATGGAGGACATGGAGGTGTGAGAATGGTCTCGGCGTTTCTAGTGACGGTATGAGTGAAGTTAGGGTTTCGCGCTTGCACAGCTTATCGCCGCAGATTAATTGAGAAGTTTGTGAGGATTTAAGGGGTTAAAAGATATTAGAGGACTGTTCCTCCAAAGGTGTGAGAGTAGGGAAGTCGTTGAACTTCACGTGTGTGTAGCGCTTTGAGCAGAGAAAAATTGTCCACGTGGTTGTTGATGTTGAGACGGGCCCTGCGAGGTCAAGAGACTCCGGAGTATGTTGAAAAGTGTATGTGACACTTGTTTGATGTTGTGATCTGGTCGGTTTAATAGGTTGATCGGGCGTGGTCAACAAGTCGGTATGAATGTTGCAGAGTGAAAGAAAATTTCGACTTTGAGATTTGACGAATTCTAAAGTGCACTAGAATAGTTCATTGATCAGTTGAGAGTAAAGTTTGCGGGTCAAATTTTGCTTGCGAAAGTGGGAAACCGAGAAAGATGGAATAACTGCCGAGGCTAGTGAAAAATCCCTAAGGTTTCTGAAGCGATTGTATTACCTTTCCTGTAGTAAACTGACAGATCTGTTTTATTCTTTTGGTTAAGTGCTCGCGTTAAATTGCAGAAATTAGTTTATGAGTGAAGCCGAATGAAAAGAGGACAAGCCGCAGGACTTTGTCAGCCGCAGTGTGTGAGTGTGACGTCACTAGGAGCCGCGCTGGGATAGGTCGGTTGGTGAGAAGGGTCGCGCACGGATTGGACGCAGTCCGTGAAGCGCAATTGGAAGGGGAAAGGCAAGCGAAGAGTATTCCGGGAATTAAAGTCACTTATTGATCGCATATTTTTTTAGAAAAACAAAAGACGGAAAGATGAAATTTTTCAAAGCATTTAAGAGTGCCATGAGGGGAGATGTTTATATTAAAGCAAATGTAGGAGAAGAAACACCGCCTGAGGGTACACCAGCTTACATTGTCATTGAAGAAAAAGGTGTAGCGCCATGTCTTTGGCTAAAGCAATGGTGCAAATTGACAGAAAAACATGGAAGCGTAGCGTTCCCTATCCACGGGTCGTTTAACCTAAGGGTTTTAGAAAATCTGAGGTTTGCGCTATACGACATGAAAGTACCCCCAAGGCCAGCACAGTTTGAGGCATTGGCAATTTGGGAGCTAATAGCTAGAAACCAACAACAAAAGAAATTTGAGACAAGAATAAGAAAAGTAGAAAAGACACTAGCGGATGATAGATGGGACAGTACACAAAAGGTTTGGAGATCGGACGTATTGCAGGGAATTAAATTGTTTCCAGCGATTGCCGAGGAAGCGGAGACGGAAGGAAGGAAAGCCACCTGTAAGACAAACAGGAGTCAGTCCAGAGAGGGAGAGAGCAATAGAAACTCGAAAAGGGGAGACGAGTCAGATGATGAGGAGTTCATTATACAATTGCTGAATGATCGCCCACCGCCATATGTGGAAAGCGAAAAAGGCTCAAGCATTAGTACTGCCCCTCCAGAACCAATACAGGGTAATGTAACGCCAAATTTGAGAAGATCTCAGAGGCCGAACAGTTCTGACATGCCTTTCTCACCACGAATACCACGGGTTCAGAGGATGTACCCAGACGTGCCAACATTGAAACCTGCTGATAACTATCAGCCACAGGTTCAAAGGCACTGTTGTGATGAGCATAACATGGGAATGACTTCCGATTCAATGGCGCAGGGAGGGCAAAACTATCAGAGACCGACATTGATTCAAGCTGAATCAACACAGTTCTCGATGCCCCAAAAGCAGACACAAGAAGTGCGAGTAGTAGAAAGCCAGTTAGGTATGCCAGCAATGATGAACCACAATGTGGGGATTAACATGCCACAGAATTCGGGGAACAGACAGAATCCAGACGCAATATCCCTACCTATCACTGTAGGTCCACCAGTACCACTGTATATACAGGCAAATTCAAGCACCAGCGACCAAGGGTTAATGATACAGAATGGGACAGGGAGAAGATGCATAGAAACCACTCCAGAGACAACTCCAATAGCGGCACTGCCAAATGGATCTGGGTCCTTGTCGGAATTTAGCCCAATTCCAATTTGTGCTCCGTCAACCGTGGTAAGGTCACATCCACCACTATTAGTACCATTAACCTCACAGACTGAAACATTACAGAAACCGTCAGTGGCAGTTGATGTAACTGCTACACTGATGGGACTGAACGCGCAACAGCTAACACAATGGTTCAACAGCTTGAACTCCCCACAGAGTGTATCCAGCGGGAAGGGAGAAGAATACCTGAATAAAATAAGGTTGGGTATGGAGGCAGATGAACTGGTTGAGGGAACAATGGGTTTGAACAGATTAGAATCATACACGGAGGAAGAACTAAGATACATGTGCCCTAGGATTACAAGAGAAGTGAGCAGCATACATAAGAAATTACAAGAAATTGCAGACAGACACGAGATTGATATAGGTAAGACTAAACACCTGAGTAGGAGTTACAGGTTAGACTTCGACACAAAAGACTTTGAACACATGAGATCCGCAGGGATGAAAACACACCTTAAAGAGATACTGCAGAGTGCACAGGTCTGGAGATGTTTAGACAAGTGGGAAAGCAGGTGGGTCAAGAAAAAGGATAAAAAGAAGGAAAATACTTCGGAACGAAGTGAGAAAAAACAACAGAATGACGATCTGATAACCATATTACCAATGAGAGAGACAGCAGGGGGAAAACTTGTGCATGTACCATGGCACAGGTGCGATATTCAATCCTTTACGGACGACTTTCCCAAATTGAGAGAAAAACCGATCGAGTGGTATCAACAAACAGATAGATTTGTGAAACTCGCGAAGTGTCTCTGGGAAGACCTGAATACCTTGTTCGAGATTGTGGTTCCGGCTGATTTGTGGGAAGATTGTAAAAGGGCTGTAGGTTGGCCGACGAGTGAACCAGAGAGAGATAGGGACACAGGTGCGCCATCACCTACGGTAATGAGTTTGTACCACAAGGTGATCGAGCACTTGAAAACCAAGGTTGCGTCGAAAAATGTGGATTGGCAAAGGATTGACAGGACCGCCCAAGAGATTAAAGAATCTATACACGCATATTATGAGAGGTTGTTGAAAGCGTTTAAAAATGACAGTGGCACGGAAACGATTGAGCCAAAGGACATGCTTCATTTTGTGTTCAGGTTTGTGGAAGGGCTGAGACCTGAAATTAGCCAGATGATTAAATCGCATTTGATTTGTTGGCAGTCAAAGTCGATTGATGAAGTGTTGAATTATGCAAAATACTGCAGTGATGAGATTGAGACAAAGCAGAAAAGATTGAAGGAAAAGGTGATGGTGATGCAGCTCAGAGCAGCTCAGACAGGTTTACAAGGTTTGCAAGGGTTTCAACAACAGATGCCGCAGCAGCAGCAACAGGGAAATGCTATGTTTCAGCCGCAGATGAGAGGCAGAGGCCGAGGAGGTTTTGTGAATAATGGTCCTGATTTGAATACCGTTATGATTCCAAATGGTATACAGGCAATGAAGAAGGTGATGCCATGTCACACGTGCGGAATTGTCGGGCATTGGAAACGGGAGTGCCCAATGATGGTGCAGGAAGGTGTAGGTCAGCAAAACAATGATGTCAATGCATTTCAAACTATGAGAGGACCGAAACTGAGAGGTCCGAACCCAAATTTCCAAAACAATATGAACCAGATGCAGGGTCTACAACCCATGCAACCGCAGCAGGTGCAAATGCCCCGTGTGCAAATGACACAATTGCAGCCAATGCAACAGCAGTTTCCCATGGTACCTAATCAGCAAATGCAAATACCCTTAGCACCAATGAATCAGCAGCAAGCAATGCTTCCTCGACAGGTCACGGGTCAGGGAATGAGTCAAAATGACACAGTACACCAATTCCCACTACACAGCGAGAACGGAATAAACGATGTATGGGAGAGTGGAAGTTCAGATGAGGAGGGAAATTGTGTGCTTGCAGCATCTTTGGAAGTTGATCAAAAGGGTCCGTATGTGGAGGGAAGAGTTATGGGTCATCGCGTTTCATTCTTGGTTGACACAGGAGCTACACGTAATACTGTTAGGAGCATTGAAGTGCCAAATCTGCCACTTTCAGGGAGAACAGTTCAAGTAGTGGGAGTAGCAAACAGGTACCTGACAAACCCAATCACAGATCCAGTACAAGTCAGAATTGGCAACTATCAAGGGTCACATAATTTTGTGGTATGTGACTCGAGCCCGATATCACTGTTAGGGAGAGACCTATTGTGCAAATTGGGATGTTCGATTATGTGTTCGAACAATGGAATTAGAATTCAGACGAGCAGTGATGGGGAAGAGGAGGACAGTGTAGAAGGGGATGAGATGGAGACTGTCGATGAAGAGTATCCTCTGATTACCCTTTTTCCGATGATCACTGAAGCAGATATTCCAGCTGAGTTACAGGAAACAGTCGGAAAAGAAGTGTGGGATATGACAGGAAAAGAGGTAGGATTGGAACCAGTGAAAGTGACTGTAAAGCCCAATGTAACCTTTCCCCAGACCCCACAGTACCATATGGCACAAGACACCCTCATGAAAGTCGCCCAACTCATTGATGAGTTTGTAAAGCAGGGAGTACTGAAAGAAGTGTTAAGCAGTCCATGTAATTCACCAATTATGGGACTAATAAAGCCAAGTGGAAAGGTCCGAATTGTGCAGGACTTGAGGAAAATAAATGACATAATAATTAAATGCTGCCCTGTAGTACCAAATCCAGCTGTGATAATGTTTCAAGTCCCTTGCGATGCCGAGTGGTTCTCGGTCATCGACTTGTCACAAGCATTCTTTTCGGTGCCTCTTCATGAGGACAGCCAATTTCTCTTTTGTTTCAAATTCTTAGACAGAGTTTACAGTTGGTGTCGAATTCCTCAAGGGTTTTCGGAGTCACCGTCAATTTTCAATCAGATTCTAAAGAAAGATTTGGAAGCGTTGGAATTACCATTCGAGTCAACCCTAGTACAGTACATTGATGACTTACTGATTGCATCCAAGACAGAAAGTGACTGCACAGCTGACACCATTGCCCTATTGAACCATTTGGGAAGAAATGGACACAGGGTGTCTCCTTCAAAATTACAATTCTGCCGGAAGAAAGTGAAATATTTGGGTCACCAAATAGAGAAAGGGTCACAGAGAATAATGAAGGAAAGAATAACAAGTGTACTTCAAATGAGACCCCCAAAGACAAGGAAGGAAGTGAGGAAGTTTTTGGGAATGGTGAGCTACTGTCGCCAATGGATTCCCAACTTCTCAACTCTAGCAAAACCTTTACTGAAACTGACCCAGAAGGATGCATTGGATGAAATTGAACTGAAAGGAGAGGAGATGGATGCTTTTATTGAATTGAAAGAATGCATGTGCAGGGCTCCAGCTTTAGGTATGCCTGACTACACAAAACCTTTCACATTGTTTTGTCATGAACGTGATGCATGTTCCTTGTCTGTCTTGACCCAAGCCCATGGTGGCGTAAACAGACCAGTAGCATATTTTTCAGCTACTTTGGATCCGGTCGCAGCAGCACTGCCAGGGTGCTTGCGCGCCGTAGCCGCAGTTGGTATCAGCCTCACTCAGAGTGAAGGAATAGTGATGGGACACCCTTTAACAGTCATGGTCCCTCACTCAGTCGAGATACTTTTGACACGTTCCCGAACACAGCACATGACTGGTGCTAGACTCACAAGGTACGAAACAATAATTCTGGGATCACCTAATGTGCAGCTGAAAAGGTGCACTACGTTGAATCCAGCAACCTTGTTTCCCAGTGAAAATGCTGAAATTGAGAACGCTGAAGACATCGAGCACGACTGTCTTCAGGTGACTGAATTTTGCACCAAACCAAGACCTGATATCAAAGACACCCGATTGGAAGAGAATGATCAAATCATTTTTGTTGATGGTTCATGTTTAAGAGATGCACTGGGTGTATTGAAAGCAGGGTACGCTGTATGTACTGTAACAGGTGTTCTGGAAGCCTCTTGGCTTCAAGGGGTTTACTCAGCACAGGTAGCAGAATTGGTAGCCATTACTAGAGCTTCCCAACTTTCTGCATTGATGAAAGTTACTATTTACACTGACAGCCAATACGGATTTGGAATAGTGCATGATTTTGGACAATTGTGGTCACAGAGAGGCTTCATGACCTCTTCAGGATCACCAGTGAAAAATGGTGAAAGAATAAGAGAATTGTTACAAGCCATTCAGTTACCAGGGGAAGTAGCAGTGGTGAAATGCAGTGCACACTCGAAGGGACAAGACTATGGGGGTCATTCTTACTTTGGCGGGTGGCGGAGGCCGCCCGCCAAAGTAACCCCGTCAGAACACCGCACCGCGGTCGGAAGACCGCTGCGGTGATTCTGAGATTTGCCCTGGGCTGGCGGGCGGCCGCCAAAAGGCCGCCCGCCAGCCCAGGGCAAATCAACCTTCCCACGAGGACGCCGGCTCAGAATTGAGCCGGCGTAGTGGGAAGGTGCGACGGGTGCAGTGGCACCCGTCGCATATTTCAGTGTCTGCATAGCAGACACTGAAATACTTTGCGGGGCCCTCTTACGGGGGCCCCTGCAGTGCCCATGCCATTGGCATGGGCACTGCAGGGGCCCCCAGGGGCCCCGCGGCACCCCCTACCACCATCCTGTTCATGGCGGGTTTCCCGCCATGAACAGGATGGCGGTAGGGGGTGTCTGAATCCCCATGGTGGCGGAGCGCGCTCCGCCGCCATGGAGGATTCAGAAGGGCAGCGGTAAACCGGCGGGAGACCGCCGGTTTACCCTTTCTGACCGCGGCTGAACCGCCGCGGTCAGAATACCCTTCGGAGCACCGCCGGTCTGTCGGCGGTGCTCCCGCCGACCCTGGCCCCGGCGGTAAGGAACCGCCGGGGTCAGAATCACCCCCTATGTTTCCCTGGGAAATGGATATGCGGATCAAGTCGCAAGGTTTTGCGCATTGAACTGTATATTGCTCAGGGATGAATGGAATTTGATAAGTGAACCAGAACTTGAATAAAGCGAAATCTTTGCTCTAAAGGTTATAGATACAATGGACGAATTGAAATCCTTACAGAATGATGTCAGTGAGGATGAGAAACTCTTGTGGACCAAATCACAATGTGTAAAGAGACTAGATGAATTATGGGTTTCAAGTGAAGTGAAATTCGTTCTTCCAAATAGCCTTTTGACACAGATAGCCAGATTTTACCATGGACAAGCTCATCTTGGGAGGGATGCCATGATTAGGTTGTTTAAAACTGATTGGTTTAACCCCAAATTCCGTCAAGTTGCTGAAGCAGTTTGCCACCGTTGCGTCATTTGCCAACAGATGAACGCAGGGAAGGGAACCGTAGTAAATTTGAGCCACATTGGAAGAGCAGGGGGTCCATTCAGCAGGATGCAAATGGATTTCATTGAGATGCCTGTGCATGGAGGCTTGAGGTATGTGTTGGTGGTTGTGTGCATTTTTAGTCACTGGATTGAAGCATACCCTACACGCAGAAATGACAGTCTCACAGTTGCAAAACTACTCTTGAGAGAGTTAATACCACGTTTCGGATTCCCGATCTCTTTAGAATCAGATAGGGGAAGTCACTTCAATAATGAAGTAATAAAATTGCTTTGTGCAGCACTGAACATTGAGCAAAAGCTGCATTGTAGCTACCGCCCTGAAGCATCAGGTTTAGTGGAACAAATGAATGGCACATTGAAATCAAGAATGGCGAAAATATGCGCATCAACAAACTTGAAATGGCCCGACGCATTGCCTTTGGTGTTAATGTCAATGAGAAACACCCCTGACCGAAAGACTGGACTGTCTCCACACGAGATTCTCATGGGCAGAGCTATGAGACTTCCAGTAGTTCCTGCAAATGCACTTTTGAATATTACAGATGATATGGTGTTAGACTACTGCAAAGGTCTAGCTGATGTGGTTCGCTCTTTCTCTCACCAGGTGGAGGCAACCACCCTGCCACCGATCCAAGGTCCAGGACACACCCTGAAAGCAGGTGACTGGGTTGTGATAAAGAAGCACGTGAGGAAGTCGTGTTTGGAACCCCGTTGGAAAGGACCTTTCCAAGTGATTTTGACGACTACCACCGCTGTGAAGTGTGCGGGAGTTCCCAATTGGATTCACGCCAGTCACACAAAGAGGGTATTGTGTCCCACAGATGAGGAAGTTGAAGCGCTGAAGTTACCAGTACCTGATAACAAAGTGCCAAGCGCTGAGACAGAGCGAAAAAGAACTAAAAGCAAACAGGCAGAAATAGAGGAGGGAGAAATATTCTCTGAGGACGAAGCAACTGATTCACTTGGGGAAGACCAAGGAGGAGCCTCAGAAAGCGACGAAGCAGCTGAAGGTAACAGAGAGCCTGAAGCAGCTGAAAGTGACAAAGAGCCTGAAGAAAGTAACGGTGACAAAGGGCTCGAAACAGGTGAAGAAGCAGGAGAGCCTGATCAGAGGAGGGCTTTCCCAGAAGCAGACGATACAGAAAAAGAAAAGGAAAACCTGATTGACTCCCCAGAAGGAGGGGACAAGGCAGAACAGAACGAAACTGCTCAAAATCCTTCAGAAGAGATTGCAGGTCCATCAAGTGGACCCAGTGCGAAAAGAAGACCAAGCATATCGCCAGTAAAATTAAGAACTAGAGAAGCGTTGAACGACAGTGAAGGGCCAAGAGTGAAAGAGAAAAGAAAGGAAGTGTCTGTCGTAGTACCAACACCAAGTGAAGAAAGGGACTTGGCCAAAGAGGAAAGTACCAGTGAGAAAGAATCAAAGAGAGATGCAAAATTGAAAAGAAAAAGGATACCGAGCAGAAGGTATTCCGGTCCGGAGTGGGCATACATAGCCAATAACGACTGGTCAGACGAATTCGTATCCCTCAGTCTCGAGAACGAAGAAGCAGAACTACACTTTGGAAACAAAAGTTCTATGGACTCTGTTGATTGAAGACATTGGTCACCTGATTGACTTTTCAACCGGCTAAGACATTGTTAACCTGATTGACTTTGAAACCGATTTTGAGACAACGCTGCTAACCGATAAGAGACTAAGCTGCTAAAGAAAACTGTGTGAACATTGAACTCGTTCAGCTTTGTAAATATCTGCGAAACCGCTTTGATAGAGTGCCTTCAACTTTCTGATTCTATACAGATCATGACTAGTTTCACTACACAGGGGCGTAAAATGAAGTATTGTAAATACATGTGTATAGGTTTATTAATTGCATGCGTACTAATCATCGTAGTAATAGTTCTTGGAATGCATGGGAAGAATGAGAAAGAGACGAATGATGCTACTACTTCTAAACCTACTATTGTTACTGAATTAACCGCTCTGAAAAGACTCGAACAAGACGAGAGACACTTGCATGATAAAAAGGAACTTTCATCTAACGTTTTCTATCGCTTGCTGAGTGAGTATGTTGAGACCATGGATGCGAAAGATTGTTATGTGTGTACGCAAATACCTACCTCAGTAGTGGAAGGGGTAACATATCACAGCATGCCTCTTACATATGGAGTTACATGTAGTATTATAGCTTCCAGATTTTATGGTCAAAAGGATATTAATTATTTCTACACTAATTATGATGTTACTTTTGCATATGTCCCCATAATAGGGCATTTGAGTAAAATAGCTAGAGATTGGTATGCCAAATTAATGAGGGAATTCTTTGAACCAATGTCACCTTTTCACACAGCTCACGCACATAGAGAGAACCTTACATGCTTGCTTTCACCAGTAGAAATAGAATTTTTAGATCGCACTGATGATAGGAAGAATGAAATGAAGGAGAAATTAGAGAGGGAATTACACGAAAGGACGTCTGTGGATAATTATGCTTTTGCTGCAATAAAAACACAAGGGAAAATAGCTTTAGATACATTGCATGTAGGCAGATTTTGTATACATAGATTTCCATCATATTATGACACAGTTTTTGTGGGAACGAGTGAATGTAAACATACATATGCATTTCAGTCTAAGTGGACGTTCATGCTGAATGGACAAGATCCAGTTATTCCTGGAGTATATTATATTTGTGGACTCAACGCCTATTATCGTCTTCCCAAAGGATGGTATGGGAGGTGTTATTTGGGAATAGTGTTCCCAAAGGTTTACCAACTAGATGACTTAAAGAAATTTCCAAAGCTGTCTGAATCACATCGTGTTCGGAAAAGGGAGACAGCTTCTGGTGTGGTAGGAGACATATTTGGAGCATTGATTCCTTCAGTAGGAGTCATATTGAATTCAATCAAAATACGAAAGTTGTCTACTATTGTGGATAACATGCTGACAAAGTTTTCAGGAGCTATAATCCTGATGGATGCTGAACTTGCTGCAGAAAGAGCTATGACTCTTCAAAATCGGCTTGCCTTAGACATTCTTTTAGCAAAGGATGGCGGCGTTTGCAAAATGCTTGGTACACGTCACTGCTGTACTTATATACCAGACAGTAGTGGAAAAATTAGAACAATGCTTACGAACTTAACCAAAGAAAGCGTAGATTTGAAGGAATTGAAAGAGCCCGGAGTTTGGGAAAAGGTTGGAAAGGGATTTGCTTCTGTGGGAAATTGGCTCAGCAACGTTTGGAACGGATTGTTATTAAAGATAGTAAAGGGAATATTAATAGTAATAATTTGTTTATTAGGTCCTTGGGGAATATGGAAAGTTATTAAAATATTAAAAGCAAGGAACAAAAGGAAAAGAGAGGAGAAAATAGAGAACAAAATGGTGGAAATTTATAGAGAAAAATCAAAAGGGACTAAAAGAAAAAGGGAATTGACCGAAGTGCCAAATTACTATACAGAATTTTAATGGAATAAAATTTGTGGGTAGACTTGATGTGATGACATAATTAGTCATCAGAGGAGGGATTGATGACGCAGAAAAAGAGGGTCCTACATATATTCATACATATTGCATAATCAAACTAATAATATAGAGTGATGTTAGTAAAAGAAATAATATACGAGGGAAAATGTGCCCTCGGGGTAGTTCGCCATCATTGTAAACGAGCTTTATTAATCATGAAGTATTGAAAATGTAGTAATCCGTCATAATCGCAAATGTATGCCATGATTTCTTGTTTGAAAACTGTTTTGCTTAGCTTAAATTTAGTATAGGCTTTGGCCTAGTTGCTTGGCTTCAAATTCTAACTGCGTGATTCTTTTTTTCCTTGAACTAATGAAACATATATTCTTGCTTGAAGTTGTATTTTTCCAGTAGAAACTGGCTGGTACACTTATCTCCAAGGTTTCGTGCTAGGCCGGTTACATCCCCTTTGATACAAGGTCAGTCTCTGCAGGTGTGGACAATGAAGGTACAGATACCAAAAATAATTGGCAAACCATGAGACAATTTGTGTTCCAAGGCTCCAAGGCTAATGTATGCACAAATAAGTTCTAGTAAAAGAGAATTTTTCATTGGACAATTTGAAGCCAACCTATGAACCCTCCAATGGAGGACCCTGCAGAATTTGGAATGTTTCTTACTTAAACCCACCGGACAAAGAGAAGTCAGCCATTTTCCTTGATGCCAGTTTGAAGCCTGATGCCAGACTCCATTTTGGACGACACCCTGATACCCCTTTCTCTATTCGAGAGAAAGAGACTTGAGAATTCTCACCCTAGAGACTTTAACTTTGACTTGCCCCGTCTTGCCTATGCAGTAACTTTGCCCCATTCTCCTTGCCGCTGCAAGGAAGTTTGCCTTTAACTTTGCCCCTTCGAAACTTGCCCCGTGCTGATCGAACCGGTACCTGAAGGACGAAGACTTTTCTTGAATGCTGATTGTATTTGGTAAATATGAAAGGATAAATGTATTATGCATTGTGTTTTTCCATTTAGGTACCAACTGCTATTTTGACAGGGCCCTAGCTAGAAGTTTTCCAAATTTGTGTGACTAAATTCGTTTCGCATGAAGCCCCACATGCCAATGCTAATTAGAGGTTAATCGAGGTATTCATTCAATGTATCATGAAGAATTGAAATCTTGTTATGCTGACCGAATGTATGCAATTAGTCAAATACAGTTAGTCACATTGGTGATTTGCATTGCTATAACAGAGTGTATCATCATCCAGATTTTGCGTAGATTGCGTTTCTTCCACCGTTATGGACAGCTAGTAATGTTCATATACATATATCAATTGGTGTTGAGACACATATATATCGTGCTAGCTTTGTTAATATAGGGAAATAAATTCACTAACTTTTAATAAACTGGTGTGGTTATTCATGACTGAAAGGTCATGGTGCGCCGAAATACCAACTGTTATTGATTTCTGATGTGCTATATTGACCTATTAATTGGGTATTGATTACCGATTACAGTGGTTATTGATTTATTGATCTGAGTGACTCGACTATTTTAGGATGAGGAGAGCCCGACTCGGTTAAAAGATTCACCGACCTCCAACGTGTCCAGGTACAGGTAATTTTATAAGGGCTGGACGCGTTACCACAGATATGTGGCCTCCAGAGCTTCAGGTCTAGCCAATCACCACACTCTGTTCCCACTCTGCCTCCCATTTCATGAATACACAGCATTTCCTGGGCTGCGTCGTCATTGGCACTGAGAACAGCCTGCACACTGCAGCAGGGCTTTTGTGAATGTCACTTGGCACTGATACAGACAGCACAGTGCGGCAAGCCAGTGTCACTGGCCACGGACCACACACTGCAGCTGGACCTTTTTGTGTGTCACTTGGCACTGATACAGACACACTGCAGCGGGGATAACTATGCCACATAAGTCACTTGACGGTGACACGAAGAACACACTGAGGCAGGTCTGAGTCACTTGGTAGGGCCACACACTGCAGCAGGACCTTTTTGTCTGTGTCGCTTGGCACTGATACAGACACACTGCAGCGGGGATAACTATGCCACATATGTCACTTGACAGTGATACGGACAAAACATTGCAGCAGTACAAAAGCAATAGAATATTACATCCATCAGAACCTTTTGACTGCAAGGATACCTTGTGTTTGTAGGTTCTCTAAAACACAAGATACCTAAAGGCAACAGCTTATCTGCAGTTTATAAAGATATTTTGCTGTGTATCTACAGTGCGGCAATTCATACCGTAGAATGTAATGAATTAAGAATGGGCATGAATATTTGGTAACATCTAATTAGTGATAATGGGTATAACGGGATCAAATGCATTTTTTAATTGTGTCCTTGATACCGAGTTTAAGAATACTGCTTATTTGTACCGCTCTAAATTTGGGGCTCACTATTGTGATTTAGAGAGCATAATGCAAAATGTGAATTTTCTTGTAAATTAGCTAACATTTGGAACCAAAAAAGGAGAGAAATTCTTAATTCCCACGCTACTTCTAATAAAACACGGTGCCCTATTTTTGTAGATTGGCCTGTTGCTTGCCACATGAGAGGCTACAAAATGCAATGTGGAAAAGTAACATTTTCAGCTTCAAAATGGATCTATTTTGGCGATGTGAGTAGCAGCAGTCTTTGGGTCTGTGATTGGATGCAACCCAGGGATACCTACTAAACACAGGCATTCCTGAAAACTGGAAACACAGACGAGAACAGGGTGATGCGACATTCATGGATCCTGCTACATTTTCTTACCAAGAAGGCCCTGCAAACTTCAAACTTTGGGTATAATCACGCATTTTTGTCACATTCGTCCCGAATGTGGATAAGTACCGGCATCTGTGGGCATTCACTAAATTTCGAACATCCAGCATTCCCATACTTCACCCAGTAAAAAAAAAAAAAAACATAAAACGTGAGTGAAGTTCTTTCCTCAGGTCCGCAAAGCTTCTAGTACTTGAGCCAGAAGCATTTTCACCTGCTGTGAATTGGGCGAGATATTTGCATGCTTTAGTGAGGTTTCTAATTCACAGCAGTAGTTAAAGGAATCGGTGCTGCTTTTTCCCATTTGTGAGAAGATCTACAGGTCATCCACTCCCCACCTTCCACACAGGCCCCTAGAAACAATTCCTTTAGGAACCTCCCCTCTCTTTCGGAAATCAGTAACCTCCTCCTTTGAGGAGTCAGTAACTTTTCAATGGGTTGCAGCTGCTATTAGTAACTAACCACTGATAAATCTCATTGCACATAGCAAACTGAAGTAGAAGCCCCCGTCATATAGCTCCTAGTTGCAAATCAGAATTAGTCACATACCCTATTTTTTGCAATTTGGTAACCTTTGCAATTTGCGAAAAGGTTTTGTTCAGAGCAAAATGCAATTTTGCTGCTGCTCGCCTTCTGATTTTGCAAATTGCGGAGTTTGCAACCACAAGATGCTTTACTACATCGTGCCCTACTTCCGTGGTAGCAAAGCCTTGATAAAACACAAGGTAACAGTTTCAAGAAATCACAAGTGTGCAGTAACTTGATAAAAGTATGTTGAGTGACTCAAATGCATGAACAGTTCTAGGGATACCGCAGGCTGCAAACCATTTGGATAAAAGGCAGGAGAGAGGGAGCTTCTCGTACCATGTAATATTTCGGCCTCCAATCACTGACGGCCATTGTTGTAAGAATTTGAATATGCTTAGGTTGATAAGGTTGTAACATGGAATCCAACAATGATTGACAAAGACCGGATTCATGCCAGCTCGATTACAATGAACGCAAATAAGAACTCTTTATATATAGTCACTGGTTTTGCCTTGTCTTGATCCAGAGCTGGATACCACTGGTGTAGTGTATGTTTTTACAGTAAATTGCGTTTGTAACTTTTTAATGGTTTTGTGACTGCATTTGCGGCCACAAAACCATTTATACTTGTCATTGTGAATCACAATTGGGGGGACGTCCTTTTCATATCCCCTTCTACCTGCAATCAGAATGAGTTGTAAAAACCCTTTTGCAAACTTGACTTTAAAAAGAGGTTTAAAACACAGCCAAAGGTCATTTTGCTGTAGGAAACTCTGTGAATGTTGTGACTCACAGACTTTGCAAAATGGTTTTGTCTATCTGGGCTCTATGTGGCTTATGGTATTGCAGGATGTAAGTAAGGGATTCAGCTCATCATGTTAACATGTTCTATTCAGTCTAGTATGTGGCATACAACAGGTAAGAGCTGATGTGAGTGTGAGTAGCAAGCCATATCGCATCTATGTGATGGAGGTATGCAAAGCTTTCTGTCTAAAGTTTTCTGTGTTTTGTTTGAGTACTATCTCTTTTAGTCAATGTGGTTGTAAACTGTATGATAATCCACACTATATCAAACCAGGGCTGTGTTGGGTATATGACGGATTTTAATATGATCTGCTGGAAGTGTGTGTTTTGTTTCTTAGGGGCCAGTGATATTAAGTGCCACGTTACAGCTGGCTATGTATCATACCTGGACTGTGTTGGAAATATGTCGCAAATTGTGTACAACGTGGCCTGTGGTAACTGTCTCTTGCATCATAGTGGATAGTGGAATGACCCTTGGGAACAATACACACAGTATTAAAGACTGTATTGCTTGTTTGGGATGCTCACCAGGCTGGGCACCATATTGATTTACTAACTTAACAGCCATAATATTTATAGTATACCATAAACCGGAACCAAGCAGTGTCACTAATGTCACTGCACAGTGATTCTATCTGGACACTGGTTTTAGCAAGCCTGTGTAACCTGTGTCTCTAGGCAGGGACACTGACTACACTTAAGAAGCAGCGCTATGTTACTGGGGACTAACTACACACTGACAACTGCTTAGTTAGCAGGGTATTACTGACATGTTGTGTTCGGACTAATGATGCTGTGTACAACACGGTTTCTTTTTATATAACTTAGTGTTGTGTTCCCTTTGTTGTGGGGATAGTGCACCATGTGTGTTGTGCAAATGCTTTACGCATTGCCTCTGGGAAAGGCCTGACTGCTCGTGCCAAGCTACCAAGGGGGTGAGCAGGGGTTATCTTGGATGCGTAACTCCCTTGCCCTGACTAGACTGGGTGGGTTCTGCCTGGTTTAGGTGCATACCCTAGCCAACCAGAAACCCCATTTCTAACAGCAGTATTGCGATCCAGACCATAATGTGTAAGCAGTAGGCAGTGCTCCCTGAGTAACTTTGCACTAATACAGACCATGCAATGTGCGCAAAAGGGCTGAGCCCCCTGTGCGACTTGGTACTGACTAAACCATGCACTCGATGAAGAGGGGATGTGCCCATTGTGTTGCTTGCTGCTGTTTGCGGGCAGGATGCGTCACTCATATCACTTGGTAAAGACCCTGACCACAAACTGCCTGTACCAAAGCTGTGCCATCCATGTGAACACTGCCATTTATTTTCAAACTGTACCCAAACTCTCAGTTAATGCATCCCGGCGTCCTGCCCTGATATTCTAAATGGCGGGCCACGAAGGTCTTGGTTTCCTCTCGACCAGAGACGCCGTGCCGACATGACCTTTGACACAGCCCCAGCAGCGCCTGCACGCCCGCTCCAAGGTCAGTACATCAGCAGCGCTCGCGCGCACCAAAAAGCTATTTCCAAGATCCAGCCTTTTCAGCAGAAAACGCGCAGGGTCCTGCCTGGGTCAAGAGGCACTTAGAGGAAGGCAAATTCATTTTCAACAGCACTCTCTTACAGGGCCCAGTAACAGCACTGCAGTACATTTATTTATATGTGTATGTGAAGAAAAGAATGTGCGTTTTTGAGAGCTCTCACCCTGCAGGTGCAGATGATGGTGCACTTCACCTTGATGGAATCGAACACTCCATCGACTTGAGCTTTTGCTTAGAATTCAGTATGTGCACTCAGTGTGAATAAAGGATACAGGCTTAAGAGATCTGGAAACCAAAATCTTAATGTTTTCATAAACCATCAATGGTGCAAGCTTAAGTCCCATCAACAGAACAGACGTACCATAGGCAGTCGCAGTGCAAGACTCCCTTCCACAGACAAAGCAGGTGTAGAATAGGCGGCAGGAATGCAAGCTTCACTTCCACCAACAGAGCAGGTATAGTACAGGCAGTAAAGGTGCAAGCTACGCTTCCACTGACAGAGCAGGTGTAGTAAAGGCGATGTCAGTGCAAGCTTCACTTCCACCAACAGAACAGGTGTGGCATAGGCAGCAGAGGAGCAAGCTTCACTTCCACCACCAACACAGATGTGCCATAGGCAGTAGAGGTGAACGCTTCCCTTCTACCAACAGGATAGATGTGGCATAGGCAGTAGAGGTGCAAGCTTCACTTCCACTAACAAGACAGATGTGCCATAGGCAGTAGGGGTGCAAGCTTCCCTTCTACCAACAGGACAGATAAGGCATAGGCAATAGAGGTGCAAGCTTCACTTCTACCAATAGGACAGATGTGGCATAGGCAGTAGAGGTGCAAGCTTCACCTCCTCCAACAGAACAGGTATAGTGTAGGCAACTGCAGTGCAAGCTTTGCTTTCACCACCAGAACTGGTGTAGCATGGGCAGTGGAGGTGCAAACCTTATTTCCACTATCAAAACAGGTGCAGCATAGGCAGTAGAGGAGTAAGCTTCACTTCCACCATCAGAACAGGTGTGCCATAGGCAGTAGAGGAGCAAGCTTCACTTCCACCAACAGAACTGGTATAGTACAGGCGATGGTAATGCAAGCTTTATTCATACAGAAAAAAACAGGTGTAGCAATCGGCAGAAGCAGTACATGCTTCACTTCTGCTTACAGAACAGGCGTAGTATAGGCAACAGAGAAAGTGTAGCACAGATAGCAGCAGTGCAAGCTTCACTCCCATTAACAGAACAGGTGTAGCATAAGCAACAGAGCAAGTGTATCACAGGCAGCAGCAGTGCAAGCTTCACTCCCACTAACAGAACAGGTGTAGCACAGACACCAGAACTAGTGTAGCACAGGCATCAGCAGCGCAAGCTTCACTCCCACTGACAGAAAAGGAGTAGCACAGACAGTAGCAGTGCTAGGTTCACTGTCACTGACAGAAAAGGAGTAGCACAGTCAGTAGTAGTGCTAGGTTCACTCCTGTTAACAGAACAAGTGTAGCACAGGCAGTAGCAGCGCAAAATTCACTCGCACTGACAGGTGTAGCATAGGCAAAAGCAGGGCAAGCTTCACTCCCACTTACAGTACAGGTGTAGCATAAGCAACAGAACAAGCGTAACACCGGCAGTAGCAGCACAACCTTCACACCCACTGATAAACAGGGGTAGCATAGTCACTAACAGTGCAAGCATCACTCTCACCGACAGAGCAGGTGTACCATCGGCAGTCGCAGTGCAAGCTTCAATCCCACCAACAGAGCAGGTGTAGCACAGACAACAGAACTAGTGTAGCACAGGCAGCAGCAGTGCAAGCTTCACTCCCGCTGACAGAAAAGGAGTAACATAGACAGTAGCAGTGCTAGGTTCACTCCTGTTAACAGAGCAAGTGTAGCGCAGGCAGTAGCAGCACAAAATTCACTCACACTGGCAGGTGTAGCATAGGCAAAAGCAGGGCAAGCTTCACTCCCACTTACAGTACAGGTGTAGCATAAGTAACAGAACACGTGTAGCACAGGCAGTAGCAGCACAAACGTCACACCCATTGATAAACAGGGGTAGCACAGTCACTAGCAGTGCAAGCTTCACTCCCACCAACAGAGAGAGTGTAGCACAGGCAGCAGCAGTGCAAGCTTCACTCCCACTAACAGAACATGTGTAGCACAGACAACAGAACAAGCGTAGCACAGGCAGTAGCAGCACAAACTTCACACCCACTGATAACCAGGGGTAGCATAGTCACTAGCAGTGCAAGCATCACTCTCATCGACAGAACAGGTGTAGCATAGGCAGTCACAGTGCAAGCTTCACTCCCACCAACAGAGCAGGTGTAGCATAAGCAGTTGCAGTGCAAGCATCACTTCCATTGAAAGAACAGGTGTAGCCAGGGCCGGCTTTAGCGTTGGTGGTACCAGGTGCAACAGTTTTTTTGGCACCCCCCTCCTTCTCCACTCCGTAACTTTGAACCTCTTCTCTCTATAGCCTCTCTATAGCATACATTTAATTTTCGCTATTCGTAGTTCACACTCACTCAGTTGTGTTGTCTGCATGGTACACCTTCTTTGCAGCAGGCACATTAACCCTCGAGGGACTTTATGATGACTCAAAACTACCATTAGACAATATTTGATCTTTCACCAGTAGGAACATTAATCACCAGCATTATTGTGATGTTTGTATTGTTTCCTGAAAACTGCTGGACAAACGAGGAGTGCTTTTAGACCAATAGTTGTTTTCAAACACCGCGCCCCCCACCAAAGTGAGCGTCAGGTGCGGCTGCACCGGTCGCACAACTCTAAAGCCAGCCCTGGGTGTAGCACATGCAGCAGTGCAAGCGTCACTCCCACTGACAGCACGGATGTAGCATAGGCAGTCACAGTGCAATCTTCAAGATAATGTACGATCAATAGAGAGAGTAGTGGGAATCACGTGACGGGGCAAAACACTATTATCCCCGAGTCTTCGTGAGGGAGTACTCATAAGTCAGCACGTGTGGATCCAAAATCTTTTACGGTGCAATCTATAAACAAAACAGTTCTTTTGTGTAAATTCTTGTGTTGGGGGCGCTGTGTCTTGCTCCCCGATAATTAAGCTGGCGTGTATGTAGAGAAAAAGGACGTGTAAGCCCTCCGTCTCCTCTATCGGTCATGCCGAGGAGTTTCACACACACTCCTGAGACCTTACTCTGTGTCTCTTCTATACCTTATACTTCTAGATGAGACGGAGGGCTTACACGTCCTTTTTCTCTACATACACGCCAGCTTAATTATCGTGGAGCAAGACACAGCGCCCCCAACAAAAGAATTTACCCAAAAGAACTGTTTTTTTTATAGATCGCACCGTAAAAGATTTTGGATCCATACGTGCTGACTTATGAGTACTCCCTCACGAAGACTCGGGGATAATAGTGTTTTGCCCCCGTCACGTGATTCCCACTACTCTTTCTCTATTGATCATACATTATCTTGAAGAGTTTTACTTGATTAGGATAAGCCATTTATTCATGTTAACACTTTACTTATACTTTGCCCTGAGTTAGTCAATGAGATTAATTTCTCAGAGACGAAACACGTGTTGGCTGTTGGATGTTGTTGTGATGACCACATATGGAATCTTTCTGATGTGATGAACATGTATGAAAACCTCGCACAAAAATAAAGACACTGAACTTTAACTCTGTTTGGGTTATATATTGATTCTCTGAAGACCAAGAACCTAACTGCACAGACTCTTATCTTACTTCATACGAGTGCCCTGGCCTTTTGAATCAGTTTGGTTTTTCCTATTGGAGAAACACTGGAGGTGCTGGGAGGACCCTCCGTTCGGGAGCACCGTATTTACTATCTATTGTTAAAGAAATGTTTTGGTGATATTCTGTTAGCGCCTATCCCTATAATTTCCCCCCCTTTTCTTCACAACTTTACAGTGCAATCTTCATTATTGTTCAACTAGGAACCTCGGCTTGGTATGAAATCTGCAGAGGTTTCACGCCCACTGAAACCAATGAAACACAGGGGCCGATCTGTGAATGTGCATGGCCCCCAGGCTCTGCGACCCCGTATCCTCACCTGAGTCAAACGCAACTACATCCGGTTCAAAAAGTCTTAAAATTAACTCTTCAGCTCAGTCGCAAGAAAACCCTCCCGGTGGCCTGCGAAAGCCAGGGGGCACCCTCTGTTGTCCTACATGGCTCTAAAAGATGTTTTTATTCTGTTCACTGCATAGTACAAGCTACTCTATTCTGTACAGCTCAGAGCTCCACAGGTTACTAGAAGTGGACGTGTTTTTAAAACTTTCCTCGCCCAGGAATAGGTAGAGCGCTGGCGGCAGGATACCATCTCTGTCCACACAAACAGTGGGTGAAGCAGTGGAAGGGGCAGTGCCAG